>NC_070591.1:17369044-17715294 GCF_027409825.1 Scomber japonicus | reverse complement strand
TTAATCAAAACGTGTAACTACTTATAATTGTACTTAAATTTATAGCTGAAGTGTGATCGGTTTGACTCTTCAAGCCAACAGAGAAAAGCTGGGCTATGAAAATAAACAATGCTCATAAGCAAAACACTTCTTCTCTTAAAGGCACAGTGTACAAGATTTAGTGGCATGTAGTGGAACAGACTAGACAGAAATTATATATAATATTCATAAGTATGTTTTAATTAGTGTTTAATCACCTGAAAATATGAATCATTGTGTTTTCGTTAGCTTAGAATGAACCCTTTACATTGTAACCCTCCATGTTTCTACAGTAGCCCAGAATGGACAAACCAAACATTGGCTCTAGAGAAGGACTTTCGTGTTTTTCACAAGTTTTGTGGCGGATTGAAAGGCAGCGTCTGAGGGAAGGGGTATTCATTTGGTTGCAATGTGCAACCTCAACACTAGATGCCACTAAATCCTACACATGGTACCTTTAAGAAGAAACCAACATCACTGTGACAGTGACACTGGTGACTACTCAGCGAGTGTGTGTTTACATTTGAAACTACACCCCTACAGACTTAAGACATGGTTTATTATGTTTAGTATGAGGTGCTGTTGTGTGTCCCATCAGTCACAGTGTGTAGCCTGTGATGTCATGCTATGCTCTTTAAACAGTTACAGTATGATTTTCTGCAGCACCTCTGATCGCATCATCTAGAAATATTGGGAAGTTTGTGTTGCAAGCGAGGAGGAGGATGTTCACAGCATCCATACTGTCATTCCTCTCTGTCTCTACTGTTATTCCTCTCATCTCTCTCATATTTCTTTCTTTCTTTCTAAACGATTCCCTGAGGAAAAGCTGTGGTTAGAGAATAAACAAGGAGAAAGAGAGCAAAAGACAAAGAGAGAAAAATGTTATGAGAGAGTAAAGTACGCCCCCTCCTCTTTTTTTTTTTAAGGCAACCATGTGGCCAAGACGCTGAGGTCACACGAGGACAACATGAAGGCAGCTTGAGCCAGTGCCTGTCTGTTACACTCAACTCACCAACCTCAGCCGTGTGTTTGATTGTGGAGGCAGAGAGTGTGCATATTAATCCAGACACAACAATGAAAACTATGTAAACATGAAAACATGCAAACATCAGCATGACACAAATGTTCCAGCACATCATATGGTGGAAGATCCAGTCATTATTGGAGGATCAAGCTGTAAGCCATGTCAAAACCTCAAAAGGTATTCATAAGCATGTTACAATCCAATAGGCCTGAATTATAGCCAATACGGCACATGATCAAATGCGGGATAAAGGATAAGAGCCGTTCAGAGAAAGCCAACAAAACTTACCCAGTTCATTTATAAACACTGACATTTTCACTCAATATTAAGATTTAACTACTATGTTTTACTGCAAGTATAATAAAGATGTACACTGTTAGTCTCATGGTGGCCACACGGTTGTTTATCACACTACAGAGTTCAACAGTCGGTTAGTCAGTTAGATGCTGAAGACTTATCATGGTCAAACTCCTGCACGGTGTGGCTTTCAGTGTAGGTAGACTTTTTCAAACATTTCCAAAAACCAGTGGTTTGGGTAAACGCCACACTACAAACTAGACTTTATGGATGGATTTTGTTATGGTGGTGACTGCTGAGTGCAATTGTTTTCTTCCATTCATTTGATTTGTTTTGTAAAAAGAATGATTATTGTATATATGTGACTGCGCAATCAGCATAAAAATGACTAATATTCAGCATAAGTCATTTTCCCCCTGACAGCAATAATCACAACTTCCCTAACACACGCTTTAAAACAAACACAGATGTAGACTAAACACTTGAAATACACACATGCATGTGTGCGGTGTGCTGAAGCAAACTTTATTCCCACAAAACAATATTTCTCCACACACTGTCAGAAACAGAAAGCCACATTACAACAACATGTACTCTGCTGTTTAATCACAACGCGGATTACTGACTCCAGATTTAGACTCCATGTTGCCTACTCATGTGTGCATGGTAGATTTTCAGTGTTTGATCCCAAGATGAACAAAATAAACTTGTATGAACACCTGCAATATCAGTGTGTGTACAGTTTCATTGCCATTTAGATCTGCTGAAATATTTCACTCCCATAAATAAAGAGTCATGTCCTGACCTGCAGGATGCACGGCACTCAATTTATAATACATTACATTTTATTGCAGTAATGTGTTAATATTATATTGTAAAAGGAGCAAAGCAGTTATCTAAACTGATTGATGTTTTGAAAGGGTTTTAAACACTCTGATTAGGTGTTAAACAAAAGGTTCTCACTATTAATAAACTATTAGCAAACTGTATTATAAGTTATGATAGAAACCGAAATTGATTTACTGCAGTTGGTGCCACACACACAAAAACCAAACATTTACCAAAATGTTAATGGTCATATTCATTGTGGCAGTTATAGTTGAGCTCTGAATGGGAGCTGTCATAGGTAGTCTGACAGGTTTGACAATCATGTCAAAGTCTACAAACTAAACTGTTGAACAGGTTATACCAAGTCAAACAATAACTCAAGCTTGTGATACAACTAACAGCTGCTTTCATGTGATTACCAACTGCCATGTGTTCCTGAAGATGAGGATGTTACCTACTCTACAGTGTTTAATGTAATAGTACGGGCTTTCTAAAACTATATAATTCAATGATGAAATGTAATCACATAGAAATAGAAATGGCATCATCACTTCCTGTTGATATGGTGTGTGTGTGAAGAAAAGTAAACAAACAATTTGCAGTTTTCCTCTGACTGTTTTAAAGAAACAGCTGATTCTCTGAAAATCTATTATATTGTTCCACCATGATAAACTTTATTCCTCACTACTTGTGAAATTTGTCAACACACACAGTTTTTAAAACATTACAGAGTATGCCTAATATAATTTAGTGCATTGACTGTACTGTGCGTCTCAGCCTTTGAGCCATTGCTCCTCCTGCAGTCATTCCATTTCCTCATCCAAAAATACCCCACAACTACCAACAATATTCCACCGCACCCTTAATTTGCAGCCCTTTAAGTGTCTTGCATGTTTTTCTTCCCCTTTAACAAGCTGCCCAGCTCTCATTAGGAGCAAGCAGTCTGGACATTAATCACCCTAAACTACAGTACATGAGCATGCAAGCGAGGTAAAGAAAGTCGTTCCGTGGCACAGTCGTAAACTGTCTCCGACACATCTGGAGGCTGACCCACTGGAGACCGGCCCAGTGATGGAGCTGTGCCAAATGCGAATGTTGCCAATATTTGTCATTAATGCTATTACTGCTGACTCTAATGTAAACTTGTCTCTCATTTGCATGGAAAAGCTGCAGGTCTTTGGAGAAGTGGAGCAGTTTGAGAGAATTTCCCTTCTTCTTTCTTCTCTCTTTAAAGTTGTTGCTCTGTAGCTACAGTTATAATGTTAAGTGAAAGGTGGTGAGCACAGTGAAAGAGTCAGAAGAGGAAACAGCAGGTTGGACAATTCATGGAAGAGATGTGTTGGAAGTGCTGAAGTGAGTGGTGACAACCATGGGGGAAAAAGGTGACTCCATGCTTGGATCTGTCCCCATACAGCTCATCTAGTCCACGCAAGCACACTGTCTCACACACTCCGATATATCTTGTTCAGGTCAAAGCCCAAAGACCTGACACACAAATGTATGAGACTAATAAACCAAAACTCATATTAGCATTTGGGTCCTGCGAAGCCAGATTAAGGAAGTATGAAAACTGGTTTTCCTTGAAGGGAACCTTGAAACCATAAAGTCTGTGTAACCCGAGAAAAAGCAGCAGTATGGCCCATATTCAGCACCCCCGAGAGACCAATCACCCATCACACTACTAACTTTTCCAAAAGAATATGTGGACTCTTTAACTTCTATTAAAGGATTACTTTGACATTTTGGGAAATCTGTTTATTCGTTCTCTGGCGGAGAGCTTGATGAGGATTGATACCAGCAGTTGATTAGCTTAGCGTAGCAAAAAGACAATAGGAAAGTAGGGGAAAAGCTATTCTTGCTCTGTCCATATGGGTTGGACTAATTCTTGGCCAGGACCAGTAACTTCCTGGTTGCCTGGCAACTGCTCAGAGCCAAGAAAAAGTCTGGTCCCAAAAAATAGTGAATTATTTTAACACTTACATTTTTGTATGAATTAGACAAACAAGTTATAAAGTGTACAGTAGTGAGCTTTACATGCACTGAGGCAGATCGGATGGGCAAGAAACAAGCTAGCTGATTCTATGTTTCTTGTCCTTGTGCTAAGCTAGGCTAACCAACTGCTCGCTCTATGTAGTCTTTTATTTAACGGAGCTGTCTCAATTAGTCGGTTTATCAATTAGTCAACTGACAAAAACAAATCAAGCAACTGTTTGATAACTGAATAATCAAATGAGTAATTTTTACAGAAAAATGCCAAAAGTTAGCTGGTTTCAGCTTCTCATAAGTGACCATTTAATGCTTTTCTTTGTCAAAAATTATAGTAAACTGAACATTTTTGGTTTTTGGACTGGTCAAAAACAACAAGACATATAAAAATGTCACTTTGGACTCTGATAGCTATATTACAATTATTATTATTAAGAGATATTTTTCACTACTTTATGATTTTTTAAAGACTAATTGATTAGTCAAGAATCAAGAATCAAGAGATATAGAAAACAATCATTAGTTGTTGCAGCCCTAGACAGATAAGAGAGTGGTATTCCTTTTCTCATCTATCTCTCTTCCAAAAAGTGGACTTGAAAACAACTGCTTCCTGCCCTCTCTCCTACATGATCTCTGCCCCCTCAGCAAACACACAGTCATACAAACATGTTCGTAGCCTTCACACTTCCTGTATGAATAGTTTGTAACCCACGGGTGAGCCTAATTTAAGGATGCAATGCACATTCAAATACACACAAACACAGAGTGGGTTATGTAACATACTACAACCTCACTCTTGGAAGGAAATGTGCACCATGCAAGACCACACCCTAAACCCACATGGATTCAATTTAGGGGAGGACAGCGGCTGCTGGACACAAAGGGACAGTGGATCCCTCCAACTGTCACACCTACAGTCTATCGAGGAGAGGAGGGATGAATTTTAAAACCTGAACTTTAAAACCTTTTATTTTATGTTTCCTATAAACTTTACCTCTAGTGTTTTGTCAGTAGATATATAAAACAAACATATATACAGACATTACAAACAATTATAAATTCTTCCTTTAGATGTGGTGTTGACTTTTGAATTTGCTCTGGGTAAATATAGAAATAAGTGTTTTCACCTTGGGAAGGACAGTAAAAGGTGAGTGGGTCTGTCAGTTTATGTAAACACTGACACACTCACGCTCACACACACACACACGCTGACCTGAATGCACACACAAACACACACTATGCAGGCAGAGCAGCCCGGGGGCCCCAAAGCTGTTCACAATGAGACAGGAAAAGGCTTACTTAAGTTTGTGCTAGTACAACATGCTGAGTGGGCATGTTGGCCATATGACTGCACGTGTGTATGCATGCACTCACACACATTTACAGACACAAATATGCACAAGTGTGCAGATAGATGCATGTACAGTGGTGCATTTATGATTTATTGCACACACTGTTCAGCATCAGACAAAAATAAAGAGTGATGAACAAAGAGAAAAACGGACAAAGCAAAATGATCAACAAGCCATTCATTACAATGAGTGGATGGCATTCTGGCCAAATAGGTAAGAGGCAGTTTTTATCGGCTTCAGGTGTATGAGCTATATTCTAAATGAGGTGGGCCAATGCATGAATAAGCTCTGGTTTCTCTAGAAGGAGGCCATTGTGTGCCCTTGGTAAGATTTGAGTGGCATTTCTTTTGGGGGGCAAAGTGAGGATTTCTTTTCACCCAGAGAAACCAAGTGGCACGACTTCAAAGCTTATCCAGGGACTTAGAGCCTCACAACAGTCAGGACACGGCACAAACTCACAGATGCAGAGAACCTAAGAGGGCTCAGGAGTGGAGCATTAGTGGTACAAAGTTTAACTCTACAAATATCTTGCTGCCATGTGTTTATACGACTTTCAGCTTTACTGTTTTTTGAAGAAACGGTATTAGAAATGGTTGGCAGCTTAATGTGAATTAAAGCAAACAGACTGCATCTGAGTGGAGTCCCCCATCATTAAATCAATGTCTCTGGTTGGATGTAAGCCTTCAACCTGGTACACTCTTGGCCATACATCTGCGGATGTATTGCGTGCTCTGGCCAAATGACAGAGCCCCAAATCAAATAAAACAGACATTTCCCCCTCTTTCACAGAGCCTTTTTTCTGGGCCACTACCCAAGCCCTGCAGCTATTACAGATAACTACCTCACAGGGTTGTTTTAAATTTAATTGGCTTGGACCAGGTTAACAGAAAAAACAAAGCAGCCCTAATCAGAGGCAAGCCCGTGTAATAAAATGCGTGTCTGTGCCGAGGAGGAGGAGAAGTCTGCGGAGAGCGAGTAGGCTAAAGCACAGCGCACTATGCTTGGTCATAACAAGTTGGCTCTGTTAAAATGTTGGCAGTGCCTCTGACATTTCACGAATCTTGCACCCTCCTCGCTACCTCGGCCCCCTTCTGTCCCACACATTTACGTAATGAAGAGGAAAAAAAAAAAAAGAGAGCGTGGAGGTGCATCTGCCTTCAGCTCACTGCCAGAGTGCCCACATGCGTATGTGGAAGAATCTGTGCTCATTTTTGTGAAAGGAGATGATTTTGCTTTCAGTGACGAATGGAGAATTTAAAGTGACACATCAAACTCTATCATGGCTCAGAGAATTTGTTTGTGCCATCTGTTAAAGGACCATTCGTGTTTCATTGAATATTTTGGCATGTTTAAATAATGCACATTTTACATTTCTGCTGACAATTTTTTTACAAGGTTTCCTACCTTACAGGCAGCTAGTTGTTGTATTGCACCTCAGTACAGCGTGACAATCAATTTGAAGAGACTTATAACTAGTTTGAGATAGGTAATGCACCACAGTGAACAGAATTGGCTATGTTACAGCACGTTATTACAGTTTGGTAACGCAGTGCATAGGGCTGCGATGATAACCTCATTACTGCAGTCATGTGATGCCAACCGTGGAGCTCATTAACGTCATCACTGCAAAATGTTTTAATTGCCAAACACAACCAGATGGTGATAATTTGGAGAATCTGTGTTGCCTTGGCTTGCTCCAGACACCACGCTGCAAGACCTTGGACCTGCAAAAACTGTGGCATCGCCCAGGGGGATGTCAAAAAGTGTAAGCGCGGCAAGTGACCTGGCATCCAAGTTAGGTTAAAGGCTAACATCAGCTGACCAGCTCTCTCATCAAGTCCATTGACAATAAACTAGACTAGCTAAGACTGCTTTTATCAGAGACAGGTGTACAAATGTAGCGATCATCTCTGCACAGCACTCAACATTAACAAAGGTTCAAGCAGTCAAATGTAGAAAAGTTTGATATCTAATTAATTTAATTCTATTTTAGGATAATATTATATTTATATTTATATGGTTAAATATACTATATTGTGTGTTTATATATTTCTATAAAGAGTGTTTTGTTGGGCAGAGATCAATCAATACATCTGAATAAAATAAGAGCATTTGTATGTATGCAGTCAGATTTATGCTTGTTTGAGAATATTTTACAGTATCTTGAAAAAATTAAGATTTACTTAATCATTAGCAGTGCTCAGTATTCTTAATAGCCTTTGTACATGTGGCAGATAGTAAATAAATCAACTCATTTTCTTTTTTAAAAATTCTTTTCGGAATAGATACCTTTATTCAACAGTAGACAGGAAACATGGGAGAGAGAGGGGTGTGTGACATGCAGCAAAGGACCTACGGCTGGGATTTGAACCGGGGACGGCTATGTACGTGGCATGTACTCTAACCACTCGCGTGTCCTAAATCAACTAATTTTCTACCATGTTGAATAGGATGAGATTGTTTGCATAACAGTATAACGGCACAGTACTACAATATATGGTGATTTATTGCAATTAAAGAAATGTATCTAAAGCAGAATGTGGCTCATATTTTTCAATCCTACTGATATAAAGAAGAGCTTATACAGAGTATTATTACACTGCTGCCACGAGTTGATCAGCAACATAAACAAGTAGAATTATCTCACTGAATGTGTTGATTGACATTGCACAGAGATAATGCAGGTATTTTTACCATGTTTGAGGTGTTCGTCTCTTGTAGATAGCCCTAGTTGCTTGCTGCTGACCCTCCATAAGCAGGATAACCTGCGTAGTTTAACCTAATTACCTGGATGTAGGTTACCGGGTTCAAAGCTTTAAACCCATCGTAGTGTGTGTCTACTGGTTATCGTCACTAATCCTCATTGCGACACTGAGAATACTCCATCAGACAACCGTGGCAGGTCAAAGGTCAGCAACAGACAATGAGGTCCCCATGGCAACCGTCTGCGCTGAAGACCTCCAGTGCTGTGTGCGAGAGAGGGGGGAGTGGGGTTCAGACCTGACAGGCGCATCTGCTTGGAGAAATCACCCTCACTTTACATTAAGCTGCTTCCCTTTGAGGACAATGAGGGTGTTTTGCTGCATGATGACGTGAAGCTGAAATATATCTAAGTACACACACACACACACCCAGCCATATGACTAAAGGCTGATTTATGATTCTACGTTGGGTCAACGTCAAGCCAACGGCGTACTTAAGCAGAGCCCTCTGCGTCGCCGTGAACCCCCATGCCATCCCCTGACGTGCATCTCCCCAGAAATGTAACTACGCGTTGAGGCAACGCAGACCGTGCGGGCTGTGATTGGTTTGCTTGGTAGCAAAAAGAGTAATAATTAATAAATAGAACTATGTTGTGTGACAATCATGTGCATTCCAACAAAACATTGCAGAAACTCAAAATCTTCGAGTCAAAATAAATCTCATTACACTTAAAACTTTCACTTGTTTCAAGCACATTTTCACTTGAAATAAGTAGCTCAATCTGCTGTGGAGCAAGTTTTTAAAAATAAGAAGTGGCCATTACACAGAAATTAAAGTGTGAAATTGTCTTTGTCATACCTGGGAAGGGACTAGAGACACCGCTCTGGCAGTGAATTGCACCGCGACAAAACACAATGCGATGGAGAGACGCAGGACTTCGAAAGGTGCACCACAGCATCGGAGCACCAGTGTAGTTAAGGCGTGGAGGTTACATAGAAGCATAAATCAGCCTTAAACGTCCACATTCAGACAAACATACAGGAAATAATCATTCAAATTAACACAGGCTCAGCTTTGAATATCTGTTATAATTCCAGACAGTCACCCTCGGGTGCTGCAGGCTGCCCGTCCTCCATAACAGAGCACTGTCTGAGGGATTGGCAAGTGTTTTCCTGATACAGGTGTTATCTCAGCTGGGCTACTCTTCTGGCAAATGCACTGCAGCAGAAAACAGAGGAGTGGAAGAAGCGCTGGAGATAAATAAGTTTGCAGGAGGAGATGGACTGAGCTGAGCTGGCTGACTGGAAGCATGCAGGTTACTATTTGTAAAAGTATAGTGTCTGCAGCTGTATTGTACTGTGAATATGTCATTATGGTGCACCTAAAACTGACCTAAATTACACCTCACCAGGTACACGGCCTTGAAAAAAGAAGACACTCACATGTGCAATGCTATCTGTGAGAGCTGTGTCATTTGCATTGGTCAAAGAATCAACACACATATTATAATGTGTAGCTCCACTTAAACAAAATGCAAGAAAAAGTGTTTGAAACTTTTATGCCAATATAATTTCATGCGTTTTGCATTAAAGTAATATTTGCTCTTCTCCCACAAACACCTGTAAACACTATACTGGTAAATGAAGGATGTGTTTGCATATCATAGCTACATTATAATGAGGAAAAATGAACAAATGGAAATGTGTTATTTGAAAAAATGGCTTGCATCTTTAATTTCTTCAGTCAGTGCTTCAGTCAGGAAGGGTTTGTGCTGGAAGTCAAATCAATGGCCAGAAATGACCAACTGTTGTCCAACTGTTTGTACAACAGCTCACTTCCTCTTTGTTCACATGGGGATGATGGCTATGTGGAGCAATTGGTCCTATTTTGTTATATTAATAACATTATCTATGAGTGTTGACATCTCCATAAAAAAGTGAGTCAGCTATGCAGCCTACAGCTTTAAACATGTCAGGACTGTTTCAGTGAAATTCACTATACAAATACAGGAGCTTTTGCACTCTATGAACTGAAATATTTTGTTTCCACTGTGTATGTGCTAGTGTTTGTGTGCATTCAGTGCCAGGTCTCAGCATTGCCCCCTGTGCCCAATACGAGACAAGGCCACGAGGGGGCCATCAAGCCTGAGTGAAACCAGACATTTTTAAAAAGAAACCTCCTCTCTCACTGTGCTTGCTGCATACTCACACACAAACCACAGACGCTCATGGCTAATGGTTTTTTTTTTTGCATTTTGCCTTCATACATGTCACTTTTACGCTGTTGAATCTGTGTTGTATGTTGTGTGACTAAACCAAACTAAGCCATAGCCAAATCAACCATAGCCAGTATGGCAAAAACAGGAACATAATTCACATGCCACTACATGAACAGCTCTCCTTGGCCTCTGCCCTTTCTTTCACAATCTTGAGGAGTTAGAAATGTTTGTTAGTTGGAAGGGTGTGTGAGCTTGATCTTCAAGACTGGCCAGCATATATTAACATATTACTCACACTAAAAGTACACAATACAACACATACATACACTCACAGTGTGTTTCCCTGAGTAATATACTCCAATAATCAAGCTCTACCTGCTTTGCATGTAGAATTAAATAAAGGATAAAGGTATTTGACCCACAGCCCATCACAGTGTCTTGACAGTGAAGCACCTAGAGCAGGCTCCACCCCTGCGAGCGCACACGATCAAACAAAAACCTGTTTTCAAACTACAAACACAGGCGTATACTGTAGTAGTCAGTTAAGATAAATGGGGAAAACAACATGCAGCTCTGTTGTTTGAATGAGAGTGAATCTACATTTTTGTCATCTTACTTTAATTAAATGAAAGAGTACGGTCTACACCTGCTCTCTGTGAAAAGTGCCTTGAGATAAATTTAGTTGTGATTTGGTGCTATATTAAAAAAAATAAAAAAATACATTGATTGATTGATCAACGTTAGTGTCACCCTGGCTGCTAAATGAGACACCACACAAACTGCATTTATACCGCGCCTCTCTAGTCTTCTAACCACTTAAAGTGCTTTACACAACATACCAACATTAATTTGCACACACATATTCATACACTGATGGTAGAGGCTGCCATGCAAGCTGCCACACACACATGTGGACTGGAAGAGTTGGGGGATCGCGCCACTCATCTTCCAATCAGAGGACGACCCGCTCTACCTCCTGAGCCACAGCTGACTACTACACTAAATGAGTCTTCCCCTCTGCGCCACACACACACATTGACCCATATTTCTGGGCATTACAAATAATATGTTCGTAAATCTCTGCCTGTCCTAATCTTTTCCTCCTCACCCCCTCTTATAATCAGAAATAATGCACAAAGGTCTCCAGTACTAATTCTGCAGGTGTTATATAATCGGTCCTAATCTTCTACTGCCAATGCTCTGACTCTGAGGGCGCTGTCAGTGTAGTCAGTGTATGCATGCACGCTTGCACACGCAAGACTACACAGCCACATGGACCCTCACTCACAGTTGTTCACGCAGAGCCCTCCCCCAGCCACATGGACACCACTAAACTATGTACATAGTTATATAGTAGCTCTAACCGCCAGCTGCTGTAAGGAACTGTTATTCCCACTTGCCAGAATGAATGAGGTATCTGTTAGCCTGTTGTCTCTAAACATGCACCATAATCACAGATGGTACATGCAATGTCACAAACATTCATTTATACATTTTTTAAAGGCAAAATCTAAATAATATTAACTGTACTTTAAAAATTTCAAACATTTCATGCTGCAAACACACACTCCTGACATAATTTTAGGTTCATACAGTTGTTATTATATTGGCAAACAGGTTCTTGCATACATAGAGAAACATCATCATCTCATTGAAGTTGTGTTTCTGTACACACAACAAATAAAAGTCCAATATTCACACGCATTTCAACTCTGTTTTGCTCTCAACTGCTGAGAAAATATCTGAGCCTTTATGCTGCTATACTTTCTTATTTGACTAATGAAGCTTTAATAAAGTTAACAGCGACACAGAGGAAACAGTACCACAACTATTCCCCTCTTAACCAGTGTGCTAGGTGTTTATAGTCTTATTGGGTTCCCTTCTAAAATACGCAATGCCATTCAATGCTGCTGTGCTATAACATCCGACTCAGATTGGTGTTAATGATATACCCGTGCCCATCCACACACACACACAAGCATCCACGTATACACAGTCACCACATGAAACTCATAAAATAGCTTTTTCTCTTGCTTGTGCCTTGGATGACTCACACACACACACACGCACAAACTCACACAGAGGCGCGCACACACACACACACACACCAACAAACAAAAACACGACACATACTCCAACCACGTGCAGAGCTGTTGCTGGTCATGTGATAGCGGTTTCCCCTCTAAAGCAGGACATAATGAAGCATACACATGCATTAACACCTGATCTCTGTTGTATTATCTCTTCATGTGTACACACGGACACTTCCCCTTTTTATCTTTCAATGTTTTACATTTAACAGGAAGGCACTGCGAAGCGGAGCGCACACCATCAGTTACTCCCAACAGAGGAAATTCTCAGTGTGAAAGTGAAACCCACTGTTTCAACTATTTGGCTCATTCAACTCTCGATCACCGCTAATACTAGTGGGCGGCTGGGAAACCTCAGAAATCAAAAGCACCGCTGTCAGACTGTAACTACCACTCGTTTATCAGTTTCTTTAAGTCACCTATTTGTAGAAACAAAAAGAGGCTCCAATAAATTCCCACTCGAATTGTTGTCAGCCTCAATAAACCTCCTTGTGGGAATGAACTGAACTCCTGATTGCAATACAATGTGCTGCCACTACATGTTATTAAAATGCACTCATGCAGCATAATGGAAGCCTCACCTGTGCAGCAGACAGAGTGAGTGGGGATGAAACTCTTCTTCTCTTTAGCTCCACACACTTTCTCAGCTTACAGATCTGGTGGCCAGTCCTGCGGTTGAGGCAACAGCTGCACTGGCCACAGCTGATCTTCCTCAGGCATGGCTCGCACGTCCCACACCTGCTCCGCTTCTTCCTCTCCTTCTTCTGTGATTTCGGAGTGGTCCAGGAGGGCAAACAGGCCCCCTCCGGCCCCCAGGATCCTGGCATAACAGAGGGGCTGGGCTCTCCGTACCCTGCTTCTGATTCAGTGTCAAAAGAAAAAGAGGAGCGAGTACTTTCCGAGCTGCAGGAGAATGTGGAGCTACTGTCCACAGAGGGAGTCGAGATCTTTGGCACCAAGTCCTGCTCTGGCACTGCTACCACAACACTGTCCTCGCTGAGGTTTGGGTCACGCTCAGCTGTCAGGGCATCTGTGCTCGACTGAGGAACTAGTGACACTGGCAGCAAAGAAGTCTCTTTCTGGTTGTGGTGCTCAGATGGCTCTCGATTAGATTCACTATCTTTGGTCTGCGTCTCTGCTGGTGTGCAAGCTTGTCTTTCCACCTGAGAAGGACTCTCAAGGCTTTGCAGTTGTTGTGCTTTTTTCTGTATTGTATCCCTCGAGCTCCAAGGTTTGAGGGAGTCACTACGGATAATAACCGGCGTACTCCGTGTCAATAGATCAGTCTGTGACAACAGGGCAGTGTCAGGGACAGCATAGCACCCTGGGAATTGAGGTTTAGCACCTTGAATGGTAGGTTGCATGTCTGTCTTACCCTGGCTCAGAACCTCTAGTTCAGGTAACTCTGAGGTGGTGGGGGCTTTGGTGGGATTTGAGGTAGCTGTGTTGGAGACAGGTAGCACCCTTACAAGTGATTCTGACTGTGCTGTCAGAACATCATTAGAGGGAGGTTCATCTGAGGGTTGACAGGCAGAAGTGCTGGGGTGGGCGTCAGCAGGATTGATGAAAACATAATTCTTCTTTTCTTTGTGTCCTCCCTCTTCTCCCTCACAATTACCCAGCCTCTTAACAATCTCCTCCATCTCTTCCTCAGTCTTGTCTATTCTTTCAGCAGCTCTCTCTGCCTCTAAACTCTCCCTTCTCTCATGATTTACGATTTTCTCATCTTTCCTCTCAGTGTCAACAATCACTTGTTCTCCTGTCCCATTCTCTTTTAAGTCCCGCATGTTGCCCTCCTCTTCGTGGAGAGTGAGCACATCATCTTGCTTACGATCACTGATAAGATGGTCAAGCTTCTTTCCTACGATAGGTGAAGTGTCGTTACCCTTGCTGTGGCCGTGCACCAGTGGTGAGCCACTACTCGTTACCGTAGTGAACTCAGAGGGGCCATTCTCACTTCTGTCACTGCAGAGTTTGAGCTGTCCATCAACATCATCACACACAGAAGCCCCAGTCACACACCTCAGAACTTCTTCACTGTTATGGCTGACAGTCTTTTTGTCCAGCTCTGTTATGGTACTGTCACAGCTGCACTGCATACAGTCCTCCAGTGTGTCATTACACGGTGGTGAATCAGCTTTAAGAGGGCTGCCCTCTTTAGCATTACTGACTGTTAGACCCTGATCTTTTATCTTAGCTGGGACTTCAAAATCAGTTTTCAGAGAAACCGGAAGGATCTCTTCAGCATCACAGGTGTCCAGTTTCTTATTTCTATCATCAGGAGTTGATTCCTTGATTGTGGTGCTTGTAGACTGGTTTCTTAAGCTATCTGATGCTGGTCCTCTCCCTCCGCTCCCCCTGCTGTTTCTCCCTCCTCTACTAGGTTTAGGAGGCTGGCAGGGAGTAGTAGACACCAATGCTCCACGCAGGGACTTCCTCCGCCCTAGGGAGTCTTCTAACTCGCCACAGTGGTCAGGTGGATTACTCAGCCTTCTAAGCCTCGCAGATCCTGTTACATTAAGGGCATGGTTAACTCTGCCAGGCGACCTCCCAGGGCCTTGACCAGCAGGTCCGCAAACCCCTCTCCCACGGGGGCTTTGACCCGACTGCGCCTGAGCCCTGGCTGTCGACCTTTTTGGTGCTGGTGGTGTTTTCTGGAACCTCTCTGTGGCTCTACCCCTGGGTTTATTTGAGTTACAAGTTTGCCTCCTGCTGTTGATCACTTTCTGGCCATTTTTTCTCTGAGCAGGTGTCTGTCTCCTGGTGGGTTTGGTAGTAGCAGGCATGGCTGAGGGTATGGAGGGGAGGATTTCTGAAAGCCAGCATGGGAGCCAGATGAATGTTTAACTCTTAATCAGTAAACAATTTTAACTTTCAAAAATCTTCTTCTTGTGTATTTTTTTCTTGAACTGTAAACTATGATGCTGTAGTTATTGTGTAATTGCAGTGCATGACCTATAAAGGAAAAGTAAACAGAAAAAAAAAATGAAAATACAAATCATGTCAACACCTTTAAATGTATTTACAGTGTAACAATGTAAATAAAACGCTTGTTGCAGTAACGTACAAACATCATAAACAAGTTGTACAAATATGAATCCATGTTTCCTTACTTTGTCTGCTTTAAATGACACTTTTGCCACGCCTGAAACATCTACTGGACGATCAAGTGCTTTAAGGTTGACGTCAATAAAGACAATTTAATGCACCACTGCTGAGTAGGATATTTTTGCACAAAGATAATAAGTACATAAAAACAAATAGTACGGCTTCCTGACTGGTTAACGTGGCTTTAACAGTTTAAAGGGCAAACACGTTGAGGAGTGGGCTTTGGCCGGAGGTCGGATCCTGTTTTCGTCTTTCTGGCTGGCGGAAGAGGAGGTTATTACCGTGTAAAAACGCCCTCAACGTCGCTGTTTATTATTATTTTTGCACTTGACCGCTGTCATTTAAAGCGCCGCCGACCCATAAACCCCCTAACACGGCCACAAACCTCACTTTGGTACGGCTTGTTTAGTTGTCCGTGAGGTTTTTTTTTATTTACACGTCGTTTACTGGCTGAAATGCTTTACATACCAGAGAGAGACAGTTGCACTGTCTGAACTGCTAATAATACTCCGCTCCAGCGAGACAGCGAGACCTTGTATTGGTTTCCCTCCTCGGCAAATATAGACTGCTGGCAAGTTCAATCCTTTCTCGACGGTGACACATGGACATGATACAAGCACCGACGTGAACATATGTCGAGCGCGTCGGTATAGTTGCTTTTCAGCGTGCAGCACCGTGTAGTCTTCACGGAGCACAGCACCAGTTAAAATGTAAATCCCTCTTATGCCAATCCATTCAGCCCCCAGCCTCTCTGCCTCCGCCAGACGCAACCTACTGGCTCCGCTGGCCCAAAAAACTCGTCGTCGGCTCTGGAGGAAAAAGGTGGACACGAAAACCAGGAGTGGACTTCAAGCTGTCGTTCAGTCCAGGATCACACTGAACATTTCCGCCAATATTATGAAAAAATAAAAAGATCATGTACGTCAATATAATGAGGAACTTTCTCAAAATAATGACTCAGAATCTCAAAATAATGCCTTATTGCAAAATAATGACATAGTCACCCAAAATAATGACATATTACACCAATAATAACGACTTAGTAACCCAAATAATGGAATACTATATAGACTTAGGCTATGTCAAAATAACAACCTCGAATAATAATAACCCAAAATAATGAGATACTATTTCAAAATGATGACTTATCTCAAAATAATGACTTAGCATCTCAAAATAACGAGACACTATCTCAAAATAATGAGATACTAATAAGTCATTTTTATTTTTATTTTACATTATTTTATTTTTTATTTTAGATTATTTTGAGAGAGTTTGTCATTATTTTGAGTTACTAAGTCATTTTTTCAGAAAGTTTCTCATTATAATGACAGGCTACATATTTTTTTCATCACATTGGCGGAAATTGCCTTCCATATAGGTGTGTTTAAACAAGTGGACGCATGAGTGCGCTAAATCAATATGATTGTAACATATCAAACTAATAGTTGGTCACGTTAAATAAGGATTTATTGTACCTTAGTGTCAGCAAGCTACCTAACTGCTGGTAAGAAGAGGATAATTGGAATATGCAGTCTGAAATCAATCAATCAAAAATGTGTATAGCACTTTTCATAAATGGTAATGTAACACATTACACACAAGTGCTTTACATAGCCTAGTTAAAACAAACAAACAAACAAACAAAAACCAAACAAACAAACAGAAAAAAACAATAAAAACAGGAACTGAGGAAACGCTAGGATAACTCTCATGAACCTGCAGTGAGGAAACACCAGATGTAAGATAAAAGTGTAAAAATGAAGAATACCCAAATAAAATAAAAGGCAATAAAAGATGAACAAAAATATAAAAATATATGTAATGAAGAAATAATAAACGTTAGGAGGGGAATTCAAAGGAAAAAAGATAAGAGGAAAATAAATTGAAAAAAAACAACTAGGAGTAAACGTGATGAAGCAAAAACAGGCATAAAAGTTGGCTTATGAAGAGGAAAGCAATCAGAAAATAGAAATAAAAAGAATAGTCCAAGTGGTAAAAACAGGCAAAAACATAAACTAAACGACAGAGTCAAAATAAAGCCAGATTACTTAAAGGTGCTTTTGAAAATATCAACACTCTCTGCTGCCCTCAGGTATAATAACACTTTCTACGCTGTTCATTTATATCTTGTCTCTCCAGTTGTGTTCGTTGTCAGAAATGTGATAATAATATTAAAATGATAAATGATATTCAAAACTACTCCACTAATAATAAGTCATTCTCCTCCTCTCCAACTCTCT
Organism: Scomber japonicus; assembly: GCF_027409825.1. Classification (NCBI taxonomy): domain Eukaryota; kingdom Metazoa; phylum Chordata; class Actinopteri; order Scombriformes; family Scombridae; genus Scomber; species Scomber japonicus. Next base: position 17,697,427 of record NC_070591.1, on the reverse strand, counting down.
CGTCAACGTCACCATACGTCATTTTCAGGCGCCTGCTTTTGGCCAGCAGCGCAGTTGTCTCCGGGCGAAGGGCACAGATGTGGCTTCATGAGCTTTAAATGTCCCCCCGGTTAATCACAACTACATTTTTTTCTGCATGTTTTTGCAATTGAAACAGTGCAGGACGACCTCAGCAGTGCGACACTTGTCTGATTTCACATGGTAACGCGAGACTTTACCGGCAAGGATTAAATAAGGAAACGGGAAGCAGGAGGAGAAACAGATGAATTCATCCAGCCGACCTTTCCCGTTGCTGTTTGTGTGCTTCAGACGGGTTTGATTATCTTGTGAGTATCTGCTTTTTTAACAGTTACTAATGTTATCTGTGCTGGCCAAGATTATTTCATTCTCAGAGCTGAGTCATAGGACAGGTTGGCATTTTTTTTCTGGTGTGTCATAAAACAACAATCATGAGCCCATGAACACTGGAGGAGGTTTTGCATGGCTGAGGCTTCAGATAAACTTTTAAATACATTATTATGAAGGGATCTTCTAATGGTCAATATGAACAGGAGGAATGATTGTGGCAAGAAATCGCATCTTCATTTGGGCATTTGACTGTTGTCAGACAGGCTTGTCAACCTGTTCTTTATGCTAAATCTACCTTCAGGTTGTGGTTGCAAATACTAATAGCAAATCTTGACTTTCCTACCTCATATCAGTACAAATAAATGGTCTGATTTGCTCCTACACGTGAAATATTTGCCAAGATAATAATGGTATATTTCATAATGTCTTAATACTCATGTCACATGTGCATTTACAGTATTTTTGCCAACTTTCACAGTCATGGATGCAACAGATTCCTGAGCAGACACAATGACTACGGAGGCTGCAGCCTCCACACCCACTGCCATAAGCAATACCTCGGCCAAGAGAGACTACTACTGGATTCGCTCCTTCGTAGCTGGAGGTATGATCTGACACATCAGTTTATAGTCTCAACCGTATTGATATGATTCCAGTTCAAGCCTCTGTGTCTGCATCCAAGACTCCAATCTTTTACCATAAAAATGTTTTCTGCTTTGCTTTACTGTCTCTTGCTCTCTTATCTGACTTAAAAACTGATGTCTGCACAGCCACCGCTCAGACCTTTACTAAATAGGTGTCTTCACCAAAGCCTCTATAGTAGGTATGTTGAAAGAAAGACATAGGTATCCCTTTGGGAAGTGTTTTCACATGCAGTGCTTCTGATCACATGCACAGTTTGGACAATGGACACAATTATTTACCAGCAGGTACTCTGGTGTTAAATACTAAAAGTTTGTTAAGCTTAAATATCCCTGACATGTCTGTAAACTACAGTCAGCATACATTAAAATATGTTGTAGTGAGTTTAATATATTCACTGTCATAGTATAACGTTGACCAGGCATTGTTGGGCCCTGTGATTGTCTGTACACATTTCATCACATGTCCTTATGGTTCAATATACAGTATATTTTTTTATATTACTGGTGATTGAAGTGCACTTAAGCCAGCTACTCTAGTAGCTAATCTCTCTAGTAATCTCTAGTGGTTTTGGGAGTCTGCACTTTTTGTCTCCTGACCCTGATCTGAACTCACTATATTAGGCAGCGAGCAAAAATAGAGTTTCCCTTCTAAGAACAATAAAGGTACCTGACACATGATGCCGAAAAAATAGCACAGTCAATCATGAAGGGATCTCACATAGTAAAAAACACTGTAGACTTACTTACTTACTTACTTTCCATTAGTATCAGTTTTAGTACCATAACCTCAGGCTTCATGTCACTTCAAATAAAAATGATCCCAATGAGCCCTACCTGCATTCAGTCAGATTTTGGCCGACAGTGACCAATCTTTTCTCTGGATGGCAGACCTGTTTCATTGCCAGCTTTGCCCCAGATGAATTTAAAACCTCATCACATCATCAATCATTCACATTCACTGCTAAATATTTAATGATAAAAACATGATTGCTGTTTCTCTGATTTTGTTTAGGCTTAGCAGGATGCTGTGCCAAGACGACCATTGCTCCTCTGGACAGAGTCAAGATTCTGCTTCAGGCCCAGAACCCGCACTACAAACATCTGGGTAAAACATCAGCAGCCAAACATGCAAAGGCAAGAAGTGTTTGTTTTCACACTTCCCTGCCACATTTTTGAAACTTCTGATCTTTCTTTGCAGGAGTGATTTCCACTCTCAAAGCTGTGCCAAAGAAAGAAGGCTACCTTGGCCTGTACAAGGGTAATGGAGCAATGATGGTTAGGATATTTCCGTATGGAGCCATCCAGTTCATGGCCTTTGACAATTATAAAAAGGTACAGTGCATCTTTTATTGTGGACTAACCCTTTCAAAGGGCAATGTCATAAAAACTGAGTGTTAGTAAAACTGTTTAAAGTGTTTAGAGGAGTGATACATGTTTTTATATTGTGTTTTTTGCTTAATAAATGACAGCTTGATGCAGTTAGAAACATTTCTGACTGGTGCGTTTTTTTATTGGTGAAACTGATATAAAACTGCTAATATTTACCTTCTCTTTACAGCTGCTAAGCAAACAACTCGGGATCTCTGGACACATTCACCGACTCATGGCAGGATCTTTGGCAGGTAATCTATATTTTTCACTGGTAATGCAACTAGAGCTCAAGCATTATGAAGGAATGAAAACTGGCATAAATTACATTTCTAATGTAATTTCATTTATTATTGGTGGCAAGCAGTCTTTGCAATTCTCACCTCAAAGCATCTCATGTTGTGTTGTGATGGGTGCACAAAAATACTCTTTAATTACAATTCAATTCAATTGTATTCAATCAAAAATACAATATATTGAAATGGCCACACTCCCAGCTACAATCTGTGTGCAGGCAGTGTCAAAACATGGAGAGACAAAGAAGGGAAAGTCAATCGCGTACATAGTCATGAACTGTTTCATGTGTGTCATCAGGGATGTCTGCAGTGATATGCACCTACCCCCTGGACATGGTTCGAGCCAGGCTGGCCTTCCAGGTGAAAGGAGAGCATCGCTACACTGGAATTGCCAACGCCTTCCACACCATCTACCTTAAGGTGAGTGTACAAAAAAATTGAACGCTTAGTTTGACTTCCATTATAATTTTTTTGTCAACATTTTTACCTTATACAAAATGATCTGAATATTTTTTTCGTAAAGGAAGGGGGCTTCTTGGGCTTCTACAGGGGACTCACTCCAACACTTATTGGAATGGCCCCTTATGCAGGTGATTATTGGCATTATTCTGCATAGATTAATCCAAATTGAATGATAACTAGCTTTATTATTATTATGAACAGATGTCCTCCTTCCCACTTATGACCTTTGTTCATTGTTTTGCTGCTCTTGCAGGTTTTTCATTCTTTACCTTTGGTACCCTGAAAAGCCTCGGCTTGAAACATTTCCCGGAGATGCTGGGACGTCCCTCCTCAGACAACCCAGATGTCCTCATCCTGAAAACCTACGTCAACCTGCTCTGTGGAGGGGTTGCCGGTGCCATCGCTCAGACAATATCGTAAGCAGTGTGTGCAGACAGCTGACAGGCTTCTCGCTTAAGATTCATAAATGATGAACCAATAGCGTGGCTGCCTGTGGGTGTGTCATTGATTACACTGATATATTGATGCTTGATCTATCATATTGTGTTTCTTCTTACTAGGTACCCCTTGGATGTGGCGAGGAGAAGAATGCAGTTAGGAGCTGTGCTTCCTGACTCTGACAAGTGTGTGTAAGTACCACCAGTGTTCCTACTCTCCATATACTGTTAAACCATGATGCTCCGATGTTCATCACACTTGTCAGAATGTGCAGTCCTCTTGGAAAGGTTTAGTTGTGGTTTCAGCTATTTCTGGCCTTCAGAGTTCCTCTTCAATGTATCACTGAAGAATTTTGTCATGATGCATTTCAATGCTCAAAGTGACAAAAAACAAAATAGCTGCTAAAGAATCAATTGGCACTCGTCTATTCTGAAGTTGTTAGTGCGTCTGTAATTGGTGGAGTTGTTTTAAAAATGAACCTGTTGGCAGTAGTCTCAGGCAGGTTTCTCTGCAGTCTCCTAAATAAAGGAAATACAGTTCAAAAAAAAAAAGCACATGAAGCTTATGCTCTCCAAGTTAGCGTACAGGTATGTTGGACGCTAAATGAAGAGTTTGCTTTTGAAATAGCTGATTCCACATTTGGTTTTATATGTAGAGGATTACTCAATGCTGAAAACTGGAGAGGAAAATTCCTGTGGTTGGGAGGCTGTTTACAGTAGATAAAATGTTAAAGCACAAAAAAACATTGAGGAGTAGAGTAGCAGTGGAGCTGCAAAACTACTGCAACATACCGTTCATTCCTGTGTAAGTTCATGTAATGCCTGTTCAGACTCTGCTCATTGTTGTTGTGTTATCTGCTTTCCATTCATATTTAAGATTTTTAAAGGACAAAGCATTCAGGCAGTATATCAGTGGACTTGTTTGTCTGCAGCTCAAGAGAAGTTTTCTCTCTTAATATGGCTGCTAGTTTCCTGTTGCTTACAGGCAGACCTTACAACAACTACATTAGATTTATCACATCAAGAATATCAGTCACAAAACTGTAAAAGTGATATAAGACTTACTACTTAACTACCATTTCAGCATGAGAGGGTTTTGCTTTGGTGAACTCATATAAAAAACAAAACAAGAAACCCCAGGACACAACATGAATGATAATACACATGATAAAAATGTCAAAAACCTGCTTAAAAAGGCCCATGTGCATGAAGAATTGATTTTATTTAGAGACATGTTATTTTATCCACAGCAGTTTTCTATTTTTTTCTCTCTATTGTTCTAAAAAGTGTGTTATTTCTTGCACCCGAACAGATCACTGAGCAAGACCCTGTCGTATGTGTACAACGAGTATGGGATCAAGAAGGGATTGTACCGAGGCCTTTCTCTCAACTACATCCGTTGCATCCCCTCCCAGGCTGTGGCCTTTACTACCTACGAGTTCATGAAGCAGGTCCTCCACCTGAACTAGCTGTTGTTTTTCTACCTTCCAAGTCATTAAGCAGACCTCATAGAGTGATCTGAGGCTTACTCACTTCGTCTTAAACCCTTCAGTGTGGGCATCGCCTTTTTTTGTTTTGCCCTGACTTCACTGAAGGTTGCAGGGAAGTCAGTTAATGCTGAAAGAGGAAACTGGATCTCGGACAGAAAGGCACTCCGTCTCTGTGCTATTTCGTCCCCTCTTACTTCCTGCTTTTTTGACTTGCCACCTCTTGAGAGATGATTTACTCAACCTCTCACGACATGTGGCTTGACTTTGAGCAACTCCCTCATCAGTGTCTCCATGGATACAGCAGACAGCAGCACCGTTGGTGTGGCTTGGTCGGATGGCTCATTCCAACATGTGTGTGCTCTTTTATGTTGTTGGCAACAATGCAGCAACCCACTAATATTGTAAAAGCCCTCTCGTTCACACACCCACTCGTCTGTTTCTGCCTCTTTCATGACCTGCCGAAGAGATTTTAAAATCAGACGAAAATGAGAAAATTCATTATAAAGAAGAAAACTTGGTGATGTGCAGTTACATCACTCTTAAACACTTCTTTATGGTTTAACTGGTACCCGGTTTGATAGTTGTGTGTCATTGCTTCTTAGGTTATTGTTGAAAGGTATTTTAAAATGAATCGGATGATTTCTAATGTTTATTTAGGGTGTAGTGTGTCTGTAGGTACTGTGGTTCTTGCAGCTTTGGGATGCAGTCATTTGTTTGTGCATAGTTGCCTTTGTCTTCTACATTAATTTAAAATCAATTATTAACATTTTTTTGTATACAGCAGGTCTTTATTAAAAAAGACCTGGTTTACACATTATTTCAGTTTGTTTTTTTTGTTTTTTTGCCAAACCTTGAATGGAGCAATTATGGTTCGCTTTTTGAATTACTGGTTCTTTAATGCGTGCACATAGTCTGTACTTTTTGGTACTGAATTATGTACATTAATGCTCTGCTGTAATCAGAGAGATACTGAGTTATTGTGACTTCTTGAGATGTCAGCATGTGGATTGTATCATGGATGTATTTCTGACACCTCCAGACAGACACACTTGGTAGAGGGGACTCAGGAGAAATTTGCACTTCATACTGTAACTGTAGCTTTGTCTTTTTTTTATTTATTGATTTAGCTGCCTGTTGCCACTGGGTGGCAGCATTTAACAAAAATGATATTGTTTACCATCAGAGCTGGACTTCACAGTCATACAGATTTCACAAATCTCTTTATCAAATACGAGTCAAATTATGATTTTGTCCTCTTTTGCTTAACAAAAGCAAGTTGTTAGACTTGCAGTAATATATGCAGTTTTTAACTGGAGCTATTATATGGCTGATTGCCTTTACTGCTCCAGGAAGGCTGAACATTAAATACTGAATGGAGAAAAGTGCGCTGCAGGCCTTGAGATGAGTGCCTGTGTGTCTTAGTTAGTCATATTTGATTGTTGTACAAGCATCTTTTCAGTCTCTTGCCTTCTTCTACTTTTGATGTCTTATATCACCAGTGATTCATGTGTTTTATTTGGACTTTCACACCACACGTTGCAGGTGATGCCTCCGGTTTTTTAGATCACTGTATTTGAATGGGCAGAAATCACAAAACAGTGGCTTCCGACCTTTTAGTCTTGCGACCTGAAACTTAAGCGCAACCCCTAACCCTGTCCCCCTTCTAAACCTCTCATTACATTTGAATAATAGCTAGAGGCTTAATACTACCCCATATTTTACAAAATAGCAGGAATTACAGAAAAGTCCAAACACACAGACACAAATTTATGCAACAGAATTCCCTTTCTTTTGATCACATTGACCATGCAACCCATCGGAGAGGTCTTGACTTCCATGTTGGGAACACTGCAGAACACTGAAAAATACCTTGAATTTCCAATAAACTAATGAATGATCTGAAAGTCATTTACTACAGAGGAAGTGAAGTGTTAAGAAAGGCTTCGGTCACCTCTTGGCAACTCTTCAGTTGGGTGGTTGTCACCACATTAAAACCGTAAAGCCTCAAACCTCAAATCCCAACATTCAACTGAAGATACATAACGAGCAAAAATATCAAGCAGTGAAAACTACTGCAGATATTTATATCTTGATACACTTGGCATTGGTGGAATGACTTATCATAACCAAAGTGTTAACTTCAGTTTCTGTTGTGACTGTTGTGAAATTGCCCAGCCAGTTGAAACAGCTTGATGTCTTGTGTGTGTGAATGCATTTTGAACAAAAGTCTAAATATTTTGGAACATATAATTCTCCCAAAATACCCCAAAAGGTGCAAATTAATACAAGTTTCATAACTCTTTGTCGTTTATGAAACAATATTGTTTTTCTGCTTATTCATCTACAGTACCGCAGAAACTTTCATGTAACTGTTCTGTTGATTTCCTCCTTTGGTCTTTCACTCATTACTGTTATTGCTGTGCTTTTTCTTTTTTATTTGTATCAATCCTTCAAGAACAGACTAGCTCTGGTCCTGCTGCTCAATGCAACTGATAATTATGTAAAACATTAAATATTTAGATATTTATATATGTAAATGTAATTATCGTAAATGAATACATTTCATTTGTATGGCATTTCATTCATATTGAAAATCAAAGTGCTCCAATATACATACAACACACAACATAAATGAAGTAGTAACAAGGCTGTATACAATAGTGTGCTGTACTACTTCATCATGCTATGTTTGTTGTGACTGACATAGGTAATGTAGTTTTGAGAATGACTGAACAAACGAAATGCATTTTCTTTTGTCATACTGTATGTATTTAATTTTTTCTCCTTGCCTGCTATTCTTTTTTTAAGCAGTTACATTAAATGCCACCCTCAGCACCAAGCCTTTGATATTGGTTTTTTGAATGTGTGAATGATCTTATCCCTTACTGTCAGACTGATGTATCATTACAGGAGGAGCATGAGTCCTCCTTTTGCTCCCTTCAAAAAAAAGAAAAGAAAAAAAGGGGCTTTCCATTCCTTTTTAATGTTTTGGAATCAAACTTGTGAAGTAGAAACTGTTTACTATCATTTCTCACACACAAATCATGTTGATGCGAGGCCTATGAAAACCCCACAAGGCCACATAAATTTGCATTATTTGCATTTATTTCACTGAAGCTGGAATACACTACCAGTTGTTGTCCAGTGTCACATACTGATTTGACTGGTAAATGTGTTGTGTTATGTCTTTCATGTCCACACTTCACTGATGATAAATACAGTTAGACAGCTCAAAAAACTAAATTATTCCATTTTTCATGCAGAAATTAAATCTATTATGATTTTATAATTTTTTTTATTTGCAAATAAAATTTGCAAGGAAAATGAATTTGGTATCAACTTCCGGGTGTGTGTGTGTGTGGGGGGTGGGGGGGTGAACACCTTTCCTTGTCTGTACACATCGCCAGTGATAACACATCTAGCCAGGAGAATGCAGGAGAATGAGGAACAAAACTGACCTCATTTGCCATAGAAGAGGTGGGGAGAGCATATTGGTTTCCCGCACTTCCCTCTTTTGCCTGATTACACATTTTCACAGGGTTTGTAGGAAGTTGGGACACCTGCAAGTAGTGAAGTGCACAGTGCAGTGAAAGACAGTTTTGACTGCTAAAATATTGAGGCAAACCATTTGTGAGTGGTTGTAGAAATTGCTTTTCTGCTAAATTTCTTTCATCTTGGGACCTGCTGTTTGGACGTTTTTGGAGTCGTCTTGATCCTGTGTGACTGTCATGCCTACTTACACTGTGACTGTTGCCACAGGGAGCCAGTGGTTTGCGGGAACAGATGACTACATCTACATTACACTGGTTGGAACGGAGCGATGCAGCGAGAGAACACTGCTGGACAAGGCTCTGTACAATGATTTTGAGAGGGGAGCGGTAAGTGACGTTACACTGCTGCAGAGCTGTGAGGATGAAGATGACATATACTCCCAGTTTTATCTTCTTATGAATGATCAGGGTCCTGCATGTTATTGGAAAAAGAGGAAGTTACAACAGAGATGAAAATACCTGAAATTAATTTAGTTCATTTACATTCAGCTTTGGTGATAAAACAAACACAGTACTGTATTGGACATAAGGAGCACTTTTAATTCCAATGAAAAGTATCAGTTCAGATGGTGGGTTTGTTATGCTTCTATGTACAACACATGTATATGTCAGACAACAACATTTGTTTGATTTCAAATGACAAATATTACCTGAAGATGGGGGTGTACTGTAAGTTAACTTATCAGACTGCACATATTAATAATCAATCTTTATTGTCCCCAAGAGGGGGAATTCGGTTTGCATCAGTCATAAAAATAATAAAAAAGACAAACACACAGATAAGAACAAGAATGACAAGAGTTCACAGATAACCAAGCAAAAGTGAATGTAAACAGGTTTTTTGAAGGTTCCAACATATATTTTAGCATCAAGTTGTCATGCTTTATACAATTTTTTTTAATTAAGGCAATAATTAAGGCCTATTTTGCCATTGAGATTAAAATAAAATGTATAATGTATATATAATAAAATGTAGGAGATTTGAGTTAATCCTCCATCCCAAAATAACCTAAAATGTAAGTGGGAAAGAAAGAACTAGTCATTGAGTGAAATAAAATTACAACATGTTGTAAAATGTTACAGTTACACAGTATGTTAGCTTCTCTCTCAGCATTGCTCATGTCAAAGATGTTTTTTTTATTCTCATCAGGAGAACTCACATCAGTGTTTTTACATTAAATTTTTATATGTGCATTTTGTTCATGAGATATAAAAACAGACCGATTACATTTTAGGCCCTTACTAAACACACATGTAAAATAGATCTTTTTACATACAAGCCACAAAACAAATGATTAACACCTAGTTTAATAGTAAGGAAGTAAAGTTTATTTGTATAACACCTTACACACATAAAATCACAAAGTGCTTTACATAATGAAAAACACACTATTAAAAATAGCAGTGAAAACAAACAGTGCAGGGCTGACAAGTTAATATGACAGCAACAACATATAAATGAGGACAGAGACACATAGAATATCCAAAACACAGATGAGGAAAGAAGTAAAAAAAAACAAACCAAAAAACTAAGGAACTGTATTTCCAGCACCTGCTGTTTGTTTAGCTGCTGACTGAATTGCAGGTGGACTCCTATGATGTGAGGGTTGGGGAAGACCTGGGTGAGATTGTGCTGGTGAAGATTGAGAAAAAGAAGTACTGGATGCAGGATGACTGGTACTGCAGGTACATCACAGTCAAGACCCCAAATGGAGACTATGTGGAGTTCCCATGCTTCCGCTGGCTGGTGGGTGACAAGGAAGTGGTGCTGCGGGATGGACTAGGTATTCTGAAGCTTATTTGTTTGTTTGCCTAACAGACTACCTGTGTCCTTCTTTTCATCAGTCAGAGCCTGAAAACACAAGTGAAACAAGCATGATCGACTCCATCTTCTTAACTTTGTCTTGTGTCTATTTCAGCACGCCTGCCTCAGCATGATAAGACCAGTCTGGTCAAGCAACACAGACAGGCAGAGCTTGACATGAGGCGCAAAAACTTCAGGCAGGTTTACTTTGCACATGCACAATAACATGTCTGTTATTGAATGTGAGTCAATAATACCCTGCTGTCCTGTATAGATGGAGAGAGTGGCAGCCAGGATTTCCTATGAGCATAGATGCTAACAGACACAAGGATCTGCCCCGGGACATCCAGTTTGACAGTGAGAAGGGAGTGGACTTTGTACTGAACTACAGTAAGGCGTACGTGCTTCCTCTAACAGCATGTCTGAAAGCTTTATCAGGTTTGCAGTATCTGAGAAGGCTGAAGCTGTCAGTGGAGCATCAGCCTCAGAGGTCTTTTTCAATGCAAAACATTCCTGATGAGATCTGCAGCCTGATAACATACCACTATTTTCTCTATTCAGGATTACCTGCAAAACAGAGGCACCATTGTGTATTTATCAGCAGGGACATTTGCATTGTGACTCATGCAAACATGTAATCTTGCACATAAACAACATGAAAAAGATTCAAATTATATCTATATCCTATGTGCAGTAGCCTCCATGTAGTTTTGAGCAAAGCTAAAAATGACAAAGCTTCGAAAATTACATATCATTTTTAAATATTTAACTGGAGAAGTAGCTCAGATAATAAAAAAAAAGCTTTCCATTTAATGCTCTTCTCCTTTTCCTAATTTGCTTTTAATTGCAGTTTTTGTCTGAAGAATCTATATTTTTACCTTGCTGATGTGAACACAGGGACAAATAAGAGATCGATGATGATAATAATTATGATAACTATGAATTTCCAGAATTGAGAACCTGTTTGTGAACCAGTTCATGCACATGTTCCAGTCCTCCTGGAATGACTTTGCTGATTTTGAGAAGATCTTTGTGAGAATCAAAAACACAATCTCAGGTCAGCTTCAAACAGTATATTATGTTATATTGTATTATATTATATTACATTACATTACATTATGTTATATATATTATGTCTTGTGTCATATGTTATGTTTTATCCAGAGTATGTGATGCAACACTGGAAGGAGGATTTCATGTTTGGGTACCAATTCCTGAATGGCTGCAACCCTGTAGTGATTGAAAAATGCACTAAACTCCCCGACAAGTTTCCTGTCACAAATGAGATGGTTTCTGTCAGCCTGGAGAGAGAACTGACTCTGGAGCAGGAAATAGAGGTAGACACACAATTATCATGGCTTAATTTTGCTTTCTTTTAATCTCTTTCTTTGCATTCTTTTCCAAAGTTTCATTCATTCATATATTTTCAGTCATATCAGATGACAGCAGTTCGCGGTTACTATGCCATCTTAAAGCTCAATGCTCTGGCTCCAGGCAGGTAACATCTACATAGTGGACTATGAGGTGATAGACGGCATCAAACCTAACTGTACAGACCCATGCACCCTGCAGTACCTGGCAGCTCCCATCTGTCTTTTGTACAAGAACGCTCAGAACAAGATCTTGCCTATAGCCATACAGGTAAAGTGATGTTTAGCATCAATATTGGGAGGGGGGTTGCACTGTTATTTCATTTCTTTTAGTATAGACCCATTCCTCATCTTCCTCCCCCGTCCAATGTCTTTCTCAGTTGGGGCAGACTCCAGGGGAGGACAACCCGATCTACCTGCCCACTGATGATCAATATGACTGGCTGCTGGCGAAGATCTGGGTCCGCTCAGCTGACTTCCAGCACCACCAAACCATCACACATCTGCTCAGGACACATCTGATCACAGAGATGTTTGCTATCGCCATGTTCAGACAGCTGCCCGCTGTCCACCCTGTGTATAAGGTAGTAGAAACTCAGATTGATTGAATTGACTTCTAGTTTGAGTGATTAACTCTGATTGATGCACCTTCCCACAGCTACTCATCCCACACGTGCGCTTCACCATCGCTATAAACACCAAGGCCAGGGAGCAGCTCATCTGTGAGTGTGGGATCTTTGACAAGGTGAGTGTGTGACTGTATACTAAAGCAGTAAAGAGAGATGAAAAGGAGAACAAGAAAAGGGAAGTTGATTGTTTCCGTTACGAGATGAAAGAGAAACAGGAAAAGAAAAAGCATCAAATCTGCGTGACTATTATAATGTATAATGTCACTTTAGTCACAACATGACATCTCATAATCAGTCTTTATTGTTTTCTGGTTTATAGTTCATAGAGGATATTATTTTTGAGTTAAAACCAAACAAAAATCCAACAAAAGAACATACAAAATAATGCGAGATGGAGAGAAAAAGACCCCAAAAGGCATATTCATTATCTCTGTTTAGAGATTCCTTCCAGACATAAATAAATAAAAAGTATTCTTCTTTTAATAATAATTTGCATCTGATATGAAAAAGTAATTTATTCAATTCAATTAACTCCTTAAAAATCCTTCACTCTAAAGTCCATTGCCAGTATGTGTGCACTGGAGGCTTCAGGTTTCCATATCACACTTGTGTAAGTTGAATATTGGACCATAGTTGGGTTAAAAAAATGTGGTGATATCACAAATCATGCTCGTGGGTCCACACCTAGAATTTAGATTTGAGGTGAGCACAGAGAAACTTTCCACCTCCAGCAGATGAATATGAAAACAGACTTCTTGTGCTAAACTCTGCACATACATCATTTTGCAGAGCGAGGGGAACAAGAAGAAAAAAAAAATTGACTGGAGGGGAACTACAGCTTTTTGGCTCAACTCTCGAACTCTTGAACAATTTTTGGTTGTATGAGTCTTTCATTGCATAAGTCATCACATGCAGAGCCACAGGATGTCCAGTGATTCCCTTCACTATAATTCTATTGTCTTACTATACTCCTGCATATAGTAGAGACCACTGCTCACGTTTCATGCAAATCTAAGTCTAATGTCTTGCTTTACAAAGTGGAATGTAAAATCTTGTACATTTGAAATCAGCATCTGAATAGTATTGACTTTGAAACACAATAGAAGTCAGTTAGCCTAAACAAATCTGGTGCAATAGGCATTCAGCGTCAGTGAAAGCATGATGGACAAGAATGTTTGGAAATTAGGAGATGAGGAACACACTAATGAGGAGTCCTCTGTCTTTCTGACAAAACATCTAAGGTCAGAGGAATGAATCATTTTGGTGGCAATGACTCATCTACTGACACAATAATTTAATTTTAAGACATGAATTAAAGGCTTTGGGTGAGTTACAGCCATTTACAGGTTAACTATATTGTTCTGTTGCATGTACTGTATGATGTGTTTTGTGAAATCTTCTGTGCTGTAACAAGCACAGAATTCAGCTGCAAGGATAAGAATTGTGTCTTTTAAAAATTTCTCATCAAGGCAAACGCAACAGGTGGAGGCGGTCATGTCCAGCTCATTCAGAAGGCCGTGAAGAGTTTGACCTTCAGGTCTCTGTGCTTCCCTGATATGATCAAAGCCCGCGGTGTGGACAAACAGGAGGAGCTACCGACCTATTTCTTCAGAGACGATGGACTCAAGGTGTGGGAGGCTACAAAGAGGTGAGGTGAAGGAAAGACAGTCATAACAAAGGGAAAATAGTGAGAGGTGTGGGGACATTTCTACTCTTGTGTGGGAGTGACAGATTTTCAAATGGAGAGAAGTAACAGCATTTTTATTGCCTCTGTACGTGACTGCTGTGCTGTTTGCTCTTTGTCAGCTTTGTGTCAGATGTGGTGCATATTTACTACACCAGCGATGAGACATTTCAGGGAGACGAAGAAATCCAGGCCTTCATTAAAGATGTGTGCAGCTTTGGTATGCAGGACACCGATTACTGTGGTAGGTAGAATTCCTCTTTAGCATTGCAATAACAATCAAAACGCAGCGACTAAACAATACATTACGTTTCTTTTTCCAAGGAGAGAAACAACTCACACACCTTCGATATTTCATTAGTCTAGGTGAAGACAGGTACAACAGGGAACAGAGAGCATTACAAATTCATATCTGCTCTATCATAGACAGATGTTTGAGGAGGAAGACAGGTTGCCTCAGGAGTCTGACAGTGTCATTGTGTTGCTATAAGCTTCCTGCATTTCACCACAAGAGCTTCCACATTGCAAGCATTACCAAAGAATGTGTAAGAAAGATTTAGGCTTAATTTGTCAATTCTATCTGGCCACAATTTGTGCACAGAGTTTCCTAAGTCTCTGAAAACACGCGAGGAGCTGACAGAGTACCTGACTGTCGTTGTGTTCACTGCTTCAGCCCAACATGCAGCTGTCAACTTTGGACAGGTGAGTAACAGATAATCAGCAACCTGACATCCAATATTTCAATTTATGTAAGACTGATTTACTTTTTTTTTTTTAAGAAAAAAGAAGATAAATTACATGTCAGCTCTGCCATTGTGGATGAATTCTTGAAGATTAGTTGACATGCATTATTCACAGTTACTGTCAGTGGGTCTGCACACATGCACACAGTGATGAAAGAAGTATTCATATCCTCCATCCTGGCTTAAGTAAAAGTACCACCACAACAATATAAAATGATCCTGTACATAATCCTAATATCAACAACTAAGTATCAAAGATAAAAGTATTCGTTCTTTAGAAAAACAGTCCCTGAGTGTGAGGTGCTATTATACAGTATGACATCATTAGATTGTCAAAAGTAGCATTGACTGTTGACAGGATGGAGCTACTTTGAACTGCTTTATGTCAGTCTCTGTCCACTGGGTCACAATAAAGAAAGAAGAAACAATGAAACCTGCAACACATATGTGTATTTTCCTTTTTAAATGAAATATTGGATAATTTGATCTTTTTAGACCTTGTACTCTACTCATAGACTAAACTCATAGATGCGTTTTATAGATATTTATCATAGATTGAAGCCTCCAGTGCACAAACACAGAGAATGGACACAGTGAACATGAAGATGATTTTTGAGTGAGGAGTAGACTTTAAGGAGGTAATTGTTTTTTTGTGGAAAAACCTCATCAGGTAGAAATTATTATTCCAAGAACGTATTTTAAACCATGTCTGGAAGGGATCTTTAAATTTAATATTATCAGATGAACTTCAGTACATTTATTTACTTACTTGCCATGACTGTATGCTCAAACTGTATATTTGTGCACACTGTGTAGTATGACTGGTGCTCTTGGATTCCCAATGCCCCATCTACCATGCGGAGGCCCCCACCCAACAAGAAGGGCTTGGCAGATGTGAACTTGATTATTGAGAGTCTCCCTGATCGCGGACGCTCCAGCTGGCACCTGGGGGCCGTCTGGGCCCTCAGCCAGTACCAAGAGAATGAGGTATGGAAAGTGTCCAAACACAGCAGCAATCAATCGCGCACTTTCACACACACCTGTCCCACAGACTGGGTTGTTTTAAGGGCCAGACAATACAATCATGACTTTGACATAAACTGTTTCTGATTTCCCGCAAAGCTTCCTTTTGCTTTATTTGCTTTCCTTCTTGCGGTGACCCATCTCCTCCCTCTCTCCCTGCAGCTGTACCTGGGCATGTATCCTGATGAGCACTTCATTGAGAAGCCAGTGAAGGCAGCCATGGAAAAGTTCAGGAAGCAGCTGGCTGAGATAAGCAGCACCATCAAGAGGAGGAATGAGGGAAAGAAGCTGCCGTACTACAACATGTCCCCCGACAAAATCCCAAACAGTGTTGCAGTTTGAGGAATATAATCATGTCTCTACTTTATTTTGCAAAACGCACAGTGAAGTTCTGCTCATGGTCTAAACATGTTATAAAACCCTATGATATATGATTTTGATACAAACCTTAACTTTGCTTTTAAAGTAGTTTTTTGGCAGTTATTTGGACCAAATTGTTATATTATAATTATTACATAGAGCTGCCAATTTAAATCTATTTTCCTCTATAGAGTGTAGTTGAATAAATGTTTGATTGCAGTACATCTGATAAATATAATATGTACATGAACCTTGTCAAATATGCTGTAATGTTTCTGTCACCAACAAATTCGGCCGGCATAATGTTTAATGTTAGACCCCATGATTCACTCAATATGCAATAAAGAAATGAGCCAAATCACACAGCTTTAAAAGTAACTTAATTTTTATTTGGTTGTTCTTTTTATTTCTACATACTTTGTTCAAACATGGGAAATTAAACTGAAAACACATCAATATTTCTTTTAAAAACATAAGTACTTTTACCAAAGTTTTTACAGTTACTATTCCAAAGAAAATTCACAGACAAACTTGTGGAATGATATCATAAGACAGGGGAACAGTCATATATGTTCAAGTCCAGTCAGTAGTAAACAAATGTAGCTTTATGCAAGTTACACTTTTCCCAGACATGAAGGGTTTAAGCAACAGGGCGGAGACAGAAACAGAAGAATCTAGACTTCAACCTACAATACTGGGACAGTGTCGCTGAGAAAAGTGGCTTTCCTTCTCAGTCGACGTCCTGATCAAATGGATACTAAACGTGAAGAAATTAGCTCAGAGTGATACAGACAATAAGAAAAAGAAAGACAAAGCTTCTCTCAGAGAGAAACATGCCAGTGTGGGGAAAAAACCATCTTAATGTGGCCTCAATACTCATAACTTCTGTCTCAGACTTTATGAAAGGAGCCAGCTCCTATCAGTAGAAAGTAAATAAACACAATCTACTATCCAGCTTTAATCATCTTAATATCAGACATATGTGTTAAAATGAAATACTTAATAATTTGATTGTGAAAGTTAATGTCCAGATAATGCATGTTTAAAACAAAATTAGACAAGCAATTTAAAAATGAGAAGGAAGAGCAGATGATCACATTAAGGATCCACAACCACTTTTTTTTCTTTTTCTTTTTTTAACACTAATATCTAAATGGTAAAAGAGGTAAGTGCAAAACAAAGAGTGAAAATGATTTGTCTAGTATTAATGCCTGGGAAAAAAAACTAAGTGTAAGTTGCATAAAATTACCAATGAAAGGGATTTTAAATGAACAAATTGTACTCTGTTTTCTTTTAAAAATAAATACAACACAAAATAAAGAAAATCATTTTATACCCAGAGGACACCCTGGACATTAAACACCAGTACATAACTATAGAATAGAACAACAACAAAAGGGTAATTGCACTTTTTATCTGTCTAATTGCACAGAGCCTTGTGGGTACTGAAGTTTCAGAAAAGCTTCTCGTTACTAGGTCTTAATCCGACTTGATGCACGACAACTCCCTCGGCTCATATTATGTATTAAAATTATATTAGACTCCAGATCTCAAGTCACCAAGGGGCATATACACAAATACAGTATGCATTGCTGCAAATAACAAAGCATTGATTTCAGTTATTGCTGCTGCTGCTGAGCAGTAATCATCAGGTATGTTGTTGGACCATCGTTGTTCACAGACAGTATACTGGTATCAAAGACAGTTTTTTTTTTGTTTTTTTTTAAATGTGTGTGTTGCTGGAATGGCTGTGAGGCTCAACATGAGCCTGGCATTGCTGTGCTCCCACATACACAAAAGCACTTACAATGGCTGAAGGCCCGAAACATATCGCCCTGAGAAGTCAACTACTGCCCATCTCAGACTGCACCAGCAGATGGCGCTGCAGTCAGCTCCTCAGTCAGTGATGATGCATACATATGGATGCCTTGCTCGGATAAATGATCCGTTTAGTGATGAATGAGGAGTGAAAATGTTACCCTGATAGAAATGCTGAAATAATTGTGTTGACAGTATTCAGTCTGTGCTTCTTTTCAGAAATGTGTGTTGGGACAATTTGTCTCATCAGAGCAACATACAGCCAGATGTGAGAAACATTTTTCAATCAAACAGAAGATTCAACATGCTGGCTGTCTTGTGATTAAATACTAAAATAGACATCCTTCATCATGTGATGAGAGTCTCGTAGGAAACAAGACACTTTCACTGAAACGGAGGACTTTTGTGTGACTAAAATGCTCGTTAATGATCCCATATGTCACGTCCACACTTCAGATGTCTGTTCAGCACCCTGAAGTATCTGCTGAAGTGTGCTCACATAACTGAAGAGATTGACTGTGAAAGTGCAGGTCCTGACCTGCAGAGCAAAAATTAGCCTACAGCTTATTCCTTTTAAGCAGTCAAATTTAAAAGGCAGTTTTTTTTTCTTTAAATCAGTGAGGTCGGAGTAACGGGAGGACAGACTGAGAGCAGACAGCGGTGGATTTCTCAAGGCATATCCCATGACTAAGCAAACAAATCAACATATTAAAAACTGCACATGGAATATCACACTGTAAATACTGTGTCATCCGCATGATAGAAAAACATGAGCAACGCCATTTATGCCCAAAGGCTCTTGTTATGATCTCAAGACATGGAAATTATCTCGCAATTTCCTGTGACCAGTAAAAAAAATGTTGCTTTTTTTGTTGTTGTTGTCTTTTTTGGAATATTTTATTTATTTAGTTTTATCATTTTTTAAAAAGTTTACATTCTCAAAGCCTTCAGAAAGTTCATGTTGGGGTAGAGAAGTCTTGTGGCTGGATTTTCCATTATTTCCATTAGAGCTACGAGCCTGAGCCGAAACAGAATTTGGCGTTGACGTGTTATATTTAAAACTCACTTTTTCTGTTTCGACTAAATGTTTCTTTCAGCAGTATTCCACTTTTTCCTCAAAATTCCTTTTTTGTCATCCATGGGAGGGTGTATATATTTATATATATATACACGTATATGTGCGCATAAGGAAATGCAATGTCAAAAACAAAAAGCAGAACAGGAAACCAACATTTCCAAGTTTGTTTGTGTGTGCTCTCCTCCGTGTACAACATGTAAGACTTAATTCATATTAAAGAGGGAAAAATGATAAGATAGAAGAAAGGGGAGAATTTGTGGGAACTAAAAAACAAAAGTGCTTCAATGCATGTCCAGATCAAGGCCTGGTGGGACCCAGGCCCGTGTGGAACCGATGGATCTGTTGGGTGGGGAATGCGTGCAGACTCTCAGACCACAAAGAGGGCAGTAGCTGGAACGTTCCAGGGATCTGATGTGCAGCGCTACATACTGATCCATGGCAGGTTAGCCCAAGACTCACTGGAGGTAAAAACAACCAAATCAAACAAACCCACAACAAACAAACCACACGTCAGAGACACGTAGACCTCTGGAGCCGTTTGTGAGTCTATTTGTCTCAGTCCTGCTCTCCCAGAGGTGTACTCGCATGAGTGAGAGTGTGTGTGTGTGTGTGTGTGTGTGTGTGTGTGTGTGTGTGTGTGTGTGTGTGTGTGTGTGTGTGTGTGTGTATAGAGTGGTGTAATCCAGGCCTCTTCAGACATTTACAGAAGTCAGTAAAAAGAGTCCAGTCCTGGAAAAGGAAAGAGGCAAAAGCGTGGATTGAAGGTGGAGAGACAAACAAGGTTTGATAGGAGGAATGTGAATAGAAGGAAGTCTTGCTCTGTCTGTGGATTGAGATTAAGAAGACCAGAGAAGGACAAAAGGGCTAATCTGGGTTCAGAGGGAGGGGAGTGCCTGGTTGTTCCTCACCAAACATTTCCATAACTGCTACTCCTCACTGTGGGCCTGTTTGTGTGTGCACTATGGAGTAGGACCACCAGTGGCATGGACTGAGAGGAGGTTGGCCGTCAGACATGGAGCACCTCCATACTGTAGTCCTCTGTCTCTGTGTACTGGGAGGAGTTTGTGTCCGACTGGGTGGGGGCCAGAGTCTCCTTGTTCTCCAGACTCGGCTCCATAAGCGGCGGCTTCTCCAACACCAGCTTTTTACACGTGTCTGGCCGGTTCTGGACGTATATGACCCGGTTGTAAGCCTTGAGTCTCCTCCATAGATGGATATAGACTTTGCACTGGACGTACATGAACACCAGTCCACCTGTGAAGCCGATGGCCACCACCACCAGTTTGGTCCAGAAAGGCCATTCCAGGATCCCTGAGGGGTGAGAGAGGGAGGACAGACAAAAAAGAAAACATGCACATGTCAAATACAGCAGCCCTGACAATTACTGCAAAATAAAAATATTTACACTAATACATGTACTTTATCTAATATTCAGGAGGTCAAAATGCACAAGCGCATATACACAGGAAGAAGGACGAAGGCTCAAGGAACTGCTGCAGATTTTAGTTGTGTTTTTCCCCAATTACTCATATTCAACCTTGATCTACTACATAATTTAACAAGGAAGACGCGTGGTTAGGGAAGCTATCATACAATGCAATATACTGATGGACAGGATATCATTACATTGTATGCAGTGTGCTATATAGCCTCCTAAGAAGCAGGCTAATGCTAGAATGTATGTTGTTGCAAGTTGTAACACATTTATCTCAAAATCATGTATCTGTTCATATCTCTGCTGAGGATTTTCAGGCATGCTGCAGTGTGACACTTGTTTGAGACAGTTCATCCATCACAGTGAACATTGGGTCTGCATTATTTTGTCAGAGTTAATATTAATGCAGTGCAGACTTGCCAATCAATCTGCATTTGTCACTGAATTAAAACAACAACAATAAAGACCAAACATGTTGTTTAATGTGTAATTATCTGAATCTGGTAGGTTTTAAATCAGATTCAAAGTGCTTTCATACTGAAGTGACATGAATAGAAACAACTTATTTTATGGAAGGTGGGAAGTTAAAGTTGGAGTTTAAAGAAAACCATATTTTTAGTAAATCTTAATGATCTAACTAACTTGTTGATGTATTGAGGTTTTTTCACTTGTTTAATAACCTTTCATTACATTTTCTGAGTTCTGAGTCTGCATATCGAGCACCAGCACAATAATCTAAAACCCTGCAGCAAGCGTTATAAAATGGGTAGCAGTAATGTGCAGCAAATTTGTAGTTAATGTGCTAAACTGTGCAAAAACATTTGTATGGCCCTTGAGGCAGCTGCAGTATTTCTGCAAACTGCAAAATCCCTGAAACATGAGGTTCTAAGAGGTAAAATTGAGCACATTTAGGAAGTGTAAACCTTTTAACAAACGGCAGCCATCCAAAACTAAGAACCACAAAAGGGAATTTAAAATAAAAAAAATCACATCTATCTTCTTTTGAAAATACACTTCTGACCTTTAACTCATCAGTTGTTTCATGTTGGCTAATATATTTCAGAAAGGTCCACATTTGAGGGTTAGTAAATTGTATTCTGGATGAAATATACCTAATTCATACCTAATTATATTAGGTCTGAAATACAAAAATGCCTCACATGATGGGAAGTAAACAAACTCAAACAAGGCAAGCATCACACTTTCAGTTGCAGGATCAGGCGCTTTGCAACTCATTTTATGAGAAGAGATGTTTGTTATGGGCAAAGCTGTCAGTGAGGTTTGTTTTAATCAAATCCTGCTGTCGCAAAGTGTAACATGGAGATGAATCACAGCATGTTCCTTGATTCTGTGTCTGATTGCGTTCACTAGGTCGGAACATTTAGTGAATTGATGTGAATATAACCAGCCTTTAAGGGTAAAGAAGTATTATTTTTATCCTGAAATCAAGGCAGAAAGGGAAGGAAAGGGGTGTTGGAAAGGAACTGGATACAGCTGACAGAAAGGCTGATGGGGAAAACACAGCTTGAAAGTCAAAAGTTCAAAGGTGAAAAGTTTACCTGGGATTCTTCCGGCTGCATGGGTAAAGAGAGTGTAAGTATCATGTATTACCAAAAACACACAAAGTGATAGAGAAGGCAAAACGCACAAAGTGCAGTCAGATATCACAGTCGCACACTTCAAATTGAAATACAGCATGCAATCATAAACATTTATTCTAATTCAAAAAGTAAGAAGAAAATGTACATTTCAGTGTGTATTAGATCTAATTCTGCTATTATCTTTGCAAGCAAACTGAGAAAAAACTATTATAGTTGTGTTGACTTGGCAGAGGACAAACAGGACTGGTGAGAGAGTGTTTGGCATCGCTGTGGTGATTGAACTTGATAGCCCTCAGGGACTCCAACAAGTCTGAATCATCAGGTTGGGCTAAACAGGCACAGCCGGCTCTTCCATCTGCACACTGTCTCAGAAACGCCAAATACGCCGGAGAGGAATGAGTGGCAGCAGACACAGTGCCAGTGAATGCTCCAACAGCTCATCATTAAAGCAGCCTCCTCCATTTTAAGCCCTGCTAACAAGTGTCAGTCTTTCTGTTACCCAGAGCTGCTGAGCACTTTGGTCAGGGTAAATATACGGAGCAGCACTCGCTCTAAGACATGCTAAATGGGCTTTTAAACTCTTAGTGCTGTTTTCTTCTTATGTAGGGTTTCTAAAAAGGTCATTGTGCCCTGCTGACCACTTGCTGTATGTGTATAGCTTCAATGGTCTTTGGCCTACACTTAAAGGATGGGTTCACAGTTTTACAAGTCTGTCTTAAGTTAAGTTAAATTAACACTGAGATTGTTTTTTCTTGCTGTAATCATTCCTCCTGTTCATACTGACTATTAGAAGATCCCTTCTTAATACACTTACAATGTAGGTGATGGAGAACAAAAACCACAGTCCTCCTTCTGTGCAAAAAATGTATTTAAAAGTTTATTTGAAGTTAAAATGAAGCTTCAGCTGCTCAAATAAATCAAATCAAGTAGATCTATTTCAATGTGACAGTATTTTAAGTGCCAGAGTCCCTCTTTTTGATGACTGATGAAACACAAAGAAGGAATTTGATGCTAAAAAGACTGTAAATGTGGCAGACATTCACTTGATATGACTGACTCAGCCTGCTGAAGCCCCAGATGAACTTTTAAATGCATTTGTTAACAAAATTACAGCGTAGACACACTTTTAATAGCCAGTATGAACAGGAAGAATGATTACATTGAGATCATATGGCCACTTGAAAGTTGTTTTAAGACAGACTTGGAAAAATGTGAACTTATGCTTTAAGATGAAAACAACCCAACAAAAACTGGTCTGTCTGTTTACCATTTAAACACAAAATTGTCTAATCATGCACTCAAGCATCCATCTAAACCTCCAAAGAGAAAAAAAAATAAACAAAACATGGGCGGTGGGGTCAGCCAGAAGACGCCACAAATTCCTTGAATTTTTTCACAGAATTAATAAGATCATGTTTTTGGATCATTACCTCTCAGCTGTCGAGTTCAGTTCTTGCAACAAATACGTAAGCATTAAACTTTAACTACATTTGTCAGTTCTTGTGGTCAGTGTAACTACATAAACTTTTTTATACCCTTGTGAGCAACTTTTGTTAATGACATTTGTTCCTTTAACAATAAATGTCATCTTTTCATTTTAATTCACACCAGACACACAAACTGAACCTGATCTAACCCCCATCAAAGAAAGGAGAACAAACCAAAAATCACCTCACTTTGCAATAATGGCCTCACTCTGAAAGTCTCAAAGTGGATCTCAGAATGATAGATATAAATATCTATTTTTTAAAATCTCTTTCCTTTTCATCTTCTTTTATCTTTCTCTTTTATGTACTATAGGTCTGAAATCAAAGTGAACTGGATTGAACCAAAAGCCTGCAGACAGAAAATCATCTCTAAAGCAAACCCGCAAACTCCTCTACACATTTGTTCGGTCTCAGCGGCAACTTTGATGCCCACTGAGCTACCGCAAGAATGAGGCCAAGCAAATTACGCCCACTTATATCTCAATCTTAGAGAACATTTCACACTCAGTACTCACACCACTGAAACAGCACAGTGATACAGATTTGCAATTAAACACATCACATGAATGACTTAGAGAAAGTGGGTGAACAGATGATATAACTGATGACACATATAACAACACTGCATCCAACAGAGACAATCACATTACGCTTGTGTGTGTGTGTGTGTGTGTGTGTGTGTGTGTGTGTCGGAGTCTGAGCTGACCTTGTCTGATTTCATCTGCTGTTCTGTCGATGAGAACGTAGAGAGACCACACCACGCAGGTGATGGCGATGACGTGGAAGGTGACCGAACACATGATCTTCCTTCTCTCGCTTGCCGTCATCTGTAGCTTCTCCCACTGCCACCGAGAGCAAGAGGAGGACAAAGGAATGACATGAGAGGATGTAGAAAGCATGATGTCAAACAACACTTAAGGCTGATAAACTGTTGGCTCTAGTAGCAGTTTTCTGGAGCACCTCAGAGTGTGAGCTAAATATTTGATGGAGGGCATTCAGTTCGAGTATGATCTCGATGCAATGCTACATTACACTTCTTGGCAGAGCGAGCACACAGCACCCTGGACAGAGAGGCTAGGTACCCTGCTGCCTACCAGCCTGCACAGCTCACACATTTCAGCATCTTGTATGTCACAGGCTGCACAATATATCATCAGGAAACGTGCCCATGGATACAAAGACAAAAAAAAAGAAAACACAATGCCAGCACCATCAGATTAGCTCAGACTCTGCAAATAGGCAGTTTAGGATCATCGAACATATAAAAGAACACAAAAGAAATGGAAGAGTTTGGGTGTTCATGCCATGATTGTGGGGTCAGTTTGACGAGACGACGTGTGCGTTTCATTAAGACATGAAACCAAGCATCCATTGATAAACATTTCTTAGTAATACCGGGGATCCTCCTATCATCTCGAATCACCAGTGAAATTCAGAAGCTATTAACAGCGGGGCATTTGTTTAAGGCCTGTTGTGCAGCTAATGAAGGGTGGAGGAATTTTAATTAGAGTGTCTTACTATCTTCAGGCCACACCGATTGATAAGAGCATTTAATGGAGGAATACTGCCCCTAAACCATTTGAAATGAATCACAAGCCCCCCCTCTCCACCCCCCCACCCATAAGTTCTGCTTATAAAATCAGCTTCAAAGCGCAGTGTCATGCTTGTGTTATCTGCATGACAGATAGGAGACAGCTTTTGGCATTTTCAGCTTCATAACAAAAGGAACGATGTGAGTTTAGTTGTGACTCTGGGAAGCTGTGCTCCAACAACAGACTGATTTTATTAACTGAGAAGGAATTAATCAACATGAGTGTTAATTACTCTTCAACGAACACGTGCAATTCCCAACATATTAACACAAATGCACATGCAAACCCTGTCTTACCTTGCGCAGTGGCTTGAGCTTAGTCTCCATGATAAACTCATATTTACAGAGCTCACAGCAGCGAGTGTCGGAGCTCTTGATCCACTGCTGTAGACAGGCCTGGTGGACGAAGCGCAGGCTCCCCGTGCAGTGGCACGGTGTGATCAGAGGACTCTCGTCATCCCCTTCACAGTGACAAATCCTACAGGAGCCAAAGAATACAGTCAACACTCAGCTGGAGGCAAAACTAGTGTAACAGGATGACAGAGCAGAGAAAAGATAAAAAAGGGAAATGTTGACAGATATCTTACCAAAGTCAACCTCAAGTTTTTGATGATAAGTGTCAGCAACTGTCTGATAGTAAGTATAACATAAAATATGTGTTAACTCTATACTAGAAACAGATACAGGTGAGCATGGCAGCGGGAATATAATTTCTCAAATATAATAGCATATTAACACCCTGAAAGTAATCAACAGCAAATGTCCTAGGTGAAAAAACTCAATCAAGACAAAGCACTTCATTTTCAAATCAAAATGATATTTTCTGAAAATAATCCTCTGTGTTCTTGCAGCAGCGGGACACAAAATTGAACGCAGCTAATTTAATGTCAGATACCCTGCAGTTGTAGCGGCAGCAATCATGTTGCCTGTGATGAAAATTAAGTGAAGACCGTGTTAACAGACAGGAAGCAAATTAAGACCTCATAAATGTCCACAGAGTTTTTTATTTTTTGTTTTTTTTTTACACTTTAGAAATCTAGTATTTGTTGCAAGGCTACCACATGCAATTGCATTCAATTTGATGAGTTGTTTATGATATTGTGTCCAGCCCTTGTAGATGCTTGCAAAGTCTGTAAGGCAGCTATTCTGGGCAAAGACACAACTGGAACATTCGATTAGCTGTCTGCTACTTCAGAGGACTACTGGACAGGCTTTTCTCAGTGAGTGGACCCAAACACACTTTTAATATTAGACCGAAGCGGTCCCCCTCTCCTCCTCAAGATGACATATTCGACTTCGTCTGGCAGTTTGGAGGAGAGCAGCTATTAGTCACCCACACTAAGGGAGAGTGTATTTGTCTGTGTCTGTTCAGTGCGAGAATCCAGATATGTACATACTTCCACCAGTTAGTCTGAGTCAGTGGTGAGGGATAAAATGGAGGTTTGAAAACAGTTGGAAAGGCTTATTATCTCCAAGTCGAGACACAGACACAGACACACACACACACACAGACAGACACACACAGACACACACAGACACACACACACACACACACACACGATAAAGTCATTCTCATGGGCTCAGAGTTCTCAGTGAATGAGCAATGAGCCTAAAATCAGCGACTGCTTGTTTCTACCTCAACACAATTTTAATTAAAGGTTGAAACAGTTCGACTAATTGAGCCAGTGGAAAGTAAGGAAAATCCTTTCCAGTGTAGCATAAAGTGCACATGATTTCCCTGCAGAGGTTTCATAGATAAACCAGTAAAAAGCAACTGTACACAACTGAAGGGCATATACTTTCATAATTTTAACCTATTCTTCACTTAATACTTACTACCGATTTCTACAAGCAGATGCATAAACCAGGAAGGGTTTGTATACTATATTTTCCCCTGAGTGAGACACAGAGAGCAGTGGCATGTCTCTCCAGGTAAGAAGAAACAAATAAACAAAGGTACAGAAAAAGAAGGAGGGAGAAGGAGAGAGCAGTGTTCAAATGGGATTGTCTTTATCCCAGTTCAGCAGAGGATAAGAATGCATGAGGACGCAACCACATGCACCCACACATGTTGGAAAGTGAGCAAGCAGGATGGATAAAGACTATTTCCAGACTTGACTGATCTGGCCACAGTATTACAAGATTAAGAGAGAAAGTCATTTCTACGGGTTCCCAAAACAGAGGAGGAGATGGAAGAGTTGAAAGAGGACTGAGGGATTAAAGGAAAGAGGAGGCACAATTAACATCTCTAGACAAGGGTTTTTTTTTCTATTGGTTATAGCTGGGCTGCTTTGTTTTTGTTTGCATGGATCACAAGATGATGAACTGCAGTTTCTCAACCCACACATACTGTAATGTACTCCTCTTTCAAAAAAAATGAAAAAAACCCTTGGCACCTGCTAAAATGGACAGATTTACCAAGTTATTCTAATGTGGATTTTTTAAATTCAATTCGTAGGAGGGGATGACAAAAAAAAAATCTCTACATCCCCACAAGCAGCCCTAAGTGATCCGTAAACTACATGAGTGGAGGAGACTTCTGCTTCTGCTCAGAAATTCAGGATCTTCCTAAATTTCATGGAGTTTCATCTGCTAGAAACAGCCAAGATTATATCAAATCGGCTTAAAAAACACTTATAGATATAAATCTCAGAAATGTCTTTCATTTGAACCTGTACATCCCAAATATTGAACAGATTAACAGAATCATACACAACCCTGCTGTAAATATGCAGCTAAATGAACCATATCTCTGTCAACCGCAGCGCATTCCAAGAACTGTCAGGCTTGGGAGGGAAGTTAAAATTTAATTTGCATCGCTCGAGCAGCCAAAACACACCCTGTTTACCAGTAATTCTAAGATGGCAGAGGCGCCGTTAGAGTGTGTCAACATGAAAATGTGAGAGGCAAAACAGTCGGGAAATCACAAGCACCTCAAGCTGAGAGTGAAACAAGCTCTGCGACATTACAGCCCAGGCGAGGCATCCACTTTCTTCCTGTTCTCTCTTGTCTGTTTCCTCGTACTTCTCTCTTGTGGCATTCAGGCAATCTGGGCACTCCTTGCTCTCTCAGTGTGTCGCTCTAAAGATCCCCCTCCTTCCAGTTATTCCTTGTACTGCCCTTAAGTGTTTGTGTATTTGTTTTCAAATAAAATTTTCAGCGCCAATCAATTTTTGTTTTTTTTAACGACTGTGCTAAACAGATATTTATAGGTTATATATGGAACACAGTGTGATGACTGAGGCTTTTTGTTCTCCTCTGTCCTCAGTTGGTTTTCAGTCTGAACAGTTTAAACTCTACACCCTGCCAGAGACACGCTGATCAGCGAAAAACACAATTTAATTAGCGGCAGCTCCACTGGAAGCCATCTCCCCCTTTTTCCTTCTTTCGCCTCTCTCTACATGTCTTAAGAGGTTACTCAATTATCTTTGTGTGGCCGAGCTGGCTTAGAGCAAGAGAATAT
The DNA here is from genome assembly GCF_027409825.1 of Scomber japonicus. Classification (NCBI taxonomy): domain Eukaryota; kingdom Metazoa; phylum Chordata; class Actinopteri; order Scombriformes; family Scombridae; genus Scomber; species Scomber japonicus. Next base: position 17,668,745 of record NC_070591.1, on the reverse strand, counting down.
TAAATTAGCTAAGAAGAAACTTATCTTTAGGATGAAGGTTAAGGAATCACTCTCACTGGTTTATACAGAGACATAAAAGCTTAAAAGGTACCCTGTGGAGTTCGGTGCAATGGGGTAATGATTCTGTCCTGTTTTGTTTGTATCTGATGCTCTGCTAGTACATGCATGAGGACCCAACATGTTTAATGTGTGGTATATAAAATACCAAGAAGACAACCAACAGCCGAAGCAAGATTGGTGGTATGTATCAGATGAAAAGGGTTGAAAAAACACCAGGTTTCATGCCGTTAGTCTCATCAACAACTGGTGGCAGTAGTGCGCCAAGAAACTTAGCAATGCACCAGTGAAAAGCAGGGAAAAAGATGACTACCAGCTAATGTTTACATGGATGTTAATGATGCCAGGTTCAAAAATATTTTTAAAAATTCCCCTTGTAAATGTTTAAGTTTCTGTGACCTCTTACCAGATCATTTATCTACTTTCTGAAATTTTGTCAATAAAAGGGCTGGCTAATAATTAACATGTCATTCCTCTGTGAAAAACAACCGTCCACACCCACACACACTCTCACAGGTGAGGACAGGCTTGGCTGTCAGCTCACGCTTCAAGCCACCTGACAGAAGCTGGCACGATGTGTTTGTTTCTGTTTGTGTGTGAGTGTGAGTGTGAGAGTGTGTGTGCAGACATTGCGGAGGCTATTTGAAGCCAATAATCTGCCTGCTGATCTCTGGCTTTCACCTTGTCAATTCTGAGCTCTCATGTTTCTTTATCAGCTCACCGCTGACGTATAAGATGTATAATCTGGACTATAGTGCATGCGCAGCTGAGTGGGAAAAAAGAGACGTATACATAATTGACATGTGTTGTGTTTAGGACTTAACCCTTATCAGTCCCCTGAACTGCTGCCAGGTGAGGCATTGACAGACAGATACTATAACCCAGACAGGCTCAATTCCATCTACACGTATGAGGGGCTCAAAATTCCTTTTCTTGGCAGCTTAGTCAGATCTACTGCTAGCAAGCTTCATTCAGCCACATAGCAACGACCTGGTCTGTAATCAAATATTACAATCTGTCCTGCCTAACATTGCCTTGCTCTGCCAATCAGATTGCACATTGATGGTCACGTGAAACAGACTGATGAAGGTCCTGTTCACCAATCACACAGACTCCATCGGTTCAACACCATTTTTGTCCCATCTTTCTCTGTTCCACTATTTCTCAGACAGAAACACACTCCACTCCTCAATTCTATTAAAATATGTAACCTAACCTCTGACCCCTATCTTTTCCTTATCATTGCCATCCCTGTTATTCCTGCTTTTACTGCAAAGCTTAAAGCTTATGGGCAAAATCAATCACAAATTTTCACAGTCCATGCTAGACACTTTAATGCCTCATCGATCTGGTAACACTGAAATATCACAAAAAACCCAGCCTGACTACACAATGAAAAACATGGCAGAGCACCTAGATAACAGTGAAGTGAAATGAAATGGTATGAAATTAAATGAAGACACATGGGGGGGGCGGGGGGCAAGTGTACAGTGTTCCAGTGTGTATGCTATAGACTAAAGCATCTACTGTGTGTGTTAGGTTCCTGTGGCTAATAGCTCCACTCCAATTCGATTTTTTTTTGTTGCTGCCATTTTTGCCTTTATTGGATGGTGGGTGGCAGCAAAGAGGCAGACAGGAAACAAGGGGAGAGAGAGATGGGTATGACATGCAACGCACCATCGATTCCTTGCTGGAATCAAACCAGGAACGCTGTGGTCATGTGGCATGCACAGTAACTATTTGGCTACAGGGGCGCTCCCCAAGCAGGTGTTTTGAAGACAAATACTGCTGGGTTGTTAAGATATTTGCTGGGTAGTTACACTACGGGGTGAGAAGCTCTCCACTACTTCACAGGGCTCTGGGGTTCACTGCCACGTCATTGTACAGGGGTGGTCTGGGCTCTACAATGTCACAGGAAGGGTGTGGATCTCACCATCCAGACAGTCACCCACCTGCAGAAGTCGCCAGATAGAGAATAGGGTGACAGTGGCTCAGTTTTCTCTGACAAAGGGGTCGGGCAGCAGTCCAAGTCGCTGTCCTCATCCATATAGCACAGAGGGGCTAGAAGAACGCCTGCCACTGTTCTTGTATCTGTTGCCAGCTGGCTTGTTCCCTTTTTAGCTGTACTGGGCCGGTCCTCCTCAAACACATCATCATCTCCCACTAGGTCCTCAGGGGCAAACCCTGACTCATTGCCTTCCAGCAGGGCGCTGGAGGACTTGGCGATGTGGAGGTGGGAGGCATAACTGCCCATCTCAGAGCACTGCAGGCTGGCCGAGGTAGAAGACCGGGAAAAGGGGAGGAGGAGACGGAGGTAGTTGGAGCTTGGGGGATGATGGTTGGGATGATGGTGGAGGTGGCTGTTGGAAAGAGGAGGAGGAGGGGCGGTAACAGCAGAATCAGAGGGAAGAAAATTACTGGGAGGAACGCCCAACATGTATTTGTAGTTGTTGGTGAAAGAGGGTACGAGGTGGGGGTGGGCTTGTGTTGAAAAGGCTGGATTTGGATTCTGGTGTGCAGGTGCTAAAGCCAGCTTGCCGTTTAGCGTGTGTGCCCTTCCATCTGAGCTGGGTGGCTGAGCGGGCTCGGGCTTCAGCTCCAGCTCTCCCTCGGAGCAGGTGCGATCTATAAAGTGCAGACCACGACATAGACTGTCCACACGCTGGCCCACATCGTTCAGAGACATCGAAAACCTGAGTGAGCTGTTGGGGTGGATGTTGACAGAAGAGGGGCGTAGCAGAGAGAGCCAGTCTCGTTGTTTGGTGTGTTTGGAGGCTGGTAGGGCGTCTGTACACAGGGTGGTCACTGAAATACCTCCTGAACCATGGCAAGTTTTACTGTTAGAATTCAAAAGCACCACAGCCGTCTGCTTCTGACAGTCCTGATCCTGACTGCTGGTGTGAAAGTGTTTGCGTACGTGTGTTTAATGAAGGAGGAACATGCGATAGACGATGGCGCAGGACAGCGAGAGGAAGGAATGGAAGAGGACAAAAAAGAGAAATGGAAAAGACATCATGCTTCTGAAAACAAAGGAAATTTTAAAAGAGGAAAATGTGCCTGAAAATGTGCAACACTGAATGACCCATGTTACTATAAAACCCATTTTCCAGCACTACACCACAAAATGACAGTATATTGCACACTGCAATGTGTAACCCAGCATTGCTTACTGACTAGGGTTCACCAGTAAGGGGTTCATAAACAGATCTTCATATCACTGTTCACATAAATGTACATAGATAAGAATGAAAAGAGCTTGAGGTGTGTACCTGCAGATGTCCTGGCTGGAAGGAGACACGGACGTCCTCGAGAAGCTGCATGGAGCGTTGACTGAAGTCGGGCTCCCTGCCTGAGAAGAAAAAAGGAAAAAAAAAGCAGCTTAGGAATGAAAATACAATCATGAAACATCTTGAACCCTAAAGGTAAAACAACTACTGTATTATTCAACAACCAGAACCAAAATCTTATTTCCTGTGTTGCTTGTGCTGTAGTCAGAATTATCAGACTCTTGCCACTGTCAGCCTCTGAATCAGATCTTTACAGAAAAAGAACGAAAGCCTGTCACACACTGATGCGCGGCATAATACAAAGGGAAAACACAATACTGGCAGTTAATCTATCTGATTAAAGGAGTGCCAAAAATCAGTCTTGGTGCGTCACAGAGCAGGCAACACACAAGGCTACGAATAGCGAAGAACAGAAGAGACAGACTGTGAGACAGAGTTATAAAGAATGACGCGCAGTGAGAGGCACAGCTGGAGGACCCAGGGCTGCAGACGTATTCAGCCACCTCAGAAAATTTTTAAAACAGATGCTCCTGCGGGGGCTGATATAATAATACAATTTTTTTTATTATCTTCCTCAGCTTTCAGCAGTGTTTATTTTACACAAACATTGGGGGGGAATAACTTAAAATGGTCTTGTTTATTATAGCATGGGTTGTTTTGAAAATCTGGGAACATGACAAATTGACACAAAAAAGTCTGATGTGGCAAGAAACCCAAGCAGTCAGATAATCAGACAAACTGTAGACAAGCAAACAGTTTAGTTGAATTAGCTTGATTATCTAAACCACATATTTTACTCAGCTAATTATGAGGCTACAGCCTATTATTTTAGCTTAGCATATAGACTGGAAAGAGCAGGAAACAGCTAACTTGTGCAAAAGTAGAACACCAAGACATCTAAAGCTTAACATGTTAAATCTTGTTTGTTTAATCAATGCAAAAACTGTAAACTCATTTAGTGACCACAAGCATCCGGGAAGTTCTTGACAGACATTTGGACAAGCCAGGCTAGCTATTTTCACCTGCTTTCAGTCTTTATGCTAAGCTAAGCTAAGGGCCAAGTTTGAAGATAAAAAACAGATTTTAAGTGTATTTACAGCCGTTCGACGAGTCATCCAGTGTCTCAGACAGCATAAAGATTGGGTAGGGACAGTACAGAATGGGATCCGATAATGTTTGGGTTACTAACATAAAGACAAGGGGGCCTGGTAATTTCAACATGAAGCTAATTATCTATTGATTTAATTTCTAACTAAGGGAGAATTTATAGCTCATGGCCTGACACCAATCAATACAGAATTCAATGTCCAGCTACACCCTTCAGCCTGTTTTTCTGTCTGTCCATGAACTGCATACAGTACTGTAGCTTCTCTTTAACGGCTTTTTATTTTCACTTTCACACTAAGAGACAAACATGCTGTTTTTCTTCCTTCTCTTCAGATAGACTAGTTCATCCAAGGTTTCACCAAATATTTTTTATTTCTCTTTAATATTTTATTTATTTTCTTTCTTGTTCTGAAAAAGCTCACGTTAAAATATTCTGTTAGGGGCTTCTTCAGGAGTCTGGACTAAAAGTAAAAATGAACACAGCTTTGAGAAGTGAGTGAGAGACAAAAAAAGCAGTAGAGCATGATTATTATGCAGCTGATGTAGCTATATTTAACTACATAGGTGGAACATGCTGCTTCAGCTCTACACTTTAACAGTGACTAAAAACCACATCTTTGCCACAAATTGCCTAAATTATTTGGTGAATTTATGTATATCAGCTTCTTCAATCTCTTCATGTAATCTCAGACTGAGTCCATGATTTTAAAATCAGGGCTCTGTGGGGGCCAAACCATCTGTTGCAGAACTCCTTGTTCTTCTTGTAGCTGAAGATAGCAATTTGTGACTCTGTCTGCATATTTGTGCTCGTTGTCATGCTGCAGAATAAATTTGGGACCCATCAGACACCTCCCTGATGGATTCTCATGATGGATAAGAATCTCAACATCTACAGCTTTTCCACAGCACTTCATGTCTTGCTGGAAAATTATGTGACTGAAATCTAAATGCCATCTGATAAAAAAAACGAAATGGTATCTTTATTCCTTATTTTATTCTAGCTGTGTAAACATTATGTTCCAGTGCTGCACTGAATCTATTAATCATTCATTTTGTGATCTCATGTGCATTTGTCGGTGAATAAGCAACTAAGAGTTTAACAACAAGGTGATAAAATAATCGAGATAGTAATGATTAACTTCATAATGCCCTGTATGACTCTCTTCTTTTGGCTATATTAGATGTCTGTATAATATAACACACACACACACACACACACACACACACACACACACACACACACACAATTATCCTCTTCTGCACTTGATTTACCGTTTCTTCCCTGTTTCATTCCTTGAAGATCTATTTTCTCACCACTGCAATTACCATAGCAAAATATACCTGGAGAAAAATACAACTCTCTTTTTTATTCATTGTCCTTTCCTCAAGTAAAAAAAACAACTTAAAATCTAGCAGGACCAACAAATCAGTTTATCCCAGTGAGATCATTATTCGCACTGCAAATAGTACAAAACCCATCACAACTGTGCAAGGTCCACTTATTCCTAACAATCAATATCAATTTCTCAAATCTGAATTAAACTGACCTAAACTGAGTGATGGTTGTTTGATCAGACTACTGTTTCCAAGGTTAAACATGAACTACTTTTCTTAAAGGTTATTTTTTGGGGGAATTTATTTATTTATTTGACAGCTGAAAGTGCAGAGACACAGAAAATATGGGTAGAAAGACAGGTATGACATGTTATATGTTAAGTATACTTTCCAAAAAGTCACACTGTTCCTTTAAACACTTCACATTTAAGCTTGCATGGACAAGGAGTCCTCAAAGTACTATGAATGACATTGTAACAGCTACTTGAGTTCACATGTTAGCAGAGCTATCGGTATGACAACTGACTGAAATGCCTTGATGATGACGAATCTAACCACGTGATAGCTAGTAAGTGGACCTTGAGCTGGGGTTGTTTTGTCAAACATAAAAAGATTTCAAAAAGTGCGTCAGATTTTAAATATGGCATCAAAGTGCTGTTGGTGAGGATTTGAAGTTACTATACATAACAAGGTCTGGTGGTCTGACAGTCTGCCTGGGGATTTAACTGATGTTTGTGTAGCCTGTTTTCATTCTCCTGAGAACAATGTCTCTCTATAACCTTGGAGCATGTTAATCACAGAGCGAAAGGATATTACTACTTTCTTTAACATTATACAACCGCAAACTTTCAATAAATTAATTTTTTTTATATCAGAAAATTTCATTTTATTACTATTGCAATTGATATTATTTTTAGCCCTCATTCTTTCATTGAAAGCTTCTGCCAGACTCTCACAAGGTCACACAACTAATCAAAAGTGAGCTGCATTTTAAAACACCACTAACGTACTGCCATGCTGTTATATGCTAAGTACACTGATACAACCAAACTAACTACTGATGAGTTGTGACTGATTAAGTGCTGATAATGTATATCTCATGATAACTCTTTCCACACTACATTTGAGCAGCATGCTGCAGCAAGCTTGTACAAATTTTGTTTCATGTGCAAACATGTAGATGACAAATAAACTTGAAACTAGAAATAGCATCTCAACACAACTGCATCATGGCTATAGGTTATTTTAACTCCACTGCCAGCTGCAAGAGACTAGACTTTTCCCAAATATAGCAGATGGAGGGAGTAGATGGCTCAAGAGGAAAGGCTAGTTACAATGATTATACTACAGCACAGTGTATAATCACTATAAGTAGGAAGCGGGACCAAAACTGTGCAAAATTCAATCACAGACCTGCTGACATCAGGTCCACTGAACTAAAATGTAATTTTTCATGAGGTACTCTCAGGTACGGAAGTCAAATACTAAAATTGTTGTTGAGAAACTACACGTTTTGAGCCGTGATATGTGTGATTTGTTGGCAGCAGTTTGAGCAGGAGTCTGAAGGAAAGCTCGTTGATTTGATTGGCCAATCATTTATCTTAAATCATGCCTATCCATCTGCTTCAATGTGACCTCATGTCAGCTTGTAGAAACTGGCAGTCAGTGCTGTAGCATCAGCTCTTGGACAGGCTTCAGGGTGGCAGCACTTGATTTAGAAAAAATCACTTTAAGATCACTAAGTTGTTGCTTCATATACAATAATAGTTTTTTTTGGCAAAAACACTCTCACATGACAGGAAAATTACATTACAGATAACCTATAGAGATGACAAGATATAGAAAATGATGTGAAAAATCTGAAATTCACAGTTGGAATTCACAATGGATTGACTGATAGTGGTAAACACGGATACACAGCTAGCTCAATAATTTCCTTACCAGTACATCTTCTCTTCGAGCAGTGATGATGTTTTTTTTTTTTTAGAACTCCTATTATTGTTTCATGTTATTCTGGAAACTTTAATAGCGGTGCTGACATGATAAGTCGATTAATTGACTGACTGATCGATCAAAGTGATATATATACCTTTGTAGCAGTGCTTATAAATATAATATAAGGCTGTTTCAGAGATAAAAGTGCATCATTGCTACTATTTTTTGCATATTCTCCATAGATGTAACTTTACAGCTTTGCAGGCAAATCAGCAACAATGCAATAATGATATTCTCCACCAAAACAAACACAAAGCATATTGCAATAAAAACCATTCAAGTCTGGCCGACACCAGTTTCAGCAGAAACCCATAAAAATGAGCAATACTGCAAGACTGAGGAATTCAACAAAGAAAACAATACAAACTGTATCATGGTCCAAGAAATTTACTGCTAACTTCACTTTCCTCAAAATAGGGGCCTGGCTCAGTGCCTTGTTTCGGCAGCAGTAGTATGTCATGCAGTACAGAGCAGCAGAACTGGTAGAGAGCTGGAGGACAGACCTGGGTTGTGCAGTGCAGCAAAAGAGCTTCAAATGCTGCAAAACTGAAGCAGCTTGAATTTTAGAGCACCGCCAGATGTTTGGCTGGCTATCAGCGGCGGCCCATTGAGTGGTGAGTCGCTGCTTTGTGTCTTTATGAGGACTGTAATACTTTAATTCCTTCCCAAACAGTGTAGGAGGCATCGCACAACTCCCTGGCACAGTGTTAAAGAGAGAAACGGCTACAGCTAAGCCTCCTGACCCTGCAGAGTGGAAACTCTACTCATGCCAAATCAACGGGCAATCCTCAGCCCACACTCAGTGCTCAGATAAAGTTTTCAGAGCTGCTTTTGTATATTCAACACTGACCAGTCTGGCATTTACTGAAAAATGCTTATTTGCCCTCAATATCACCATTCAGACCACTTCTTTATAAACAGCTCGATGAAAGACAAATATAGACCAGACAAAAGATAATACATTTTTGGCTTTGGATACACATATGCATTTATATGCAAGATCAGTGACAAGCTCTCTGTTGGAGGCAATATCATCTTTATGAAACAATTTGTCCCTCGGCTAAATGCTGTAGCTTATTTTCCTGTTATTATATAAAACTCTCACTCCTGGTGTGTGTGTCACATGACAGGTACTCCAGGGGGGGTATAACATGTAACATAGAAATGGATACATAGAAAGTTGATGTTTTTCTGAGTCATCTTCACAAAGAAGAAAATGATTTGATATAAGAAAACACCAGCAAAATCTAAAAAGCAAAAACAAAAGTAATCTGCCAGGTTATCAGTATAAAAACTGGCACAGGTACTCTACAGAATGAACTAATTCTTCGGATGGTTAAGCTTTCACATACAAATTATCCCAACTGCCAAGCTGGAGAGGTTATAAAATCTTCCTCTCTGACCTATGTGGAAGTTATTTAACTAGAGAGATAGCTTTCAAGTGGGTCAACAATTGGATACGAGTGCATTCCTTTAAATTTTGATCTGACACAAGTTGATATGATTCAGGTTGAATCTATGCCATGTGAGGCAATGCAAGGTGTGTTTCTGTGTACTTATTTCCAGTCTGGCTGGATGTCACATGGAAATTACAGTAAACACTTTTGTCACCAGAAGCTCATACAGAAAAGGCACATACGTAAATTAACCACAGTTCTTAACATTTTATTATGATCGACTAAGTGCCTTTATCCTTCATTGTCTGAAGCTTTACAACATGAACTTGACCTACATTTTATATTCTTTCAGCAAAAAAAGGAACATTTGACTCAGTGCTGGAAATATGGAAATCTTCCATCTCGTACTGCCAACACTGCAGAGAGCGGGGGAACTTATAAATGCACTGCACATATGCATAAAATCATCCTCTGTAGTCTGACAGATCATAGTCTTATTCGTTTCTAAGGAAAGTTTCGGGAAGATTGTGTTTTACCAAAAATATATTGTCTGCATAAAATAATCAACAGTAAAATATTGTGTCTCCAGTCTTTGACAATATCTGTCAAAAGTTTAGAGAGAACTCCTTGCTCAGGTCTTCCAAAGTGGTCTGGTGACCTTTCCAGGCATATGCAGACTCCCTCTCTTTAAGCATTGAGACTCCATCTATCAACCTCATTCATCCAGAGAACAATTAATGCCAATTTAAAATGTGCCAGGCAGTTGCATTTCCCTCTAGGAAGGAGCAGGGAACACCAGCTGCCAGGCAGACCTCCTGATTATTAATTAAAGGTGTCAAACTTAAGAGCCTTGTTCACACTTTGTCTGTCACTCCAGTACGAGCATTTGTAGATGAATGGAGGTCTAGCTAGGACATTCAATGACAATGCATGGTATCCAGAAACAGCTAGCTAATTAAATCCACCCCTCAATTTACAGATGAGAAACCTGGCACTTAGATCTCTTGGCCATCTCAAGTATATATATGTGTGTGTGTGACTGTGTGTGAGGAAGTGCAACAAGAAGAAAAGAAAATTCAGTTACAGACCACACACCACACATTTGCTGTTCAAGCTAGACTAAATCTCTTGCATCTACCTGCAATATTGATATCTGTGATATCAAAGGGTATATTTTAATTGATCAGTTTCATCTATTTTAAGCCGTCAAGCTATCGAACTCTCCTATCACAGCAGCTGCAGACTCACTGCCTTCTCCACAGACACTAAACAGAATACAGTTGGAAACCATTAAAGGAAAACAGTGAGGAATTGTACTTGTTATTCAGGCAGGGCTCTTGAGTTGAGAAGCAGATCCTACTTAAAAGGAGTCTCTGTTTCATCATTTCAGCCATGATTTCTATCAGTTACCAAATGTATTTGATCTGAGGGCAACAGACTTGGATTTACCTCACAGGACAACCACATGAGCTCAAGTTCACAGATTAATATCTCAGAGTACTTTAAAATTATTATCCACTATGACCGTTGAGAACATTTGATTTTGCAAGTGTAATTCCTCATTCGACTTTCACAGGCAGACAACACAAAAGGACTGTAATGAATAATTCAGATCCGTGTACTTTTGGTTTCACTGTTACATAAAAGATAAAGGATTTGTTTGGCTGTCTGTTTGTTGGGCTGCTCAAACAGACTCCGATTTAAATCAGTTTAGATCTTACAAAATTATTTTCATCATATCCATTAATAAGAACAATGGCCAAAAGCACCAAAATAAACAAGACCTCAGTTGCAAAGATCTATATAAAACAATAGACAGATTTACCACACAGGTAACCACACAAGCTTCCATTTTAGAGATTATTGTGTGACTTTTTTATTTTATTTTTTTAGGTAAGGGTACTTTACATTATTACCCAATCTGACTTTTGGAAAACGTGAATCAACTTTTACAGACTGTGCTTACTTTAACAGTGCACAAACACAGTTTTACAACACAATGGACTGTAATGGAAATGTTTGGTCTGCGCTCTTTTGGTTTCAGTATTACATGAGTGGTGTAGACGAAAGGTTATCTAAAGGCTGCTCATGTTGCTTGCTCCAATAGAGTTGTGATTTAGAGCTCACACACAACTGGTGAAATTTCATTATAACCAATAAGAAGAACTATGTGCAAAAGTACCAATAAAAACAAGATCTCAGGTGCAAAACCACAATAATGTCTGTTAGTTTTGCTGTGTAAAACATCATTTTGTGTCTAGAGTCTCCATATTATATCGAATATATTAAATATTGAATTGAATACTATATATTATTATTATGATGATTTTAATCATGATCAGGTGCAAAAAAACATCACAATTAGCTACATAAGTCTACAATGTGCATACAAGAACAAGCCTCAATTTTCAATTCAATTAGTCATCATCTGTTATCTAATTGAAACAGCTGTCTCCATCAGAAATTCAATTCAATAAATCAATGCCATAAACAGCCAGTGTTGCTTCATGTAATGCGGTTGGTATATGTTTTATTAAGCATGTTGTCTTAGAATATAATATTTATGTTTAACTATTTAGGTAACTAGTCCTGAAAATAATTATTGGTATATTTGTCATTTGGGTGCAATAACACCCATCCTGCTCACCTTTAAAGAGCGGCTGCCTTGTGGATCAAACATTACTGCTAGAGCAGCCCCGTGGTGATGAAGTGACCCTGACATATATTAGCACAAGTAAAGGGTTTATCCACTAAGAGGCTCAGGAGAACAAGGATTGAGCCTGTTTCGATGCAGGCCATAGCTTCGCCTGAAGGAGCGATGGAGAAGAGAGGGAGGAAATAGAAAGATGAAAGTCATAGACAGGAGAAGTGTGTGCAGGCACTGTTAGGGCAAGTCACACTGAGTAGAGGAGCTGAGGTTTAAAGACAGGTTGATCAGAGAGGCAGCCCTGATTGGGACGATGCAATGTGAGAGAGGCAGGTTATCTATCACCTAACCCTAACCCACTGCATGACTATACATCCTGTCAATCTCTGACTTCGTTCAAAGCTCACCTCGTTCATTCTTTCTTGTCTTTATTTCCTCTCTTTCCTGTCTTTGTGGCAGAAGAAGGCCATACATCATTCATTTATAATCTTCCTATTTGTGGGTGTGTGCTTTGCTCACCTTTGAGATATTGCTGGATCTGCTCGCTGAATGACCCAGAGGCTTTTCATTCTGTAAAAGAAGGAAAACAACATTTAGAAAAAGAAAAATACATTTTCTTCAGTCTGCACACGCAAACTGCAAACTGAGAACTGCCACATATCCCTTAATTACCATGTGTCACACTTCCAATGAATAGTGCTGTGAAAGAACTAGCTGCTTGACGTAAACACGTAATTCACATTTGTCCTTTTGAAACATAAAAGCCATCTTCAGGAAATGTACCGTAAGAATGAGAACGCAACCAGATAGGGTTAAAGGAATAAAGTGGTCGTATAATACAATATAAACACAGATATAGAGGACACAGGAAAGACTGGTAACAGTTTGTGTCCTTCTAATGAGCGCAGCAAAGCTACATTTCTCAGCAGCTCAAGGGCCCCTGAGCATCAGCTGTTCAACATCTTAAACTGGTAAATCAACTTCTTCTGGCGCAAGACGAAAGGAGAACAAGCTGATTACATAACACATCCGTCCAAACTCCAAATCAAATGGTGTCACAATATTTGTATCATTACTCTGGGCGCGAAGGAGGCAGACACTTCCAGCGCTCAGCACAGTCAAGTTCTGTTTTGAGGCTGTAATGATCCTTGATTCTCACTCAGTGTTCTCTGCTTGCAGCAGAGACTCAGATAAACAGCCACTGGGGTGTTGCACTGCATTCAGTATTGCTATTGAAGCCATGCATGGTTCCTTAATGAATAATCAATCATAGTTACATAATGCTGAGTTCACACAGGTTTTGACAGTGCTGGGGTGCTGTGGACATGCACAAATGTGCAAAGAGAAGTCAGCTCTTTTGGGAGAGTGACCAACACTGCTGTGCCCCTGGTGTGACTAAAAATACAGTAGCTAAAACAAATAATTTTCTATTGGGATGAGCTTGAAATATTCTTCTGCACTAGATTTTTACACTTGTTTTAACAAAATATGTTTTTTGTTTTGTCCTTAATAACAGAATGTATTAAAATAGGGAGATGATTACAGTGAAGCTGAGACTTTTGAGGCCTCTGGTAGGATTACCGAATGTGGCTGCTAGCTTTTCCTGGTTGGAAATTCATCCATTTATAGAAGGATAACATAAATACTCTCCCCCGCCCAATATTTTTGCAGATATAACTGCAAACAGAGGCAAGATCTAAATCTAAAACTGTACCAGTGGATTGCAATGAAGCACTTCTCCTCCTCTCTCCCCCTGTCGTTAACTCTGGGCCTGATTGACTAAGATCCCAAATAGTGGGTACTAAATTGCGTGCACAGTGCAATAGATTGCGCATTTCGTTTGTGTGCGTTTTGTGGGTGATCTACTAAGAATAACTGCGTAAATGAAAACAGGTGCGACAGGGTGGAGACAGCAGTATTTAAATGAGGGTTTTGCGTGTCTGAATGGAGAGTTTGGACGAGCAGAAAGCTGCAAGCACAAAATGAAATGTGATCAGGTTCTAGTGGAAGAGGTTAACAAATATGTTGAGTTATAACAAAAACAAATATTACCAGAAAAACCGACATATGGGAGACTCTTTGTGACAAAGTCGATGCTGTTAGTAAAACCAAAAATATTCCACTCCAAAATTATAACACAGGCGGAAAAACACCTCCAGCTGGTTAATACCTGCCCTTCAAAAAGGTATTAATTATGGACGCAGTTAGCGTCAGAAAAATTACCTTCAGGTTTGGTAAATCACAATGCGCGTGCTAAATAACATATTTGCATTTTCTCCTCCCTGTATTTTGCACACTGGGGTTGAAACACCCCATATTACATATTCATTATGGCAAATGTACTAAATGGACAGTGCATACCTCGCAAAAAAGTGTGCTGCGTTAGTAGATCAACTTGCACAGTTTTTGCGGGTGATGTCAAGTTTGCACACGTTTTTACACACGCAAACCTTTAGTAAACCAAGCCCTAAGTGTCTCTATACAATGAATAACAAATAGAGCTCTCAGTGGGTGCAATTTGGGCAGTAAATTAATTGTCAGATTCTCGACAAGGATACATATTCAGTTTTTACACAGGGATAATAGGTAGTAAAAAAAAAACAGAACACATTGATGAACCTTGTCCTTAATCCTTCTTTCTCAGCCAAATATGCAGTAACAAGTGAATATGCCTGGACTAACTTTCTGGAGAATAACAAGGTTGAAAATGGGCCGATGACTTCTATAGACAGCAGAGATTGAGCAGAAAGAGAGGCTACAGACAGATGACAAACAATGAGAAGGGAAGTGGATCAAGACCTTGTTGCCTCTGTCTTTCTAACCCAAATTCTACTCCCCCAAACTGTTACCTACAAGGTCTGTGAGTCACCTTCACTGCCACCATGACTGCAGAACTATAAAAGGCCTTATTCTCTGGGCTCATGCATAATTCTGATAAAGAAGGGATCAGGTTTCACAGTTCGCTGTGTCTGCCTCTCCCCACCTCCTCTGAGGGTCTGTTAGCAGCCCCAGCCTTTGATAACACAACTTTCAGACCAGACTCTGAAGACTCGAGCTTGTAAGAAAGGAGGCTTAGGAGAGTATGGCAGAGGAGGAGAGGTCATATTCAGAGGGATTGCTGTGTCTTTCAGAGCTGTCGCTCTGTTCTGGGCCCACAGGGAGGAGGGCTCAGTTCTCATTTATGCAAGAATCTCAAAAGATAAAACCGTGTTGAATTTAACCCTGCCTCTTTGAAATGTGTATTTCTAACCAAGTTTCTATGCTCAACAGAACTTTTTCAATATTAGTTGAATCCACCATCTATGCTCTCTTTGAGGAAGATGATTGCAGGGCATCCTGGTGGTCTAGAAATTAAAGCTGACCATGAACTGCAATGTCCAAAGCTCTCATTCAGCTGGAGAGACGCTGTTGCACGTCATTCCTCATTATTGTTTTCAATTTTAATAAATCGATAAATCGCTTTTTATCATTTAAGCAAGCAAAATTACAAATGCCTGCTGGTCCTAGCTTAAATGTGAAGAAGTGCTACTTTTATACCGCATTAATTACACTTTTCATGGACTAAACAAATACATTTAGCATAAATTAATGAATTGAAAAGAAAGTCGTAGGGCTGACTGATTATTTTCATTATCAAATAATTAACTGATTCTTTCTCAATTAATTGTTTTGGCTTTAAATGTCAGGAAATATCCATTACAGTTTTTTACAGCCCAAGGTGAAAACAATCATCCCATCTGAGAAGTATACACCAGCTAATTTCTGGCTTTTTTTCTGAGAAAATGACGATAGATGGATGCCAATTGATTTTCTGAATTGACTATTCGATTGATCGACTAATCGTTGTAGCTTTAGACATGTCAATCAAACCTATAGGATAGTTGGTACTCTCTTTGGACAGGCAACTGTCTAAATAACCATTTATATAATTTAGATTATATCAGATTATAAATGCAAATACCAACGGCAATAATGTGAATGCATGCATGCAAGTAAAATATGATATTTTAATGAAATAACGTTGTATTTCTGGTTTAACTGTGAACAGAGCTATAACAAGCAAAAGGTAAAGGTTTGTTATGTTGTAGACAGATTCCGTATCACAGTTACATCTTGCTACCAGATGCTTCCACCAGGTTTCTGCACCATTTCACACCAGCCTCACAGCAGAGTATAAAGATAGGCTTGTGTTTGAGGTCAGCAGCTTTTCTGAATACAAACCTGAAACCTACAGTCAGACAGGCCAGTTACAGCACCATCTGTGCAAGCCAACCAGCAACAATCCAGACACAGAAATGAAATGAGACTCAAATGGGATTGCACATGATACGTAGGTCAAGGTCTCAAATGAGGAGTGAGTGTCATGCTCGTAACCTTTCACCCTTTTTTTTTATCATGAGGAATCGGTGGACAGGTGTGTAAAGTTTAATATGACCTGGACTTTACTTTTATGTTTGATTATTAGTCTGTTACATATGCATGTACAAATTCAAGACACTTTTGTACTTGTTTTGGAAATATTTTTGATGAATCTATTTCCCCCAACACCCTTAATCCATTTTGACTATTCCCAGAATATTTTTCAACATCCCTCTGAAAACTTGCCTGGACTCGCTGCATCTGCTCTCCAGTCGAGAGAGTGATAGTCATTGTGACACTAATAGAAATAGTAACGGCAGAAGACAGTTTTGTTTTTCCATCTGTGCATAAGCAGCAGCAGGGTTCCTCAGCCACAACTCCCCAAGTCTTGTGGCTGAAAAGAATTACCAGTGTAAAATCAACAGATTATCAGATTTTATTCTTGGAGGCAACGCGAAGCAGCAACAGAACATTTCTTTCACTACTCTGATCACTGTAGTATTTTACTGTATGTGTTTTTAAAAGTCACAGAGGAAACATAATTAAACACCTTAAGCCATGCACCTCTGCCTCCGAGCCTTTCTACCTCCACAATCCAATGCAATAAGAAACAACCTGTTTTCAGGAGTTAATGGGACCGATTATTGCTGAAATATATGAAAGCATCTTAATTCAGCATGCCAGGATGTAGGAAGAGCTCAGCCAAGGACAGTTTGAAACATGAATATTGATTCAGGGCTATGAAAGGTACATTAACAAATACCTTGGCAAATGACCTCAAACATAAATGAATAATTTGCTAGCCTTTAGAAATGACACCTAGTGTACATACAGTAAATGCAAAATCAATGTCTAATAAGCTATAAAACAGAGAGATTAGTTCACCCCTTTCTGATATATTCCTACAGTAATCAGCAACTGTGTGTCGCTGAACACTGAAGGAGGTTTGTTTTACTGTATGTGGCAGTACTCTGTTGAAAAAGGGCCAAAGAATACAGTCCATCATCTCCTGTTACCAACTGCTGACATCGTAACAAGGTGAGGAGGGAGCGACCCGGAGATGGTAACAAAAAGAGACAGAGGGTGAAACATAAAGTAAGTGACAGAGAAGCCAAATGAATGATAGCTATCAGACAACCGTAAAGAGGTGAGCGTCAAAGGAATTAAATCAGTTCAATTAATGAACAGAGAGGGATATCTGTGTGTGTGTGTGTGTGTGTGTGTGTGTGTAGGAGGTTTATTGGAATCAGCTTTCCATATCTCTTATTCTTTCCCTGTAAATTAATTACAAGTGACCTCTGCAAGCTGTTGAACATTTCCTTTCCACAAAAGCTGTATGATTTCTTAGTCAACACAGGTCAATGATAAGCAGTTTACCTTCACCTCTGTTTCTGACAGTTTAAACAACTACAAGAATCCATCAGTGTGTTTATCTTTTTATTACGTATACTATGTTAAAATTTTACCACTGAGGCAAACACACAGTACAACATTCAGGGACTACTAGTACTGGAACTGTTATATAAATATGAAAGTTCAATGCATGTATCAGTCAGTGTGGTAATTTTCTAAAATAACACTTTGTTATAAAAATTATCCAGATGCAATGCAAAGTCTTCCTGCTTTAAAAGCAGCCTGGCAGTGAACATTGTGATAAATCACTGACCCATCATTAATCACAAAATCTATTTGTTTTAACATTTGTTGGACAAAACCCAAAACTTTACATATTTTGTATGAACAGCTGAGACTGAGGTCTCCTGTCTGTCACATCTTCAAAACATTATCATGTTATGAAGCAATTTATATGGTATAGAGAACTTTATACTGAATACTTTTGATGCTGTCCGCCAGTGAGAGAAATGTGCGTTCGAAAATGATTAAGCAGATGAGGGAAGAGTCAAAATCATGTCAGCTTTCACTTGGCATGAAACCATTAAAAGGCTTTACACTGCACGGCAGATTTCACTTTCAGACCGCTTGCAGCATCTTCTGTGATCTGGTGTCAGTAAAACACAGACATATGCATGGTTGCACTCAGCTCATGCTCGCCCGCACGCATCTTTAATGCAGGACGTCAGTGTCGCTTTTCAATGAGAACCGTGATAAAAACGGTTATGAAAATGACTTTTAAGCCAACAATAGCACACTAAAGCACACCACTATAACCCACATTGTTTCCAGTTAAATACACATAAAGCTTAAAAACAAACAAACATTAGATTGACAGGTGAAACGGGAAAGCTTATGGATTTGCAGGTATGACAACAGAGACGGTAGGTTTAGCCTGTGGCAGGCTGCACAGGCCAGTGTTCACATCTGAATAGCTTTCCCTGACATAAACGCCAGAAGTATAATATGATCTGCTTAGGGCTGATCATTCTGCCAAATGTAGATCTAAAATGAGGCCACCCTAGGTTTTTTTGCTTGTGTTTAAAAAAAAACACACAAAAAAAACGCACAAGTTGCTGCAGATAAGCTGATGTAAGATTTCCTTCCCAGACAGAGATAAATGAGATTCCTCTGTATAGCCTCAGCTCCTAAAGAGACATCTCTCTCAAATCACATAAATCAAATACCAGCAATGTCAAATAGGCTATTATAAACACACACTCACAGCCTGGAAATACAGGTGACATGCACAAACATGCACACTATTACATTTATTTGAGTAAACAATGTATTGACTAGCCCCTCCCTAGTTGCATCCCTGAAGCAAAAGTAATATTGACGACAAACAGTGCCATCAGGAAAGGAAGTTGGCCTTCATGTGGTTTCCTGTCCCTGTCAGTGTCCAGCAGCCACTTAAGGAGGAAATGCAGAGCAGCCAGCTGGGCAGGAGAGCAGAACCAGATGAGAAATCTCAACTATGCACAGTAACAACAATCAGTGGAGAGCTCGGCTGACCACAGACGTCAAACCAGAGCTGGGATCACTGTGTCTGCTGGAAAAAAGGAGATGGACATTATGCTATACAGAGAGGTCATGCAATTTAGAAGGAAAAACAGACAAACCACCCATTTGACATTCCAGTTTTCTACAAAGTAATTTAATCATTTGTCTTACGAGGCAATATTCTTTCATTTGCACATGAGAGGCTAAACAGGATGAGACCTTAGCTCAGCAAAAATACTGCCTCACAGTGTCAACCTGTGGCATCTGTGTGTCAGTGTATCATAGAACCACATCAAAGGATGTAGCCTATAAAGTGAGACTACAGGAGAGGACAGGAGAGGACAGGAGAGGACACCCCTCCCCCCTGACTCTGTGTGTTTCTGCTTTTGCATTTGTTTCTGAATCAACAAGCATTTCTGTCTGTGCTCTCATCAGCAGGATGTGAGCTTGTGGTTTCTCGTCCTCATCCACATCCTCCTCTTGCTCTATCTGTTGCTCATCTGTCTTCATCTTGGGAATAATTACATATGTATGTCCAAACAGGATACGGTAGAGGAGAGACAGTGACCAATATATTACAAAGCGCAATGATCCAACAAGGTTATATGGCAGTATAGTCCCATCCACAGTCATGAGAACTACAGTGAGAAGTAGATCTCACAAAGATCACAAGTACCAGAGATCGGTCCTAGGAGGAGTAAGATGAAGTAAAAGTGAAACATGACGGAGTAGCAGCAGGGGGTGATTGCTCTACGAAGAGAGTTAGGGATTCAAGTTTTTTGTGACTCTGCAGCAAAGCCGCATTTCCTCATTAGCTGTGCTGCAGGTTGTACTCCTCCAAAAGACATGAGTCATTATTTATGACTTGTGTGAAGAAGTCATGCTACAGATAATTAGTTCAGTGCAGTGCCTCCTAATTAGTTGTGTTAGTGTGTGAAGCCTCAGTCCCCTTGTGATATAATCCCTCAATAACATGCTTGCAGAAACAAAGAAATGCTAACAGAAACCAAGGGCTCGCCTCAGCATAGAACAGAGAGGAATGTGTGAGATATTGACCACAACTCATAGTAAAGGAACATGTATAAACCTGCAAATTCTGTCAAACTTCAGTTGAAAAGGGGACTCTCTGCTGACTCTATCGCTGTCTCTAAAAACAGCGTCCGATATCAACTTGAGGCCACCAAACAGTTTCTTTATAGCCACCACAACTAAGCAGCTGCTTAGAGAAGCATTAGCTCTGACCCCCACTGGGAATATGAAAACACTATCTGAAGTGTAGGAGCGTTTGAAACAAGTTTCTTTCTCTTTTTAAAAAAATTTCATTTCAGCATCCAGCATGCTGAATATTTACTGAGCACTCTCAGCACTGTCAAATGTTAAGACCACACTCAGGGGCTTTTAAAAAAGCAGCAATGACGACTGCTGCAAAGTACTCAACTCATGATTGCAACCATCTTAGTGTTGCAGGAAAACCAAACCATGAACTCCAAACTACTGTGCGCACGGTGCCCTCTGTCGCTGTCTCATCACATTCTTTCTTCCCTCTTCTTCCTCATTTCTCTTACCATACCTTCCTTGTCTCTCCAACAGGTTTTAAGCCCTGCCATGACATGTGACTGCATTAATCCCCCCCCCATCCCCATCCCCCCCAGCTTCAGATTTGACACAAAGCTCTATGATTTGGTGCATCAGTCGATGATGTGATATGCTAAGCCGTGGACCGAGATGGGAAAAATATATCTATATCAGATCACTCTGTCACAGAAGCTGTATGTTGGTCTGGAGGTTTGGCATGTGTCTATTAGCAAACAATCACACTCCCCACATGAGCACAGCAGCAGCACACTGCAGGAGCTGCTGCTTCTCTTTGCACTTTCGCACTAAAAGTGCAGTTAGCTGCCAGAGCAGAAGAAAGAGGAGAAAATTCAAGCTCAAGACAGCAGAGCAGAGGGGTGAGTGGGTTCATGTTACTGAATCAGACCATCTCTGATTCAGTGCCTTGTACTTTGAAATAAAATTTGTTACCAAACACATTGGCAGCACACACATTGCTGGAAGAGATTACTGCACAAAACAATGGTTATTAAAAAAAGAAGAAAACATACAACAATGTAGACCAAAGTAGATTTAAGATAACAATGCTTATGGGAAGTTCAGGTGCACATTAGCGGTTTATACTATACAGTATGTTGTACACCCCCACTCATCCTGAACAAAGGGCAGGGGCACAGGAGAAAGTGGGTCAACACTCAACCTCAACACTGTTGAGGTTGCAGATGTTCCTCTGAACAACACAAAAACAAACATGTACAGTACCATCATGCATGCACGCCCAGACTAATGATCTGACTATAAAACTACATACAGGGTGCAGAGTCCTTGAGTCCTTGAGAGATAACGCTGGTGACACTAAAATGCACACTGATACAAAGATGAGCAAAGCAAACATAATGCACCCACACACATAAACACCACCCCGCCATTACTCTAACACGGCCACTTCTGCCTGACAGGATGTGAAGACGGACATTTCCGACTGTCTCTGTTCATTTTGCTATTCATTTATCCACTCCTTTCTCTCACACACACATAAATAGACAAAACCACACATTCCTGGCAACTCTTTCATCTCTCTGCTACTGCAGCAGAAGCGCTCTGCCATCACCACGGAGACAGAGGGCCTCACCATAACAACCACTGAATGGAAACTACGATGAGCCCTCTTTCCTTTTATTATTGTAGTGCTTTCTCTGCATAGTGGGATCTACTTAACATCTAGATGTGCTGTAAAGCTAGGTTTTTTAGATCACATATAACACCCCTGAGGGGAGGCTGCAGCAGTGAAAATGACCACAACAATGACAACATCAACGTCAGCACCATCAATACAAACAACACAGGGACAGACAACCACAACAGCAACACATCGAGAACAAGGGTCTGTACCTGAATCTTCATTTTCCAACAGGAATTCATGACTGGATCCTGAAGCCACCTCACCTCTCCTTCACACACACACACACTCAATCATGCACACGTTCACCCACACACACCCTCACGTAGACAATGTTTCCTTGGGGAGGTTACATGCCCCCTCTGCAAATCCTCGGGGTGAACCAAGACGGAGAGAGAGAGAGGGAGAGAGAGAGAGAAAGAGAGAGAGATGTAGAGAGCCAAGGCAAATACGGAAGTGGAGCCGCAGCAACAATGTCATCCGTCGCCGTGGCGACTGCAGCTACGGCAGCACAGTGCGGAAAACAAAGACAGACAGAGGAAAAGATAGGGAGGGTGAGAGATGGCAGAGGGAGGGAGAACAAGCGGCTGCCCTACATTTTCTGCACACACACATACACACATGCATACAAACACAGAGGCAGAGCTGCTGCTGCTCGTCCGGGCTTGCTTTCGCTCTCAGCTGAACACACACAAACACACAAATACACACACAGAGCCAATCCGGTACTGTAATCCCATTGGCCGAGCTACCACTTCCTCCAGCTGATCCTGATGAGAGGTGGGGGAGGGGCAAACTGTTGTTGAATCATTCATGAGAGGGAGGTGGTGTCCTTTAAATAGACTCCACTGCTCTGCACACTAGGCTTAACCTTAATGTACCTCCCCCTAACCCTACTTAAGCCTGTCCGCTTCACACCATCACACGCATGAACACAAACAGACAGACACACACAGCCTGTCCTGCCTCTGAATCCCTAACTGTTTTAAGACAAACAGTCTGCCACCAAAATCTCTTCTAAACCACCATCATTGTCCACCAATCAGAAAAGCTTTTACTCCCGGCTCCACCAATCCCCAGCAGGCACAGAGGGATGCAATGTGGAGCAAAGATGACATAGGGTAATTTATTACACACATCCTCGCAGCTGTATTCAAGGGCAAAGCTGGAGCACAGCACAATCATGCAAATGCTGAACAGACCAAGGCTGACTAATAAACACAAACCAATGAAACCGGATTCACTTACCATGATGATGCTGGTTTGTTGAAAAAAAAAGCCAATAAAAAGTAAGATGCTGGCAACTTTGTGATAGATGGGGAAGTTGGCTACGGTGTTAAACACAAAACTTTATGTATGCATTTGTTTTTTAAAGATTTTTTCCAGCATAGACGCCGTTATTTAGCAGCAGACAGACAGGAAACATGGGAGACAGAGGGGGGTGTGACATGCAGCAAAGGACCTCCAGCCGGGATTCGAAACCGGGGTCGGCTGCGTATGTAGCATGCACTCTAACCACTTGACCACCTGCGCGCCCCAGGTTAGACATGTATGCACGATTCCATGCACATATCCTCACACCTGCACAAGCATTTAAAGAATCCCATTAGACTCAACTGTGGGTTAGTGCTGAATAGATTCATAAGTGAGTATCTTTTCAGCACAATTGTTTATACAATTTGTTTCCATGACAGACACAGAGCAAGGGTTTAACAGACAAAGACAGAGATGGAGCAGTACATCTGCTCTCTGTCTACACACGGTGGACAGATCAGGCCCTTTCCATTGGATAATGAGCTGAGCAGCACATCCATTGAGTAACAGTTAAAATGGCTTAAATGGCTTTGGTCTCTAAGTACAGTCTTTCAACAGGTCCACTGGCACAGCCTGTGGACTTTGGTCTAAAAATACAAGAAACATATTTTACATTTCAACACAACAATCTACACATACAAGAACTTCATTATTGTTCAATTCTGAACATTCATTCAGTGCTGCTGTTTTGTTTTTGTTTTTTTACTGAGCAAAATGCTAATGTAAGCATGCAAACATTAGCTAATCAGCATTAGATACACAGTACAGTTGAGTCTGATGGAAATGTAATCAGTTTTGCAGTTATTTGGGTCATAACCCAAAGTATTTGACATGCTAAAAGTTTGTTCTAATGATGGCACTAAATGAAATGAGGATAAAAGTAATTAAAATTCATCCTTTGGGGAACATTTCAATACATTCAGTGGTTGGTAAGATATTTCAGACTCTGGACCAAGTGTTGAATCTGACAGACATTTCCACCCCTACTGCCTGATGATGCTAGCATAGCTGAAAAGGCAAACTAAGTGCTTTGACATGACATCTACCACCGTGACCTCCACATTCACACTCCTGCACTGCCACCAAATGTTGCCATTGGAAGTAAATTTATAAGGTGCCAAATTATCCAATATTTGGAAGACGTTTTCTATAAGTGAGGATGATGTATCTAATTTACAGCACATCAAAACAATGTCTACAATCCTGTCATTTAAGTAACACAAACACTTGCATGTTTTCAAGACAAGTGGATATGACTGACCTGAAAAACCTATGGGGAAGAAAGCAAGAAAAATTTGAAAAGACTGTTAAGCAAAGGTGAGAAAAGGCTACCGCTACAGATGATGCAAGTGTAGCTTTTCAATCGTCAGTCCTATCACATCATCAAAACATTACAAGCAGGTGATCTTTCAGCACAGGCTGGCAGCTTTCAAATGTAAATGTGTAAGTAAAAAGACGGGTTCAATTGAGTTGAGTGAGGAGTATAGAACAGTGGTTGGACTGATTATAGGCCCTGTCAAAAAATATACATCATAGCTAAGGTGAGATGTTTAAAAGCCTGATAGAAAATAAGGCAGGAAAGCGAGGACATGCAAGTGTAAGTCAGGGACACAAGAGGAGAGGAGATGAAAAATTGGAGAGTTGGATGGAAAGCTGAAGATGGAAATTTAAGGCAAAATGGGAAGGGACATAGGGAAACAGAAAGAGGAAAGATAACTCTTGACAGTTTGATTTCCACTGAGCGAGAAACACATCAGATATCCCACTGGGTATGAAATTGAGCTGTAATAGCCTTTTAAGTTCATATTCAAATACAGTCATGCATACCAATAACTACAACACTACAGCTTGTCTGCCTGATGTATGTTTCAGTCAAATCTACCTCAAATTAGGAGAAAGACACAAGGGTAGGGACAGAAATGAAGAAAGGGGAGATGGTTCATGAGAAAAACTCTTCAGAAATTATTTCTAGGTTTTTTTTCTTGTTTAATATTCTGTAAAATGTTGAATAACTGCACAGGACTCTTTTGCTACTTATCTTCTGTAACAGTATGCAATGCTTTGATCTGGAGCTTTGCCTTTCATTTACATATCTGTGTGTAATGCAGCGGAGGATGGTTTCTGAGCCTTGTGCATTCATGAGACATAATCTTCAGACCAAAATACACAAGCACAGACATTAACTGGGCCGTCAGTGCTGCGGCACGACCACTGCACAATGCCATTTATTCAACGTCCCAAAATATCTAGTGGCTGACTGTAGCAGCTTTATTGATTTGCAGCTCTCCGCCTTCCCCACTGTTCTCTTGCCCTGCATCTCACCATCTTCTCAATTTTGACACCCAATGGAGCATAACCATCCCTACCTGTGAAAGCCGATGGAGATTTGCAGAAAAACGGTTGCAGCTGCGTGCGCACGTAACCGTCAGCACCGTGGTCAGGTGAGGGGAAGGCCAAACACTAAAGTGACCTCTTTCTGGGTGCCACGCTATCAAAAGCTATTTATGGCTGGGTTGTGAGGCTGGTGACATAACTGTGGAGTGTGTCAGTTTGCACGTGATAACGGCATTCAACAAACAAACGTTCACACTAGTGACAAAAAGACGCAAACAGTAAACAGTAACTCAAATTACGGGAGGTAATGACCATGAATTGAGCAATCAAAGTTAATAATATGAGTTTAATTAATATGATGGCAGACTGCATTCATTATCATATTAGTAATTATTCCAAATCCAAAAATACAGAGGTGCAATGAACGGGGTACATAACACTGGTGCTCGTGATGAAAAAAAAAAAGGTTGAAATCTTCAACCATTTACAAAAAAGCAGATTTCAGGCACTCATGCTATAGGAACAAATGTAATGTGGATGTAATAATAAAAAGCCCTTTGAAGTTACATGACTTATTCATAAGACATCTATTTCATGTCTGTCCAGAGTTTTCTTCCTTTTTCCCCCCATTCAAGTATTTTTAGGAGTGTTTCCAAATCAAAAGGATAGTGTGTGGTATGCCACCCAGATTTCAATGATCTCTGAGGCAAATTTGTGATTTTAGGATTTGTAAATGTAATTGAATTGACTTGAAATGAACAGGTGGGTGAAATGGGTGGCATGACAGCAAACTCCCAAATCAAAACATTGATAGAAAACTTCCTTTCGATTCTGGAAAAGATATCCTTGACTTAGCCCTTCTTGATATGCAATGACCTGAATGACTGAGAATCTTCACAACTGACAACAATATATTTAAAAATGTACAAAAGCAATCAAAGTTTATCAGCCCAAAAGTCCCCCATATGTACTCTATTATGTATGAAAAACAAGGTTGGCAAAATGTTAATTTAGTTGTAAAAAATGTTTTGGGATATGAAATCCCAAATACTTGTCCAGTGATGTATCTTTGGAATATTGACAAGGTTGTAATGAAAGAAGATCTGTACTCGACTAAAGTATTACTCGCAGCAAGTGAGAAAGTGGTCACAAGAAACTGGCTCAATGTAAATATCCCAAAACAGGAACAGTGGTTGGAAATTGTCCAGGAAATCCTTGTTATGGAAAAATGGACATACCTTTTGAGAGTCAAAGAGAATGCATTTAATAAGAACTGGGAAAAATGCAACATTTATATGAGACGTAATACCAACTGAACAAATGCCAAATGGAACAGTAGACTGAATAGTGGATCATCTCCAGACAGTTTGTTGGTATTAGAGGGACCCTGCATCAAAATTTTAGTTTTAAGAGCTTTAGTTTGTGTGCTTCCATGATGCTTATTCCTAAAAAAATGTGTTTAATCCATTTAAATATTGACTCGTACTGGACGTAATGGGAACTTGGAAGCACCAGGTACACACATATTACAGAGAGGACATTAGGTGAGGGGTCAGCAAGTTTTTTCCCCCATCCTCTAACAAATGGATCCAGCCAAGGTGAAAAAAGAAATGTATGAAATGTTCTGTGTTAAAATATGTGTTCCATAAAAAGGGTCTGAAATCAGTTTCATCATCCAGGCATCGACATTACTGTTGTCTGCTTTTTGTGCATGTTTGAGCTTTGTTTCAAGGCATAAAATATTTGAGTCTTCATATTTTGTATTGGGATTTAAAGTCTGAGCTGCCACATTGACGTCAGACATGTTCCATTCACCAAACCAATCTGTCTCCTCTGATGGAAATATGAACACACTGTTCTTCTCTGAGCACGTAATCTGTAAACATCAGCCATGATGCCGAGCCTTGTCATGGTCTCCTGGTGTTTTCCCAGCTGCAGACTTCAGTACAGAGAAGGAAAGCTCTGTATCACTAATGAGTGACTCACTGTTATGGAATAAAGCAGAACACCCTGTACTAAGAAATATGGTGATAGACTGGGTTGACTTATCACAGTACAACAGAGCAGAGACTGCATGTGTCTGTGCTACAATGGTCTGTTAATGAGAACTAAATGAGCAAAAAGACAATAGCTACTGAATTATCTAATTTAAAAGCTACAGTCCCAGGCCAATTTAAACTAGAGTATACTAGAATAATACATTTATCCAAATATTCACAGTCATTATTTAGTAAATTGCTACAACATTCAAAAGCACAAACAGCTTTGGATCTCATCACCAGATAATACACACACACGCGCACACACACACGGGATGTGTCCATATCAAATTTTCATGCTGTGATTATTGTGAGTAGAAATATCACAGAAAATGGTATTATCACGATAATCATCACAGCTCCTGGAATCCTTAATGCTGTATGTTGTGACAGGTTGTTTAAAGTTGCACACAACTGGCTGGAAATCACTTTAAATGGAGCCATGTGTCTCTTAGTTTCTACACAACCAGTAATATTTGGGGAATTCATGATTTTTTTCCAGATTAAATTGATTGATTCATTTCTAGAGTGCAAGAGCTTTGTAGTGAGTATTTTCTTGGTGTTCACAGTTAAATTGACTTTTGAAAAGGCATAGAAATTGGCAAAATGCCGTAGGAAGTTCATTTTAAGTGAGTCCTCATTACTCTTAATCTCTTTAACGGAGCTGGTGAAAGTAAAAATTAGCAGGCCCATAGCCTTGCTCAAAAGGAATGTCAACGGTAGTAATGATTGAGCAGCAAATGCTCTTTTATTTTCCCTACCAAAAGGGTTTAGAGAAGCCTGTTGTATATAATATTATAGTACAGGTGGAGGTTAAAGCATCACAGCCTGATGGTCAAAGCGCAAAACAATGATCTAGGGCTCTTTAATAATTTTCTCACAGAGAGTGCAGGTGCTATAGCTCATGTTTGTTATTTTAACATTCACAACCACCCACACACATATACACACTCTGAACACATACACATGACATTAAAGCCAGTAGCCACACAGCCCTCTCTTGAATTCTGCCAGCGTCAAGGTTAAATATCTATCAGAAAAAAGAAAAAACATAACTACAGCTTTTACTGTGTACATCTAAGCATTTTAGCACTAATAGAAGGATTTCAGGAACCGGTTCTTGTAGAGTGTAGAAGGAACATAGGACCACAGCAGGAGCCGGCAACAGACATAGATCCTGCGTAATACTTTCATCAGGCTGGATCAATGAATCCTAAATACTTCAAGTTGCAGAGAAGTGCTTATAAGTATGATGAAAATCTCCCTCACTTAATTAAACCTCCACAGTATGCATGCGTGCGCCTGATGAGAGAAGTCATCAAAGCTATTGAGATGCAGACAGCAGCACAGAGTTACCACGCCAGGGCTCATTGTGCTTTTTAACTCTTGACCTGGATGACCTGATGTCTCTGGCATCACACAACTTGTCTGGCCACTACTTAGATGAACAGAAATGAGCTAAAAACGCCAGCACAAACATCCTGAAAATGTCTGCAACATCTCTTCAACATCAACATAGAGAGACCCACAGTTAAAACCAAATGACCGCATGGTTTACAAATTCCCCTTACTGACAGAAGTACCAGTAATTACAGTAGCTGTATTCTTTGAAGTAAAATCAATGGGCAGGCTGACTCAAGCTTTAGCTCCATCTCCTATAAACATCAGCTGCCTGATGAAAGTAATTAAGATTGCTATCATGTCTGTCTCAAATAAGAGGGTAGAAAAACAGTTTTAAAAGGCAAGCTGCTTGCTTTTTGTTTTCCCAGGCCTTTTTCAGCCTTTGCAGGAAAGGAGAATGAAGGACTTTTCAAAGGATGTGTGAATACGATTGATAGACTTAATACAGCCACCTCTCCAGAAACCTCTATATATTTTTATCTGTGCTGAACTTTCTTTTTCCATGTGCACCACTGCAGGAATGACCTCAGTAACTAAATATATTTATATATAAAACTCTAATACATCCCCCTCCCCCTGGTATGCTCTTGATTCCTGTTTGGCCCTTGTCCACTGGCTATGACATCACCAGTCATTACCCGCTGGTAAACAGATGGCGCCCCATCACTGACCCTGGACAGGTGGAGAAGTCTGCATTGCAAATATACTGATTAGGGCATTTTAAAAACACATTCACACACTCAGAATGCATGATATCCTCCTTCAACCTCAGCTGTGCCTTTACCTTTTCCTCCTTCAAAGCTCTGATCAGGATTTCTGGGTTGCACGCAGCTTCCCTGCAGGATGCAAACTCTCAGCAGGAGGCAGACAAACACACCTGGGGTTACAAAGTTACCTGTTCTGCATCCAACCTTCCATCACAGTCTTCACGGCTGACCAAACAGCTCAAAGAAACCCTGAGTGGAAACCTTTTCACATATGATAAGACCACATTTAATGAGAGTATGCAGACAGCGCTGATACTTTGTTGAAATGGGACAAGGTTGAACAGCTTTATCTCTGATGTAGCTCAGCACAAACCAGCATGCATCTACACACATAACCAAAAGCAAACTACACAAAGAGGAAGTATAAATAATTCCTCTATGTCCTACCATCAGAAGACAGCATCTTCAGAAATATGTTGTTTTGCCAATGAACAAAAGACTACAGTAAACAGAAGCTCCTCAGACACTTTTCTTTCCTTGAAACTGTTGTCTTTTTCCTTTCAACAGCATGTTTGTAGCATTAGATGTTTTTATGATCTGTATACCAGTGGGATGCAACTCTACCCACTCCTCTATACTACAGCCACCTGAGGCAAGTAACCTTGGATTTACACCCTCCCACCACTATGCACTGATGATTGATGAAGGATGGAGCAATGAATCTGTCCTCCACCCACCCACTGCAATCACCATTTTTTTTAAAAAGAAAAGAAAAGGTCTGCCTCATTTGGTTTCCAGGTAAATATGGTCCACAGCAGCAGCAGCAATTTGCATTTAAAAGCTGTTCATCTTACATGCCTCATGCCTGCAAATCACTGAAAGGTGCATTTGCATTTTGAATGCCTGAAAATGCTCAAACCCAAAAGCTCAAAATTCCATTTTATAAAAAGGAAAATATTTTAGATTTAATGAGATGGAGATTCAATCATTTGCTAGTAATTAGAAGAAATTACAACATATATTCAAGCTCACAAAGTTTGAGGAGGTAACTAGACACTTTGAGGAAAAATCTATCTTGGGAATGTACTGCAGACTTTAAATAACACAGATTTGGAGGCAGGTTGCAATCTGGTTTTACCCAACATCAGAAAGATGAATGAAATTTGAGTGTTGTGATTCATCAAAAGGCAGTTCCAGCTTGAAATCCTCTAGAGATCGCAGCTCAGATACACAGCTTGCTCCACTGCCCCCTGCTGACATGGTCCTGCACATGCCCTTAACTTAAAAAAAAATTAATACTTGGGGTCAAAGCACATTTGAAGCAAGAGTAAAGCTTTTTTTCTTTTGGTCTTCCTAACTATTTCTGAAGCTTTCCAGGAGAGAACAATGTAATTCTGTATTAATGATACAAAAAATAGAAACTCAGTTCTGAGGCTGTTATTTTGGTCAGTTTATTTAGTTGTGTAAGTGGTTTCATTTCAGAGGAATTTCATTAAAAGAACCACTACATTTAAAATCAATATTTACTTATCCTTTATATAGTATTGGAAACTACACTCTTCACATATGTTGCATTGTTTCTTGAATATTCAACAAGTCTAAATTTATCCTATCTTTGTATTTAATTTGAATTAACTGACTGGAAGAATGCCATTTTAAGTCTGTATCTATTTTACTTATACTTACTTCCACATTATGTAGTTCTCTCCAGAAATGATTAGGAATTTAAGGCCCTGTACAATAATGTGACATCAGAGACCTCCATCTCAAGGTAACAGGACTCATCACTCATTACATTTTCAGCATCACACCCCCACTGACATCTCAACTGACGCTTCATTCACATCCCTCCGCCTTGTTATCGCGCTTGTCACCTCCGCTGTGTTCCCTGATTGACGGACGACATGATGTTGGCTCCTACATACTAACTAGCCCGCCACTCATCAACATGTTTCAGGCAATTTGTCTCCATATGGCTGAAGCTCCTACAGCATCGCTCAGGACTGTTTGGCGCCACATGACACAGATGTGAAGGGCTCACAGTCAGGCTGCAGCAAGCTGCTGTGACTTGCTTCAGATCATTTTATGACACTACTAGACAGCACAAAAAATGAGTTGCACATCATGGCGAGAAATAAAACAGAGCCACATTTGAAGCCAGAATGCCATATTTACATGCCAAACATTTTGAATGACTCCAAACTCCTCCCTGGAGGGTTGTTTCAACTGTTACAGCAACGATGTTACACTCCAAAAACGCTGTGCACTATGACTGCCGCTGCTTACATTAAGTAGAAGGGAGTGTTGTGGCTTACATGCAGTGTTGAATGAGCTGATTCCCCAGGATATAGAGGTTGTCTCCGTGAATGAAAACTGCACAGCAAATCAAACTGTAACTATTAGGCCTCACATTCTCAGAAATGATCCACTTCACCTCGGGTTAGGTGGAGAGAGACAGAGAGAAAGATGGAGCAAAGGTGTGCAGAGGAGCCGACTGCATTTTACAGCTGGCCTTTTGAAGTGATAACCGTGAAGTCAGAATCCCATCGCTCCCAGTCGGCCTGCACTCCAACCTTCACTTTTTCTCAATTTCCATCTCCCACTGCTGCTATCTGAAAAACAGTCTGCTACTCCCTGTCCTCAGCCTGCTTTTCCTCACTGCATTTCATCTTCATCCACATTTTTCACCCACCCTCCATTAAGTCAAACCTCCCACCAATCGCTGCTCCAATCTTGCTCAATCCTGTCAATAATCGCCTGATCCTCTCTCCATCTTTAAATAAATTTCATTAAAAAACTGTTTCCACATGAAATAGGATGGAAATCAGCTCTCCAAGAAGGAGCAGATGGTGATACTTTCCTGATGACATCTTTTGGCTTTTACAGCAATTCTCCACTGCTAGTTCCATCTCTCCCTCTTGCATCACGCTTGAGGCCCTACAAGATCAACTGCCTTTTTGTGAAGTTTACAGCCTTGTGAGCTACTCAGGAGCTGCTCACTCAGAAGTGGTAACATGGTCACAGGCAACTGCCTATACACACAGGAATCCCTCTGACTGGGTGCTGTGCTGCTCCAAACTAAAAAAACACAAATTTATTATTCCCATTCGGCTGTAAATCACTTAGTGATGAGCACATATTCATTGCAATTGAACACAAATGACTGTATTGCACATTTCAGAGACATGAGTGTCTATTTAGGAATTTAGATTTCTAGGGGTGAAAGACATTATCCAACAAAGATATGCAATGTCCTTAAGAAAGAAGAGTCATTTTTCATATAAACTACATATTTTGCATTTTTATTCATACTAAGTGTCCATTTTTCTGCAGCTGGAGTTTAAGATGTTTGTTCAGCCGAGTAAATCAAACACCCTTGGATGTCAGCAGCAGTCCATAAGTTTTGTTTTCAGTCAGAATACTCCCAGTGGTCAATAAAGGAGGAACACAACAGATCACTTTCCATAAGCCATTGATACACTGTTGTCCACACTCAATTATTTCTCACAGATCTTTGCCTATAATTTATTTTTTCCGGTTTCAGCTTTCAATCATGTGGCTGGCTTTCTATGTGTGCAAGTTGGATGCGATACTCAACAGGTCAGCTGCTAATACAAGAGAAAACCCTTCTTGCTCTTCCAGATCAGTGCACTTCCTGTGTGCATCTGCGTTAAATCACATAAGCATGCAATTTAAGACAAGCAAATAAAAGTCTCAATTGCACACTTGACAGGCAGCAGTTTGTGTCACATTTGATTGCACATGTGCTTCGAAGAAATTGCTCAATATGAATTGCTTTAACAGATTCACACTGTGCCAGCAACTCAGAGCAAAGAGACCAATAGGTTCTCTCACATCAACATCCAAACTTTTTTTTTTTTGACTAAGACACTGAGCAACAGGCCTCAACTTGTTTGGTAGTCAACACGAAACAAACAACTGGCACATAAACAATTCTGTACAAAGCATTCCCAAACATTAGTGCTAATATAAGCAGTGTGTGTGTGTGTGTGTGTGTGTGTGTGTGTGTGTGTGTGTGTGTGTGTGTGAGAGAGAGAGAGAGTGTGAGAGAGAGTGCCAAAACAGCAATTATAGTCAACTGGAGTTCTTTAACTTTAAACTAGATATTGGAAGTTCCTTGTTTGTTCCTTTTGTTCCTTGAAAAGGTATCAGAGGAGACCTTGTGAATTGAAAAAGGTAAAAGACAACCCTGGTTTAGGTAGTGACTCAACAACATCCTTGTGAGACAGTTTCCATGGTGATGACACATTCTTTGTCTGCTTGTTCCCTGTGCTCATCCTGTCTCAGGCCTGATATTTTCAGGTTTCACATATAGCACCATTGTAATCTATTAACAAGCCCGAGGGACGCCGCAACCCTGAAAGAGATTTGGGGCAGGGAAAAAAAGTGTGTGTTTGTGCAAACAAGCATTCAAAAGACACAGCCGGATTGCTGTCACCCCTGGCGGGGTGACCCAAGGCGATGGATAATGAAGCAGCTATCAGCCTCCTTGGGCTCGTGTGGAAGGTGCTGTGGGTTCAAATAAACACATCAATCAAAATGACGGAGGACCAAAAGCGACTGTCCACAGCCGCAGATCTTACAAAATGGGCTTCACTTCGATTCAACAGAGAAGACAATTTTCTGACTCAAGTTGCTCTTGCATAGGCTTGAGATCTGTAACATGGAACATTGGTTTAGGTCGTGAATGGTATCAGTCCACGGACAGTCATATTACTCGAATACACATTGAAGCAGGAAAGCAAGGAATCACAGCTCTCCTGGCACATACTGCATTTGACAGCTGACACAAGCAAAGCTGTGGCTTGTCTGTGGTGAACAGGAGACTGGTTCTCCACATTCTGCCTCTGCTGCTTCAGCCCCGCCACTAGTGCTCTTATTCAGAGACTTTGCTCTGTTTCTACGGCAACAACAGGCTCTCGCTTCCTTCATGTTGTTTACAAAGGAACCTTAATTGTGCTTTCTTCCACCTTGCCTTTTTTATTCTCTCACCTGACTCCTCTCTCTGCATGCTTCTTTAGGGTGCTCTACCTACGCTCAGTTTCTCCTCTAGATAGATGAAGGTGAATGTGAATGCTGGGCCCCAGTCCACCACTCTGTAGTGCTCAGTGAACACCTCATCAGAAGACCAGGTGTTAAAGCATTCATAAAGTTGTACCATCAACAAGCTAAGGGGGGATAGGATGAGGATTTCATGGGTTTAACAGTGGTTTACGACCTATGTTGAATGTCATCCCAACTCTTGCTGCCTATTATCGTCATTGGTGACTCTCTGTTCTTTGGTCCAGTAGTGCATAACTGGAAAAATAGTACATTCGCTTTGTGGGGTTGAGAGGCCACATTTGTCTCAAACTATAACTGTAATAGCCATTTATGTGCATGAAAATTGAAAGAAGTGACCTGCGGATACAGTTTTTTTTTTACATTTATGTATATTTGTTTTGTCAAGACATTTCCTGTGAGCCTGCTGAAGATGGATTGCAGTGTTTTCAGATGCTCTGGGCTTCAAGCTGCTAGACACTCTGTCTATGGGAGCTCTTTGTGAATGTTGTCTCTTAAAAGATGACAAGAACATATTCTCCCATCAGTAAGGCAAATTTGGGAAGCAAGTAGCAGAATTGTCCATAATTGCCGTCTGATAAAGTGATCTTGATGTACTGCAGCTCCTCATCTTTGATTTTGATAAACAAGGCAGATTTCTACTGATCTGTCCATATTTTGAGTCATAGATGCATCAATGAAGGAAACATGATGTGTGATGAAAGCTAATTTGGCTTCTGTGACAACATTATCCAACTGAAGTTACAAATCAACACAGATGATGATCAGACCAGCAAAGGTAGATAACATACAGTATATTCCTAAGGATCATCATTTGAAGAGAAAAACTGTTTTTATAATTGATTCAAGTTGTAAGTTATGTATTGTTTACATATAGAGTTATAGTGAAAGGCTTCCTCAATCCTGATCCAGATCATTTGATATTATCTGCCAATACCATGTTCTGCTCTGAGATATAATTTCAGCTGCATTGTAAACATTTGTGTGAAACTAAGTCAGTTTATTAATGAATAGCTCTGTATTATTAAAAAAATATGCTTTTCAGTGTTTATTTTTTACATTTTTTGAAACAGCATAAACCATAAATATGTTTTCCCTCCTACAGCAATGTTTTTGCAATAGCGATTCTTTCTCTCAGGTACCTTATCTTACTGGTTTTGTTGAAAGTAGCACCAGTCTAAACACTAGTTGTGCAAATAGAAGAAGTGGCTGTTGGACCGCTTTCATTTTCCATTTTACAGTAGTTCCAGTTAACTGCACCTTAACTGATAAAAACATGTGTGCTGCTTATGTAAGTGGTGATTAATGTCCACTTATGACACCAATGTGGAAAACTACACAATGCAATGTTGTAATGTAATTGGAGAATTAGACTGGGTTAGATATAGCCGATATCAAAATATTTCTAGATCAAGTCAAATCTTCGGTTCTCCTGTCTACTATATAAAAAAACCTGGATTAATCCATTCTGAGAAGTCCTCAAAAAATAAAATCAAGCAGTAATAATGGTTCACACAACCAAAGAAGAAGCAGTTTTCTCATTGCATATAAAAATGGTTTCTTATAATTATTATGAAGGTTTGGTCATCAGTCATCATCATTTAATTGCTGAGAGCTGGAAACATGCCGACATTGTAAAAAGGATCCAGACGCCAAGAATCACAAACAGTCAGATATTAGAGACTTCCAACAAACTCTCAGGTTATCCATATTAGGTAAAGGTAAACAATGGTGAATGGTAAAAATGTTTTACTCATCTGGGCATCATCATTATCCGCTAATTTTCTTGTCATTGAAGCAACATGGCCATGTTCCAAGATCTCAGGAGTTAGCTTAGTGAGTATATTTTTAGTGTTACCAAAAGAGAGAAAGAGACGGTTAAAACCATACATATTAAATCCAAGTTAGAACAAACCAGAATTATCCAGTTTGAAGTTTTTTCTTATATACAGGTAAGGTGTCTTGGCCTAAAATGATCCTGCTCTACAATGCACTATCAACCTTGGCAGTAAAATTACAATTCAAATTTATACAAGCAAGTAAAAAAAAGTCAACAGTTGAGTGAAAATCTGCAGCTGTGAGGCATCTACCTTACCAGACAGCCAGACAGCAACAAGGAGGAGTTCACAGTGTGGTCACAGAAGTGAATCCATAGGCAGAGAGATTAACTACGCTAATCTTTCACTGGATAACACCATGAGAGGATGACAGAGGAGGATGAAAAAGAGGTGGTAGTGGTGGGAGGAGGAAAGAGGGGGGTGGAGTAAGACAGATTAAGACATTTAGGGAGAATAGGATGTAAAAAGGAAATAAAATGCAGCCTCATGGAAGAGACTGGAGTGTGTTGTGAGCAGAGGCAGTAAGCTTACAGGGGTTCATGAAATAAACTTCACCTTCAAATGACCGACAACTGGGAATCTCATTACCATATCTTACTGGGAATATATTAGCGTGTGTCTGACTGTCCAGTATCTTTTATTCATGCATAAGGGACTTATTGTGCTCCCCACACACGCACACTGGCCACCACAATGGAGTATGACAGAGCAGTGAGTCTTATCAGACTTCCATTATACATCTTGGGTTCAAGGCTCCATATGAATAGCATACATCAAGCAGCCATTGTGTTTCGGACTCTGCAATACCAAGCGACTGGCCACAGTGAGGGAAAAAAACATGCAGTATCTCCTCAGGAAGATAAATTTGGGCGATGTGGGAAAGCTCGCCAGCATTGATCTGGCCAGCAGTGCCTGCATGTTTGGAGCCATGTGAGTCATAGGAGTCAAGTCAGCATGTCACAGGCAATTAACAAGTGTCCTCAGGCGCCCCATGAAAACACCTTCCAGTGAACAGAAGAGTGACAGAAAGCTGTAGATGGAGAACAGAGAGAAGACGGAGGCAGCAGCATATCAGAGAGGACCAACAGGTTCAGCATTTCATGTGGCGATTTCATCCTGTAAATAACTTCATCTTGTTTTTTTGTTTGTTGCCGTCTGTCTGCATTACTGTCTATGGTTATCTGCTGCTTCTTCATTTATGTCTCTGTACACTATGACTGCAGTCAATCAATAACAGAGAAACTCAAACACTGAGCCTCGGTAACTACAAAAATTAAATTGGTTCTCATAAATTAAATTCTGCAAAATTGGTGGCTTTTACAGCTGAGGGCTTTTTTGAGTTTAGGTGCACTTTCGGTTCCCATTTCTATAGGTTATTAGATCAATAGCTGTACATCTGTTGGATTACAGCCCACGTAATATGCAAATTGTGAGATCATCATGTGTTTTTCCAAGGAGAACATCTTAAAATATTGTGATGTTAACTTGCTGAATCTACTTATTTTTGAACAGTAAAGTGTTAAATTGAAGCTGTGAAAGTGTGTCTATATGTGGGTGTGGGTGTGGGTGGTGATGGTGGATGGCAGTGGGGCAGGGGTTAATTAGAATATGTGTCTCTGCAATATGTTTCAGCTCTTGGTCTTAGAGGAGCAATTATTAGAAAGGAACATGCCCCCTCACACTGGATAAAAGCAAACATATCATACAACATTATGCCATGTCTACTTGCACATAGAGCAGCTAAGGGGACTGTAATTATTTCTTTACATGTCTCTCAAAGTCCAATTCCTGCTATCATGGGTCAACTGTAAATCGAATATATGCAACTTAATTCTACAATCAATATTGAGCTACCAAAAGAAACTAAAATAACCCATTGAGCCATCGCAGGGGCTAATGAAATGAAATCTTTAACAAGGTGAAGAAGCTAAGTCCTCAAAGGCCCGGCCGTCATGTCGACTCTTCCACATTTAATTATGTTTTTTAGCTCTTCAACCTCAAGTGGCTCAGCCCAGCCGGGCCCTGCGGGAGACTCACACAAGTCCTGCACAGACGGGCTGTCTAACAACACCAGCTGCTGGTGTGTGTCTGTGTGTATAAATGCAGGAGTACCAACTTGCACGTGTATTTCCAGAGAGGGAAAGATATAGTGAGATGTAGAGAGACAATAGAGACAAGAATAATAGCAGCAGCTGTGGATCCTGCCAAATAGTGCTGAAACTATGAGTTGATTAAATCAGAGAAGTTTGATCAATTCGGCCTGCAGGTCAAGTTTTTTATCTCAAAAAGACCAAATACTCCAGCTTTTTAGAAATAATTGTGTTCAGATTTTCTTAATTTCATGTAATTTTCAATTGAATACATTGATGTTTTGGACAGCTGGTTGCACAAAACAAGTAATGAAAAGATGTCCCCTTGTGATTTTACTATTTTGCGTCTTACAGTCAATTAAACAGATCAATGATAAAAATATTTCTTACAACCCTGCTGCCTGTGCAAAGAAGCACCACAGAAACACTTCAAGAGATCACAGTCAATAATGATGTTCTATTTAGCTGGAAATCAGCAGCTTAAAAAACAGTGCTTACAGAGTTTGTGAACTGTTTTTTTCTGAAGTCCATGAGGCTGGAGGAAAGGTGGATTGGCATATGTAAAGTAGGTTAGTTTGCTGACACATTCATACCTCTTTGAAAAACTGCTGCCAGAGAATCCCATTACGCCTGTGTTATCTTCTCTCTCCAGCTTCTGCTTTACACACAGGCCGGGGCAGCCATTTGGCAAAAGAACATCTATGCCAGGATGAACGCATGGGTGTGTATGCTCATGTGTGTGTCTGCTCATGTGTTTGCGTGTGAAAGAGAGGAAACATACACACATGTCTGACTTTGTGTAACCCGGATATCAACTGGATTAACACATTTGTGCTGTACAGGTGTACATACTGTATGTGTTTCAGGGGGCAGAACATCGTCTGGTGACTGCAGTGAATTTTTTGCACTTGCACTACTAGTTTCCAGTAAACCGATCACATCCTCTTTTTATCCAAATCTGCTTACGCACTTTGAGTTCACTCCATATATACCCAAATCACAAAACATGTAAACACTCCTTTTCTTGATAATTCAGCATTTCATGCCTAGTTTACCCAGCCCCAAGGCTTTCTGGGTAATTATCATGGCATTTCCGTTTGCAAGCCCCTGGGCACAGCAATCTGGAGGGGACTGATTTGGATAGTTAGATCCAAATGTTTGGCCAATGTTTCCCTGCCTCAGGGCTAAGCAACATATTTTCAAATAGTTTTAATACACATTTGTAGAATTTACTCGGTGTAAACAGGCTACTCTGTTAACCCTGACCCTCTCTGCCATAATACTCCAGTATCTCCAAAGCACAAAAGTGCTCTTTCAATTGGGAAGCAAATATGACATTTTAGGAACAAAAACAAGTTATGTAGATACATATATATTAGAGGTGCTTGGTTAAACCAGCAAAGACAGATACATAAAATAGTCCCTGTCTAGCCTGGAGGCTGTGTTGAAAGTTTTTGCTGTCGGTCAGTGTTTGATCTTCGTCACTACAAAGCCCAGCGCTGCTCCATCAGTGCCCAGGAGCTCAGCACTGGCTGTTATCAACCCGCCACACATCAGAGGAGAGACAGGGAGTCTTCTCTGTCCTTGACTCTGACACGTGTTTATTGAAGGACAAAGCTTCCAGCGCTCTCTGTGCTTTCATAAAAGATATATGCAACATCAAAAGGGCAAGTATTGAGTATCAGTATGTGTGAGTGAATGTGCGCAATCACAGAGATATACTGCTAAATATAAATACCAATGCCAGTTAGCTGGATGTAGGTGTGAATACATGTGTGACTATGAAAATGAACGCTGCAGCTGCATTTACTGAAGCTTTGCTATATTTTTCGGTTCACTGGAAGGCAATCACATGTTGCTTGTGCAAATGACTACGCTTACAGTAAACAGTAACTTTAAGT
Source organism: Scomber japonicus (assembly GCF_027409825.1). Classification (NCBI taxonomy): domain Eukaryota; kingdom Metazoa; phylum Chordata; class Actinopteri; order Scombriformes; family Scombridae; genus Scomber; species Scomber japonicus. The sequence goes on along the minus strand of NC_070591.1, from coordinate 17,628,226 downwards.
GACACTGCAGATGGGGTTAAGCATATCTAATAGTCTATAAACAAACACTGACAGATTAGCATGCATTTACCAGAAGCACTCCAAGACGTAAAAATCTCAATTAGTAAGTTGTTGTTTTCCTTCCCTACCTGAAAACCTGTGTCAGAGCTTACTTTATTGTCAACTAATGCATAATCCATTCACTGCGGGCCTTATCAAAAACCTCAGCCTCAAATAAATCTGGCCGCATTATTTGCAAAGGCTGAAAACTGTCAGGGAACTGTGCTCTCTAAGTCTTTTGACGCTGTGTTTTTAAATATTTTTTAAACCTCTATTTATCTACTCAAACATGAGTTCTCAAGTGGAAAACCACAGTCCCCGGACAAAAGCACCCACAAGCACATATCCAAAGAGGATTTGGAAGGAGACAAATGAACTTGAGTGGAGCTGCAGGAGGGAGGCCAGGGGGGCCAGCAACAGTTAAAAGATGTGTTGCTCTCTAAAGGAGCAGCTGACTAACTCAGAATTCTAAGTAGAGGAAAGTTGTGCTTTTTTTCTTTCTAAAAGACCAGTTGTGTTGTCTAAGAGGGCCAGATGGGCCTGTGCTCTGTGAGTAAACCACACACACACACACAGACACACACAGACACACACACACACACACACACACACACACACACTTCCAGGACCCTCAAGCTGATCAACATTCAGAGTAAACATTCGCCGTTTCCCTCTCCTCTTTTTCCAACACTCTGGTTCTCCTTTCTTCATTCTTCTGATGGTTCCACAGGGAGGACAAGAATTGCTGCCATTTATCTACTTACTCCTCAGGGGGGAAAAGGAGTCTCCGTCAGCAACAAACAGACAAAAGGAGAATGATACTGAGCAGAGAGAGAGAGGCGGCTGGATCTTTAACTGAGAACAAACATGATAGCAGAGAGACCAAACACTCCCTCAGGAGTTATTAAGCTTACTGTTTCACTTTTACTCCCCAAAAGACTACAGGTAACCTTGCTGCAACTGCGCTCCAAGTTTAAACCCCTTAATCCTGTTAACCATGCTTTATACAAAAAGAAATCCAAGCTACACAACCTCACACCTGCTTATAACCGAAAAAATGGCATAAAATGAAAGCTGTTTTAGAATGAAAGCCCACATCACTTTCACTTCTGTAGTGACAAGGCATGTTTCTGAGCTTCAATGAGAACTCAGATTAGGCTTTGAACTGGCAAATTAATAATCAGTGAGGTATGTGTGTAAAGTAAAAATAAATATGTCAGTGCCAGTTTACAGCTTGTGTATACTATCAATTGTGTGACACAGGAGGCTGAAACACGGCGTCATATGCAGCATGTGAGAGGCCTCTTAAGAACACCTGTGGTGCACTTGGTGCCTGGGCTATATTGTGATCTGATGAGGCCCAGGAGAGAGGGCCGACCACAGACATATTGTCTTAGCACCTCACATTGTTCCAGTGCTCAAAAAAGCAACTGAGAGCTCTTCATTGTGGTGTTTGACAGTGCTGGATTAATGACCCAGATTGGGGGGGGGTAAGAGATTGATGTTTGTCATGATGATGACTTTCTCTATTATTATTGACAAGTCAGATGTGATAACAACCTCAGTCATCAAGCAATCCTGATCATTTATAATGACATCTGCCTGAGAAAGGTTCATTTAGAGCAATCTTTCAATTCAGAGAAAAGTCTGAATTGGGAGGATGAAGTCAAAATCCTCAAATCAGAAATGTGACAGGCTCAGACGAACTTTTCAGATGCGGTACTTATCCTCTTCTGAGTAAGTGGTAGCTGGGTAGATTTGTTGAGGCTTTTATTTTTGACAGATTATTGTTTTGTTTACTATCTTGACTAGTCCAAAAAGTGTCAAACAATGCAGAGATGATAAATAAAAGACCTCTGAGGGTTGAGTTGAGGATTTTAATGAGAACTTTGTAGTCGCCAAAACATCCACAAAACACCATGAATAAATCCTGCATGTGCACCTTGATAAGGTCAACTTCTAAATTGCTAAATGAGATGCAGAACCTTCACTCAACCCACAGGCAGCACAGGAATAATTTGTTTATAAGAAAAACGCAATAACACTGAATTTCTGTAGCTGTGTTGGGATTGACACCCCTGGCATTAAAAAATGAACTTTCAAATTGTTCTCTCATGAATGACTCCAGGACACATCTCTCCTTGTTGGTGTGTGACTGACACTGAGCAAAGCATAAGTCAGTATGGAGATGTGATTAAAACATTCAACTCAGGCACTTGAAACAATAGTAAAATGAGAACTGTGACAAAACCAAAGTGAGGCCTTGCTTACTATGATAACAATGAGGATGCTTCAGAAAATGTCAAAAATAAAAACAGAAGTCAATGAACTTTATCTGAATAATAAAAAACCTAATAGCGTCTCTTCATTATTCACAACTTTTTTATATTACTGATTGACCTCGCTGCAGCTGCCATTGCAAGGAGGAATTCCACATAAAGATAAATAACACATTTTATGGGATAAAAGCAGCCCATAAACCTCAGAGTGCATGACCTAGTGTAGCCTTTAACTCTTCACGCACCTGCTTGTCTTTGTCCTTTGCTTTCCCGCTGCCTGACACCCGTGATGAGGTGACATCACGGGGGATGACAGAGATTTGGTGCAGTGGCATGTTCATCCCAGCAGAGCCAACCAGGGACAACTCACACACACACTTCCTGTGCTGATGCAAGAGCAATGGGCATGATGGTCTGAACAACGACGCCTCGCCCGCACTGGCCTGCAGAGAGAAACAAGAGGATAGAATCATATTGAAATAAACCTAAACAATACATGTAATTGCAGCTGGAGGGCTGAAATGAAAGTCTCCAATAAGAAATGAGAAATGAAAGTCCTGAAGTGACACAGTTGTGTTTTGAGCACTCAAATGTGTTTATGTGGACCGTTGATCACTTGACCGACCTTTTCTGCGGATAGGGTTCTTCAGTTTCTTTCGCTTCAGAACCCAAACTGATTAAATTCAGACTTGGTGAGAAAGAGAAGTGAGAAAGTGAGAAGTTTTTAATAAACCATACTAAAACCCTACAATACATTCCAATTAACTTTTCTTGATGCTGACCAACAGTGTAAGAAACTTTGGTTTGTTTTAAAACCACAAAAAGGCACAGTCACCTCTTGGGATTTTCCACAGGAGTTTGTCTCAGAATAGCATGAGCACAGGGTGTAATAAATGATCACAGAGGCGATCCCCGAAGCGTGTAATAAATCACTACAGAGGTGATCACATGTGCATAGGAATTCAGGTTTTTTTTTCCCAAAGACCTGGAAATTCAGGAGCATGATAAGAGAGAGCAGCAGTGCGTGTGGTTCCTGTCATTCTTAGATAGATTCAGACAGCCAGAGTCATGAAGGCAGCAGCAGTCAGTATGCGGCTGTCCTGGGGTGTTACACAAGAGGTTTTACAAATGGGTCGTTTTAACTTCAGTTAATGCAGCCATCTGTACTGCCACTGACAGCAATTAAGCTTTAGCTCCTTCTCACCATAGGCTGTGTATGTCTGTCTGTGTGTGTGTGTGTGTGTGTGTGTGTGTGCACATGCAGACCCGTCTGCCAAGCAAACCCTCAAGCCCGGCAGTATGAAAATGACAGGATTAAGAAACCAAAAAGCAAGCAGACAGATGGTAGGTCAGTGAAATGGCAGTAATCAGAAACCAACATTGATGGTGGGTGGGGGTTGGTGGTGGTGCAGGGTTTGGACTGAGAATGCCACAAGGGTTCACTGAGGAGAAGCACTTCAGAAACAGACCAGCACTGCCAGAACTGCCACTTCAGTTCATCACCACACTGTCTCTGATAAGTATTTATCAAGATGGAAGGGTGATTATGCTCATGTGAGCTCACTAACACACCGTCAGCGGCCATATCAGCTTCTTGTGCAACAGCTGGTAGTGTCAGGTCGGTGCCAATATATGGTAGGGAGAGGTTGAGGAGGAGGAGGCATTTTTTAGAGAAGACCAATTAAAAAAAGCACCTCAGCACCCGTTCATACATTAGTTCAACAGACTGAACAACCAGGGAGAAAGAGTCAGGGACACAGTTGAGGCAACAACCTCACTAAAAGGAAAAACAAACTTAAAACAAACAGCATAATTATTGTTTGTTTAGAACATTAGGTAATGTTTCGCTCACGCCACAGCGAGACATTTTAACCATTTTATAGTCTGTTGTAAAAGTCTGTTGTTAACAACCACTCGCTGATGCCTTTGGTTATCAAGAAATATCCTATTGTAAGACATTAAACTGATGATTTGTAATGTGTTAAAAAGGAACAAAAAATGATAATACAGTCAGTGTAAATATCCAATTCAATCCATTACAGATGCAGATGATCAATGACATAAAACTATTTAATGAAAGCTCCACTCATTTGGAGAGTTGAATTGTAAAGACTCTCAAAGCCAATACACAGACAGATTTAATTTATTAAATTTATTTGTGAAGGAACATGTACAAAAAACATTAATCTCACATAAAGTGAAGAGACATATTCTACCAGATTTAGCTAGTGGCAAATTTGCATCTGCATCTTGCTTCCTTCCTTCCTAATTTAATCCCTTTGGAAATGTAATCTGTCTCATCAGCCATTACAGTATATGAACTCACTTTGAGTTTGTGAGTTATGGCTGATGAACACAGGTCACTTTGATGGGCAAAGAGCACCCAGTCATACTGCGTGCGTGTCTGTGTGAGGCTAATGAGTTACAGGAACTCAACGTGGTCAGGGGACAAAATTAGCTACCTGAGGGCATCATCACATGGTAGTATCATTAAAGCTCCTACTGCATCTCAGTCACAAACGTCCGGATTAATTACAAAGCCGGTCATTTCCTGAGCCATAATGTGATGTAAATAAGACGGATGAACTAAATAAATCAAGATGCTCTGTGTCATGGATTCGCGAAATTACATTTGCAGAGCTGACATGTTTTTGAAATGATACAAACAACGGCAACCATTGCTGAAGCCACAACACACACACTGCTGTTGCATCGTCACGCTCGTTACTGCAAATGCAAAGAATAACAACTGGTAAAACCCACTCTTAATTGGCGATGTGTTTCTTTGGTGGACGGAGATGTTGCTCTAATGGGGCGAGGGATGTGCAGGATGGACAGCTGAGATTACACTTTCTCCATGTAGATGTAAACATTCAGTTCAGTTCAGCGCTATACTGTGAATATTTTTAGGATTAATAAAGCTAAACTCAATCTGCCAGTCAAGCTGTCAGAGGGTCCCTTGGATGTGAGATCTGAGCATTTCCTCTGTGTGTGTGTGTGTGTGTGTGTGTGTGTGTGTGTGTGTGTGTGTGTGTGTGTGTGTGTGTCTGTCTCCATCCTCCAGGCTGGGTGCCAGTCAAAGAGTTCACTGCGACAATACTAGAAGCTACAAATTCAGCAGCACTCTAGCCGATCACAGCCCTCCTGTGGTTTCAATTTGACAGTGACCCGTTGCCATGGCAGCCGCTCTGGGGGTCAGTCTGTTAAAGGGGCGACAGATTTGGATAAATGGGTGCGCTTCAGATGGGTTATATGACACTGTCAAACTGAGAGTGAGGATCCTGTCCAAGTAAGCACCTGGGCTTGTCTATTATATGATATGCTGATATGCTCACATTTATTGTCTGTTGTCTGTCTACCAATGATTTTAAGCAAACTGTAACTAAAAACCAACAGAATGACATACTGACATTTGTTTTACATGTTTAATGTAAAAAGTGGAACAGTCAGACTTTTTGACACCTTTGCACAACGTTTTAGTATCTATTGACATTTCTTCTCATTTCTTTCATTCGGCCAGCCATGTTAATCAATTTCTTGGTTGGGTCTAGTTTAGTTTAGAAAAGGACGGAGTGCATGGACATTAATCATTATGAGAAATAAAAAGTTGATTGCACTAGATTTAGCCAGATGCTAATTTCCACCTGCTGCCCTAAATAAATAACCACAATAATACACAGTGCAAAACACAATAAATACAGATACACAAACACAGTAAGGACAGTAAAATCCAGACTGCACATTCCTGCCTACACTTCAGAAAACACAATAAAGTGCACGGTATTGCACTGATGTCCTTTTTCAACAGATTGGAACGCTACAGTGTTGGTTGTATCAGAACAGTGCACACACAACTTTTATAACTGCACAACTTGTACAGCTGTGTCTCTCATTCACACATTTTTCTGTCCACATTTTTCACATATTCCAAGATGACACTATTCATAGCAGTCGATGGGAACAACACCAAATCGAACAAACTAGCGGCGGACGGACCTTCAGAGATCTGGAACCAGGCTATGTCATTTAGGTGGGAGATCCCAGAGTTGTTAGTTTTAATGATTCCTTCACTGTAAACATTTTACAGCTTATGTTAAGAGTTGTAACATATAGATACACTTATATATTATGTATCTGATACTGTTGTTGCCATTAAACCTGCTCCAATAAACTTTTTATACTAAAAACAAATGAAATGGCTGATTTGGTGTGAAAGTGACGAACCCACAGATAATTATTACCTGACTGTGTAGTTCCTCTCAGCTTTATAGAGTGTTTTAGCTCATAAATGTGTGTTTAAAGCTTCTGTACTGAGGGGGAAATTAAAGGCAAACATTGAATGTTTAAAGGGGTTACTTTCATTTTATATACATTAAATCATCATATAAATATCTTGTTATTGAAATTTAAGGCCTCTTTTATTGCCCAGAGAAGAGTCCTGACTGCAAGAGCTCCACTAAAATATTTCCCTCGCTCTTATTATCCCACTCAAGACTATTTATTGTAAAAAAAGAGACAATCCTGTCCATCTCTCCAGCTCTTCCCCTCTCTATTCCTCCGCCAGGTAAATCACAGTCCTGTCTCCTCTACGTTCTGCTCAGCTGAGCTGTGCTGTTATCCAGTTTGCCAAGAGACCCCTCTGTGTCCCTGCTGTCAGATCAGACCTGAGATATGGCTGACAGCCCGTTCTCTGATTCTGATGTGCAACCGGGCAGAAAAACTCTGCTGTGTATCAATCAATCCTAACATTATTGTACTACAGCTATAGCCTATATTTTAAGAGGTGTCTTCCCTTGGGGATAGACGGGCTTCGAGTAAGGCCCAGAAAACAAATCAGGTTATATAGGGTCAGAAAATGCTGGTTTAAAGATATTAAACCTGTATTTTGGATTCCAAGTTAATTTTATGCATTTTGTACACCCAAGCGAGCACTCTACATTTATATGCAATAATGGAAGTCTCCATTAACAGGGAAAAAGCTGTCTCTTCATCCACTTCTGTAATTTTATGCTGATATTTCAGCTGCAATTTGAAAACTGGCTTTAATTTCATCACAGCACAGATGCTAGTTGTGTTGGCAGCAATGATTAGACTTAATGCCCTGTCAGAACTCACACACTCTCCAGACTGAACACAGATTAACAGAGCATCAGTAAAACCTGATGGACTTCTGTCACTCACACACACACACACACACACACACACACACACACACACACTTAAACAAATTTAACTGTGAAATTTGTGACACTGTATAATTTTATAAGCAAGCACACACAAGCACACAGGCCTGTGCTGCGCCAAACTCGAAGACTAGTGATTACACTTTGTCATAATGTAGTGGGAATAAATTATCATAATGTTTTTAGCTCATTGTCATTTCAAATGTAGCTGCATTATTTATCAGCAGCAGTGCAATGTGGATGTTATTGTGACTTCTGCTGCCTCCTAAATGTCTCTGTGCCTATTTAGCCTATATGCAGAATTGATCAAAAGAATGTATGATATTTAAGTTTGCTGCATTCATGGTGCCTCTGTAAGCTGTCCCATTTGATTATATGCTAATGAGTCCCAGTTACAATGTGATTAATAGTCTAGTAGGTATAGTGAGCTCTCAACAGACATCTAGGAAGAACAGTCTCATTAGTCATGAAAATAGAAAACTTACACACACCAAATATTTACCAGCATTTCCTCAAATGACCTTCACTTTTTACACTACCTTTCTCAACTGCCAAAGAGGTATGAAGGTTGTACATATGCATATATTCACATGCGAACACACAGACATACTTCAATATTTGCATTGTGAAACTTCCTCTCCCGTAAATCTCAGTGGATGAAGTAAAGAAAAGAGGATGTGTTAATTTACAGTAAATGCCTCATTTCAAATGACACAGTGACCACGTCAGGGATATGCACCAGTACGCAATTCAAAGTACAGTTAAATGTCTCATTTTGGCCTGATGGTTTCAATGAGTCCTTGTTGAATATCCAGCTCTGTGCAGTGACTGTGATCACTGAAATGTCAAACAAATCAAGAAATCATTGAACTGCCCTCACCATCGATTTCCCAACAGGCCCAGAGAAGAGCTGTTCCATTCATCCCGTTTCAAGTCAGAATGACATGAAATGACTCTCACTTTGTTGCCAAATTCATCATGTTAAAAAAAAGAAATACTTTTCTTAGCTAGCAGGAGGCTCTAGGGATGCCAAGGCCAGTCTGACTGAATTATCTTGACAACTGCTGGATTATCACCATGAAATTTGCAACAGATATTCAAATCATTTAGTGATTGTCTGTCTTCTTCTCCAGTGCCACCAGGAGGTCAAAGTCTTCACTTTTTTAATGAAATACCTCAACACCTCTGATGGACTGGCACAAAGGTTAGAGCAGATATTTATTGCTCCCAGAGGATGAATGCTAAAGACTTTTGTGACTTATGGCTCTGAATGAAGTATAGTATTTCAACAACTTTTAGCTAGCATGACTGTAGTTTCTAAACCTTCTTGTATCTTTTCTTATACACACACATAAAAAACTGTAACACTTTCAGAATGATATGAGAACCCTATGACCACAACAAGGTGATAGTCTGGGTACACCACAGTTGTATCTTAATGGTGAGAAATGTATCTAAAAAGAGACCAAACTTGGTGACAGCTCATTACACGCAAAAACATGTTGAAGACTTTTTAATGATCCTTCCCTATCTGTGAGGAAAAGTTCGACAGCAACTTCCTGGACTCTTGACATCACTGTGAGCATGCCAGGCAACAAAAGGGAGTCACGGCCGATCCAAGAAATAGTTTCAGTATGAAACCTCCCCTTACAATAACAACTCATAAAAATTTTACAGCTATAGATAAGCTAGATAAACTTACATCTATTGTACAGATATGAGAGAGGCATCAATCCTTGACAAAACCGCAAGTGGATGTATTTTCCCAAAAACCCTTTAAAACATCTGGATCCAAGACTTCAATTAAATGCCATTTACTTGTGACTTACATCTTGTAGTGCATATACTGTGCCAATAAAATGTAAGATAGGACAGATTTAAATTGTACCACAGTGGTTGCCTTTCTAGTTTCAGGTTGAGAAAAAAAGAAGCATTTTCTCAGCTCCAAGGCCTCCAATGAATCTTTTAACACTCTCCATTCTTTTCATTTGTACTGGCAATGACAGTTTAACCTGTTAAAATTACATTGCCAGCAGCAACTTTTATCAGACATACCCTGTAGCAAAGTAATGTTAATTTCCTACATGGTTAGGCCTAACTCAAAAGCCCAACTGAAATTGTGGTTATTGTTCATCATTTTGAATATGAACCTCCCCTCTCATCCACAGCTGATTATAGATCTTAAATGAATACTTGAGAAACATGGTTGAGATATAGGAATCAGATTCAGAAAACTGCTAATTACAACCATTACAGACACATCACGTTTTAAAACACATTACTGACAGAAGATTGTAGTAGTATGAGCAAAGTAAAGCCAAACAACCTGCACAACAAACATGAAAGGTGAGGGCTCTTTCTATCTTTCTGTGATTGCTCTGCACCAAAAAAATAAAATCTTCCATTTCTGTCCAGAGGAACAATTTCCTCAGATTTATCACTATAGAGCTCCCCATCCATTCCCTTCTATCTGTCTTTGACAACCTCACAAAGCGCAATGATGAGGCAGAGAAAAAAATCTAAATGCCAGTAAATAAAGGGGGGAAATAACGTCATATCAATACATGGCTGCCTCAAAGAGAACTTGATAAGAGTTTTGACAGGATGCTGTTTAACTTTCTGTGTGTGTGTGTGTGTGTGTGTGTGTGTGTGTGTGTGTGTGTGTGTGTGTGTGTGTGTGTATGTATATGTCTGTGTGTGTGAGATTGGAAGATAAGAAAGCATAAACAGAGGGTGGATACAGCAGAAGCGCAATGAGTACTGATTTTGCTGGAGGAGCAGAATGAAATATCTGGAGAGCAGAGGCAGGGAGGAAAGCGCAAACACATCAGAAAATCCAGAATGTAGAGACGGGAACTGAAATTGTTAGAGTCGCTCACACTGTAGATACACTTCACCAAACACACTCTGAGTATGCAGCTTTTGTAATCTCTCTGTCACAGTAGATACTGTAAAAGGGAAGTAGAACATAGCAGAGGAAGCCAAAGTTCTTAACTTTATCAAATGCATGCACATATATTAACCTCACTAGTGCAGTGCTTGTTCAAAACAGGCCAATTGCTTATTAGAACCACATATGTATCAATTGGTTTTAATTAATTTGAAGTGTTTTAAGACAGAGTAGTAGAAGTGTATGGCCTTCCACTGGTTGACTCTGCTGCCAATCAAGCATATCTGACTTCCTATCGGTTTTTTCACTTGTTTACTCAAAGTCTGTTAAGCATGTAATGTGTCCAAATAACTTAATAATAACTAACACTCCACACGGCACTACCTTTGTTCCCCAGAAATGCACCTGCCAAGTGTGGAGTCAATTGGATAAATGGCTCAAGAGATATGCAAAGGACACACACACACACACACACACACACACACACACACACACACACACACACACACACACACACACACACACACACACACACACACACACACACACACACACACACACACACACACACACACACACACACACACACACACACACACACACACACACACACACACACACACACACACACACACACACACACACACACACACACACACACAGATTCATTCCTTTAGCTGATAGATACAAAACACTATTTCAAGAGATTATGATTTCTGCCCGTGTCCAAATCAAAGTCATATCTAATCCCAATTAGCCTGCAGTTGGAAGATATTTATGCAATCATGAGGCACTGTTAAACTTTGCAACCTGTTTGCATAAATGAACACCAGCAGGTAACAGATGCAAACATGAACCCACAAGTGGAGAGTCACATTTACATTTTGGGAATTTAGCCTAAACTGATTGAGATATGGTTAGTGAGCAGGTGCAGTCTCTGCATGCTGATGAATGCTGGCTGTTGAGGAATCATGCCAGTAAACGTTTAGCTTTCCATCACTGATAAAATATCACATAACTACACACACACAAATTAAAGTAAGACCAAGCAGCCTCCATTTCCAATATATTCACAGCATTATTGATGTCTAGACTGCGCTAAATAACAGCTTGTCGGTTCTGCCATGTGCTTTGGGTCAAGATGGGACTGGTGATGAAGTTGTGGATAGTTGTGAGGAAACCTGTTGTTCATTTTAATGAGGCACAGACAAAACTTAAAGATGCAGCAAGAGAGGAGGTGAGACACAACTGGATTAACAGCACTATGTGTGTTATAATGTGTGAAACTATCAAAATGACAGTTAAATATATCTCTTCCGGCACACCAGTACTGTTAAAATGTGACTGTGTGACTTTCAAACACAACAAACACACACCAATCATATATAGGACTGCATGCTGATGTCATCAAATGTCTTGTAGTGCAAAAACTTGAAGATATTCACTACACACTAATTGGTGAGGAAATGCAACAAATTTTCCCATCTCAGAAACTGCTTGAAAAATGATTTAAATGATTTCTTGATTATTCAAAAGTTAGCTAATTGGTTTTCTGCCAGTTGGCTGATTAATTAAGTCATCGTTGCATCTCTGAATTGTTCATTCTGGAAAGGTGGAGTTCTGAGAGCCTCTCCAACCATTTCCAGAATTTTTGTTTTACAGTATGTTGCTTTTCTGCTGTACAAATCAACAAGGCACAATGTTTTGGTACTCAGACAACATGGTGTATTAGTTTTAAAGACAGACTACTAGTGAACAGAAGATGTGAAGTGAGTTCTCCTCATTAATATAAAGACATCTTTCTCCTTTATCATTTAAAAGATGACCTACTGCTCTGTTACAAGACGGTTCACCACAAAAGAACTGCTTTAATTTATAACATTAAATCAAATACATTCTGACAGGGTGACACAAGCAGTCATGCCCCTAATCCTGTGTTAGTGGTGTGGCCACCACAACAATGTAATCATGGAAACTTAAGCAGCTTATTTCTTTCTTAATTCAAAAATAATTGTATTACATTTCATGTGCAGCTGAAATGTTCATCCGCAATTAACACTTTATCATTTTCCTTTCTCTTCAAATCAACTTACAATAAATTAAGGAAACGACATTAATGACACACAGTGACACAGTGAGATATTATGAAACTATCTGAGAGGATTTAGTGCCATGCTCATAAACACTGTCCATACAGAACATTTAGGATTGCAATAAGACTTAAGAAGGCACTTACCCTCATGAATTGGGATGACGAGATGGAATAGACATGTAGCGCAGCATCTACTGTAGGTACCCTTACTCACTCCCAATCTTAACTTCAAAGCACAAAGACTGGATCAAAATGTATCATACCAAAACTGTCCCTGTAATAGCAGGAAATTACTTGCCTGGAAATGTTCTGAAACCAGTCAAGCTACTTACTTTATTTAACTGCATAAAAAAAAGGTTTCCAGCTTTCCTTGTATGTGCAGTCATATGAGATGATAAAGTTTGATCCATGAGTCAAGGGAGGCCCATACTTGAATAATGTCATCACTTAACTGAAGAGTAATAATGAATTGACCCCCTGCTTCCTTATAACTAATACCACCGGTAATACTTAGTTCCACTGAATATTACACAACACTGACTGATCAACTGCGTCAGTTAAACAGGATACAGCCTGTGTTTCTACAGGAAACTCTATTTAAGAAGTCAGAGCAGGCCACAAAGCTACTGACAACATGTACAAATTGCTATATGGCTATGCAGTATCCCTCGATATGTTATCAATATTCATGCTAGCATTCAGGGAAAGGAGGTCAGTTCAGTTTAAGGATGAGGAAATGAAAAAAAAAAACAGCTCGCCACCAGAAGAGAAACTGAAAGCATTTTCATTGTGACCACTGTCTTGATATTACCAGTAAACACAGCCCTGTTGCTGGTAAGTGTGTGTGCTTCTCAACACAATGACCACTCCATTTCTCTGCCTAGTGTTTATCTTCCCTCTATTCGCAGAATAACCCAACTCTGTTTGGAGGAGTTATGGACCAGCAGGCAGTAACAGACCACCACAGCGCTCCATGAACCAGCAGACATGAAATGTGTGTGAGTGTGTGTGTACGTGTTTAGTGAGTGTAAGCTCAGGAAACCACACAGTGAGAGACAGCTTGAGAGAGCTGCTTTGGATGGTGGCTGACTCGCGGGCAGCAGAAAGAGTATATGACGGTGTCACTCTGACCTCAAGCAGTCATTTACAAAGCAGTTAACCAGCAAATATACAGTGAGATGTAACAGACAACTGCAGATACTACATTAGATTCAGGAAAACCTAATACTGCATTTAATGGAAAGAAAATCAGCTTTCATCTTCAAAGGCCAGGTCACCACAAAAAACTGTATTTTCTCATGTATTCCTTGTGGTATTTATTCCGTTTTAGGGGCTATTTCTTCATTAGTCCATAGTTTCAGGGGTGGTTTGATGGCCTAGTGAACAGACAGTCCTGATTAGAGTCCAGCTGGAGACCCCCACCCCTCCTCTCTCCTCTCATTTCCTGTTCTCTATCTAATAAAGGCATAAAATGCCCCCAAAAGTACTTTTTTAAAAGTCAACACTGTTTACAGTAAGATCTGAGTCACTGAAACATGGTTTCTGGGAAGACAAACTGCTTCTGAGTGTTCTTTAACGCTGTGCCACAATCCAAAAAGCAGCTCATTTCTATTTGGGCCTGCAACTAACAGTTGTTTTCATTACAAAATTGTCTGCTGACCATTTTCTCAATTACTAGATTAATGTCAGAAAACAGTGAAAAAGTGCCATTAGTATTTACCAGAGGCATATTGAAATGGCCTTGTTTACTGTCTACCCACACAACAATCCAGAAAGTAAAGATAATCAGTTCACTATATGACAAAACAAAGTATCAAATTCTGGTTTCAGTGATACGCTGAAACCAGAGAATGTTTGGCATTTCTATGGTTATCAAAATAGTTGTTGATTACTTTCCTGTCAATAGATTAATCGTCTAAATGTTTCAGCTCTACTTTCGCTGATGTTGGGTGGCAACAGATACACCTGGAAACCTCAGCAAATAAATAAAACCAGACCATTCTGCACGGCTACTAGCTATGGGGGAAAAGAAGAATATATACATTTTTAGTGTTTCTAGAGATAGACACTAATGTCTGAGGTGATGAGACGTGAGCGTGGGCTGTTATTCATTTGACACATCAAGAGGAGTCTAGACTTAGATCCACATCCTCCTTGCAGCAGACATATCAAAGGTAACGGGAAAAAATTAAGATGACTGGCTGGTTTGACAAAGGGACCAAGCATCCTCCATGGGCACAGGCACCCTTATCACTTTGTAATTGGCATAATAAACAAAACAGTGACAAAAAAAACACATTTTTATGTCACTCAGTGTGCACAAGTCACATGTAACACTGTGCATACAAATACAAAAGGTTCGAACAGCCCCTTGGGCAGCTTCAGGAACATTTTACCTCTGAACATCTTAGAGTCTTGAGGCTAAAAAGGATAGTGGTTACAGAGACTTAATCAACACATTCGTCTATGTCAAGTCTTAATGTCATATTGAACAGGAAATGTCATGTCAGTCTCATTACCCAAGGCTTGTGAGAGCAGCTATCTTAATCCCTCCCTGAACAGCTTACATTATGCTTAACCTTGTCAAGAAAAGGCAGTTCACCCATCTTACCTATCATTACAGCTGTTCATCCAGATGTTTGGACCACAGCACTCCATAAGATCACTCCAGTCTCAACAGCTGTATGCACACAGCAAGTTGTATTTGCCCAATTAGACAGCTTAACTAACTCAAAAGCTACATCTACAAAAGTCATTTGTACAATAGCAAGATTAATTAATTATTCAAATCACTATTAATAACTGCAGCACATTCAGGATTGAATTAAAATGATCAAAGAATTGAGGGATATTCTTAAGTGCGGTAGGGATTTAGGGCTGGAATTATTTTTGTTGCTGTCATGGATGTACTTGAGATATTAGTCATGAAGGCGCTTACGTAAAAAATTACAAGCAACAAACCTTCTCTGGCAATTAAAACACCACCAGCAAGAGCCAGAAACAATTGATGGGGGAACAATAGAAACAAATAGCAACAAAAACTAATTTCATATTTACGATGAGATGACAGTAGGGGCTCATTCTGCTGTTGGGATTTTTTCTTGTTAGTTTATTGAAGGCCACATTAAAAGCAGCTGATTATATCTCTACTGTTTACAAGCACTCAAGTAAATTATACACGAATGGTGGATTGATAATGTTCCAAAGAAAAAAAGGCCCAAAAATGTTCCGCCAGTTGCATGGCACTTCCCAGACGTCGCATGACAATCGGTGTTTAAAATACTATGACATCTAAAACTCTTTTCTTTGTCTGCCCTGCCGCAATGACTACTGCTCATGCCAATTAGCCGGTTTTTCCTCCAGTTAGTCCAAACAAAACACTGCTGCTGATGCTGTGTGTTTAGAGGAAAATATAGAAACTTCCATGGAAAGACAAATCACTGCTGCATAATGTAAGTGAGATCAGACAGAGGCAAAACAAGAAATGAATTCAGAAAGGAAAGGTCATGGACGATGACTTGAGCATACCACACTTTGCCTTTTTCTTTATTTCAACAGCCATTCATTTCCATATATTTCATTACGGTATGGAAATCAACCTGCGCAGACTAGACACTTTCCTGCACAGTTCACATTCTGGGTGATCTGTCGAAAGTACAAACTTAATTGCTATACATGAATGTTGACTTCAGAAGTCTGGATTTAAGTGTGATGTGATGCAGGCAGAAAATCATTCATCCACAACTTCCAACTTGATTATTTAACTGTCTTTCACTGAAGTGCTGTTTACCCGGAATGCAAACTATCTTGCTAAAAAAAAAGTTTTGACACTTAATGTGAACATTTGTCAGACCATTGCCACAACATGAATGCACCAGATGAAAAAACATTTTGAAATCTGAAGCATGTTCACTATGATGGATTGTCAAACTATAATGGATTACCTATCAAGCAAGTTTCTGCAAGATGATTTTTTTCCCAGCAAAACTAATGAATAGGGAGGGCTAACCGGCTTTCAGATCAAATATGATATGCTGTAGAAAATAGTTGATAGGGATGTAAAGCAGCATGCATTGAAGAGTGTTGAATTAAACGGAACTACAGCTTCAATAAGCAGCACTCTTACGAATCAAAGTTCATGAAAATATGCCTGGCCTGATACAATCTCCATTAGTAAAACCTGAGATAATAGAAGTGTTTTTTTTTCATCATACATTTCATCATATTAAAGCGGCTACATGTTCATTACGTTTGTTTTGATGGATTCATTATAGTCACACAGCTTTCAGAAAAATACATCAAATATTGTTTGATGTTTCGCTGTGCAAACAGTCTGCACAGATGTCACTATTTACAGTCAGCCAAATATACTGCAGTCACATTGCAGATGGATAGACTGTCGACAGTTATGTACAAAGACATCCATATACATGAATTACACAGAGACTCTGTTCTTAATGCAGAACCTAAAGCCAATTTTCATCCCTATTTCCAGACTGTCACATCAGTCTCATCAGTTGCTCCTTTTTCAAGATGCCAGCTGTCAGCACTGTTGATTCAAAGGTAATGTATCAAGTCTGAAGTCAGTCCGCCAAACATATACTACACACAAGAGACATTTCCAGTTCTGCTACTTTAGTTCAGCAGAGCAGCATATGAGCTCAAAACAGTGAAATATAATTTTGAAGATGTGGATTATTGATACAGGCTCAAATCTATAAATCAGAGTTAAACATGAGTCATTGCATTTGCTGAAGTGTGAGCTGTACACACACCGTATTGTAATATAGCACTACTGAGACGTTTCTCCTCCCTCTTGCCCTCTTCTTGGTCCACTGCCACCAGAAGCCAGAAATTTAAGGGAGACCATGAAAGCTGTAATGATATCATCAACAACAGACCGAAACCTGCAGCGGTGCCATCCTACGGTCCATTCAGCTGAGCCAGCACCTCTGCACAGCTGATCTATAGCAGCTGTCCAGCACTTCCCCTCCTGCATGCCATACATTATAATTTCATTGCACCCATGTAACACACACATATGCCACTGTACACACATGTTGTAGGTCTGAGTGAGGTAGGCTACTTAAGATTTGTAAGAAATATCAATATAAACAGTGTCCTGTTGCCCCATTACCTACACATTTTAACTACTGCAATTATCATTACTCCAGTGACGTTTAATTCACAAGGGTGTATGACATCATCCATAGGAGGAAGTCATTAGATTGGATCAATAGTCTATTCCCTACAGATGAAGACAGGTCGGCCGTGGTAGGACCCAGTAGCAGGGCAGCCGGGATTGAGTTAGTGCGCTGGAGCCAAAGAGAAACGACACAGTATGATACCTTTATTATGTTATTTCATTACAGCCCAGCCAGGCGCTGATACAACAAGACTAGCAGGGGATGTTTTCATATGATTATAGTCCAGGATCAGATAACAAAAGCAGTATGAGACAGCTGTGCAAAGTCCACACAGCACTGGTACATTTGCAGCTGCCATATGGTGGTAATATCATTAATACACTTTTAAATAGTTCAGTTGAATTGTATTTAAAAAAGATAAACTCGCTAAAGTGGAAGTCTACTAAATAGTCATTATGACTGAAACTATCATGGCTTTCGTTACAGTTGCAGGAGTCCAGGAAAACCCACATCCTGACTAATACACCCACATGCTCCTGTAAACAGGGAACAGGATACATATGAGTACCGATTTTTTTGGCTGGGTCCATTTCCTGTCTCTTCACAGAATGCAATCAATATTATTTTACAGATTAACCACCAGAGTGATGACAGAAGGGGTAAGCAGCTGACGTAGAAACAGTGTGAGTCAGAGAACTGTGTCTGTAGGTGCCATTTTGAAATGGGTTGACATTAAAAATAGAAAAGACTGAAGAAAACAGCTGTTGATTGGCTTCGGTCATAATCTATCTATCTGCTATCTGCTAAGTGTTGTGGTAAACATCACATGCTGTGTGCAGGAAATGCAGCAAAAAAGGGGAAGGGTGTGTGACTCCGAAAAGAGACATGCTTTACATACTTACAGTACAACAATCAATGAACAATCCATGAATTTTTAGATCAACCCTTTCTCCTAAATCTGTGCATCATTAAACATTACACAATGATTAAAAGGATAGAGCAGATCAACAGAAAAATATCATGCAACAATGATAATCAATCAATCCATTAAGGCATTCTTCAAATGTGGAATATTAACTGGTTTTAGCTTCTTGTGTATGAGTTTATTAAGAACAATTGTTCTACAGTTGTATCAAATTATTTTGCCAAAACAAAGATGCAGTGCATAAACCAGAAAAACTCTTTGGCAAGTGAAAATGCTTTTGAGTGTTGTTAAACTGAATTTGATTGAAACGGCTACAGAATAGGACAATAGGGGCTGTCAAAACCATCCCCTGTTTCGTATAGTAAAATACTGTGGGAGGTGCATTTCACAATCACAACCAATTGTGTCAAACAATGACGGCAGTTAATTGGCAGAAAGCTACTAACGGAGCCTTCAGATACTTTTGATTGCATTCTTTCTGCCCTCCAATTACTTTCTTCAGAACGTATCTCTGAAGACTGAAAGTGTGAGTTAATTTGCAAGCACACAATGGCACAGTCCATTAAGACTGCCGGCTCCTTCGTGCTCAGTTTTAGCAGCTTAACAAACGCAGTCTCAGTTGCCCCCCCCCCCCACCCTTTCCTTCTGTTTGGAATCATAATTATGGCTTTACTTTCCTTTCTCCCAGTAGTTGGTTCTGCAAGGGCGGCTGATGACTTCAGAGTCTGTTGACAGCTCAGGCAGCTCGGTAAGAGATGAGATTTCTCATAAAAAGCAAAATGCTTGTTGATGGCAGCAAAATCCTTGTTGTCAGAGGGCACACAGTCAATTTTAAGATGCAAAGAACAAGTTGGTGCAAAAGCAGTCCATGTCATAGAGTCAAATTTAGAGAGAAAAAAGGTACCAGGTTAAACTTCCTCTACTTCCTGTTGTGATATGGTTGCCTGCTTATTATTGTCAATGAGCAAAAAAATCCAACCCTGAATATTTGATGTCATTACTGTAATTCATCTAATAATATAAAATATCTGAGCACTCAACACCCAAGCTTTGATGAGTTGAAAGCACATAATAAATAAAAAGACTGACTTCTCTATTTTTATTTGCCTTTGACTTTCACAGACTGCCACTGTAAATATAAAAAGCACCCCCAATAACTCTGTTTTCAAAGCCAAGATCATTCTTTTGTTCAGCTCAAGTACAAAACCAAGATTAGAGCTCCAACTGCTCGTCTACAAAAAGGCCACCGTCCGCCGTCATTCTTCAAACACTCCACTGTGTCAGAAACTTAAGCAGAGTTTGTGCAGGAAAGAAGCCAATCTATATGCGGTAATCCCATGTGAGGAGGCAGGATTAGTTACACGGCAGCACAACAGAGAGAATAAGCATTGTGTTATCTGCAAGTTTATGCATGCACACGCCACATATACCACCAGGACAATGAGGCTTCCTATCACAACAAGTATTTCTCAATACTAGCAAAAGACGTAACCACAGGCTACAGTGATGTAACGCACACAGACAGACGCAGCTGGTTATTCCTCAGTTGAAGCCTGTATAATGCTGAAGAAGCCAAGACCTTGGAATGAAGATGACTGGGAGGATTGCCCTACTAGTGTAAATAATGGCACCCATACAGTAGAAGTGACAACCAAAACCTTTGAAGTACACGGCAGTGCTTTGCTACACCTTTAAAAGGATTTACAAAGCTGCAAGTGCAATACACATGCACTGATTACAACGTATCATAGCACACAGCAGGGTAGAAGTGTAAGAAGGAACAAACCAAGGAAAGCTGATCCTGTAGCCAATGAGAAGACAGAGTGTAATGTGAGAGCCAGTGTGACAATGAAGTCTGACTGTTGGCTGCAATGACAGAATGGGTACAACCCTGACTATTGCTTAGGCAAAGATACATTTTACAGCTTGGTGTAAGTGTGGAAGTACTGTACGGTTGATGTTGAGCTAAAAACTGGCATTGCTGCTGTTAATATTGTTTTGAGGGAACCGTAGCCTGTAGAAGCAGTGCGGCTATGCAGGGCGCTCCTCCCGGCTTTATTATGGCTCATAATAAAAAGGGACAGTGCGCGTTAGACCAGAAGCGTCCTGCAATTGCAAATATGAAAATACACTTACAAATGCACAGAGAGACAAAACAAGCCTTGCTGATTATATCTCTGGCCCGTCATGCAAATCTGACCATCAGCAATAAAATCAATATCGATCCACTGTGGTTAACTAGGGAGGACAGACCCGCTGCACCGCAAGCTTAGATTTTTTTTTTCTATTAAAATACAAGAAAGCAGCATCCCAGGAACACACAGACGGTCATAGAACAGCCGGATGCTTGATCATGTCGGAATGCAATAAATTACATCTTCATGACCTGCTGTTCCATCTTATTCCAGCACAAAGTGAGCATCAAACGGCTAAGGGTGAAACTAACAAAAGGCTTGCTCGGACCCTGTCCACACTACGTGTCATCCAGCGTCACTAGCACATGCAGAATGGACAAATCTGATCAATTAATTCATTGAAAACAGCAGCTGACAAAAGCGCGTTGTTGAATTTTGCTGCAGCTCCCATTAAACTGAATGTTCATACCTTTTAATCACAACAGGCTGCGGTGACCGTCGCCGGGGACCGACTGTCGGCTTCTACAGTGTTTTTTTTAAAGCAAATTCTCACACAATTACATCCCAGCACAGTCCAGACGCACGTCCGACCGACCGACAGTCAGCTGCCTCCGGTTGGGTTTTAATAAAGCGATAGGCGCAGCGGAGACAGAGGAGCCTCAGTGTGGACGAACGCATATCTGCATTGGACCAAATGTCGCTCCATAATTCTTACTGACATAGAAGACAAAGAAGACACTCACCGCTATGTTTGGCACCGAACGACGACGACGTGGTTGTTTTTATTTTTTTGTTATTTTCATTGCCCCCGCTGAGCAGCTGTGTGTAGTGGTGCGTCACTGACTTCCGCGTTAAGATGGAGAGGTGGGGTGGGGGGTGGGGGGGGAGAATAATACGCAAAGGAAATAATAGATTTAAAGGACAGGCGGCGCACGCGGGCGCACGAGGGCTGTGCACTACTGAAGAGATGAGGATGATGAAGGAGGTGACGATGATGTTAGTGCTGGGTGGGAGAATATTGGTTTAGGATGAGAATGATGATGGTGATGATAGAAAATAAAATATAAAGCGGCCCCTCCTCCTCTCATAACTGTGTTTTTCTTCTTGTTCATTCAGTTGGATGTTCATCATTCTCCACTGTGCAGAATGATGTATATGCAGAGTTTGTCAGTAAGAAAGCTGCTTTCACATTCATTTGCTGAAAATGAAAAGTTTCTCTGTGTTCAGTGGAAATCAGATTTAAGCGCTGGGCATGAGCATGATTTATGACATCACAACTAGTTTTTAAGCCAATTGTAGAAATGAAATATATTTGCATATTTATTGGACCAGTGTTGGCTTCTAAGTAGTTGTGATGTCACAAATCCGTACTGGCAGGCCCACCTCTGAAAATCAGATTTTCAATTAGCACTGAAAAACTTTATACTTTGACCAGATGAATGTCAAAACAGCCTTCTGATGTCAAACTCTGCACACACAGAAAGTACCCAAACATACTCAAACATGTAGGAACATGTGTAGGAACAAGAAGAAAACACATTTTAAGTGGAAGGGGACTTTAAGTTCCTGTACAGATCACAGTAAACAAACAGGTTATGTATGTTAATTAGTGAGAGGTGCTGGTATATTTACTTTTACATATTCAAAGTTTCATTTAAACTCACATTCACACACACACACACACACACACACACACACACACACACACACACACACACACACACACACACACACACAAGATCAGGAGTAATTTGAGGTTCAGTATTTTGAACCTCAAATGCCAGGTGGAGTTGGGGATCAAACCACAGACCATCTGATAAGTGGACAACCTGCTCCACCTGCTGAGCCACATTATTTAAAACATGTATATTTGAACAGACTTGAGAGCCTATAGTGGACACAATAGTGGAATCAATCTTATTATATAACTCTGACACAAAGTGTATAAGCACATTTCTTAAAATGTCAAACTATTCCTTTAAAGACAATGATAAAAAGATCAACATGTTAAACATAATTTCTCTTTTGTCTTTAAATACATTTCTTATTACATTAGATTGAATGAGTATTACATAATAGATTTCCTCCAGAAAATAGCTCCAATCTGTGAGTCTGTGTTAATATATTCTGGTATGGTCATTATTTCTGATGATGAATAGCCTACAGTGTACTGAAAGACTATACTAACTCAAGTGAATCATACTACTGTAATTCCACACCAAGAGAGCGCCTCACTCCCAGCAGTATGTTGGGAGAGGCTCACTTGTTAAACGAGGGAATGTATCCTCTGTAGACTCAAAGGCTCGGCTCTATCTCTATGAAACCTGTCATTGTGTTCAATGGGCTTATTACTGATGCACAGTCCGCCACTCTGTCCGTGGGGTGGGACAACGGAGCCTCTGTGCTCTGTCTGGACAAAGTGGGCACCTCAGAAGTGAGTCTGCCAAATTGTCATGCATGTGTCTTTGCGTCAAAGAGATACAGGCTGTCTTGCTGCATGGTACGGAGGGATTAGGATGTGAGGCAGGGAAGTGAAACACAACTGTCATGCTGATACTAAAAAATCCTTTTCACCACATTTATGGGACTTTGGAAATCCAGATCTTCCAGCACAAACTTTTTTCCCCAATAAACAGTTTGACTGGTGTACCTTAACCTCCCAACCAGGAAAGCAAATATCTGGAACAGATTAAATCAGAACAGGGTGTGTGTTAATTGGGTCTGGTGTAAGAGTTTGACTTGCCAAATCGTCTTGCAAAATGTTCAAGACAGGGTTCATAAGAAAAAAGGACTGCTGAGTGGAAGACAGAGGTGCTGGGTGAAAGACAAAAAGGGAGTAAGGACACATGTAGAGGCAGATGAGTTAGTCCTAGGAGGTCACTGGGCTTATATCAGTATAATATAGTGTAGATGGGATTGAAATAGTGGGGGGGTGAGATGGTAAAAGACTGCCCGATGTTTCTTAAAGATTTTGTCAGTGTGTCCTTCCTGATTTTTTATTTGCAGCAGTGAACCTGTCAGACTGGTGGTGCTCGATCGTCTCATGTTTTGATCTTTCCGTCCCCGTGCACATATGACTCAGCAGAGTTGACACTCACATTTCATACAGGTACTGATATGTTTTTTAGATCAACACTTAAGGTGGAGCATATTCATTATATTGTTTTGATTCAAAGCACTAACACATGACCTATGAATATTGTAAATACTTGATGGAAAAAGAATTCTGTTACATTTACTGTCAATTATGAGATGACCTAATCCTCTGTACTTTATAAAGCTGTCATATTACAACATTACATTATAAACCACAGTCTGTATATTCAAACTGAAAATGTGGATCAATGCAGAATTTTTAGGTTTTAGAGGGAAAAAATTGCACAAAAGGTTAATTGCACAGTTCAAGTATTCTAATACATTACTATTAAACTGGTGATCAGTAACTAGCAATGTTTTTTGTATTTTCAAAGGATCCTTTTCAGACTCCTACACTCTTTGAATATGTAAATTTCCACACTCACTGAACTGGATTTCTTCTTCTATGAGCCATATTTAGGAAAAAAAAAAAACTCCCAAAAGCTTTGTTTTTTTGGTCCGTGCAAAATATAGGCTCTCAGCACTTGGCAGAGTTGCAAGAAGCGAGCTGAACAATCCTGAAACAGAAAACAGACATTTTGTTGGTGTGTTTGTGTGTCACAGTGCAGGAACAGTGAAAGACTGTTTCACTCAAGAAACAACTGAAGGAAACCAAATCAAATACTCAGAAAAACCTGTATGTGTCCCACAAGTACAATCTGTAATGAGAAAAAAAAGAATCCACTCTTTAAAGTGATTTAGTCTTGCACTACCTGAAGCACTGACTTTTTGCTCCAAAAACACTGGATCCTACACTACCCATAATACCCCTCCCAAACTGGTAAATGCCTATATCTTTCAAGCTCTCCTCCTCAGATTGTAATGTAGGCTTTGTTGAAAATGTATCATTGTGATGTCATGTCACTTTGGGCTGGCAAAGAAAATCTTCAGTGTTTGTCTGTGTGCCAAATAGCCAAATATCCAGCAACCAGCATTTAACAACATCTGAAACTACTATTGAAGTCACCCATCAGGTTAGAAGATCTTTACTTATAGGAAAAATTGGGTTGGTTATCTAAAATAACCCTCTATAATCTTGTGGTCAGAAATAATAATAAAATAAGTGTCTATATTTGAATTTGAATTGATCAAACAGAACTTTGAGTAGAAAGCGAGAGAAAAATACTACACCCATCAAAGTATGAAAGTGAGGCTGTGTACTGGTGCTTAACACACAGACAAAAGCACAGACATGTTGATTTTTGGCAATTATAATGTTCACCATCTTATTTAAGCAAGTTAGTATACCAGCATTTGGTACCATGAACCACAAAGCACAGCTGAATGAGTTTTGCAGGTATTTGGTCATAAATAGCAATATTGACCAAACGGAAGTGAAAGATGGAGGTGTGTGTGTATGTGTGTGTTTGTATGTGTGGCCAATGGAGACGACAAGCTTTAGTCTGGCTAGTAAATTGACTCTGAGGTTTAAAATTCGTGTGCAAGAGTGTCTCTTTACGTACAGTATGCCATAATGGTAACTTTCTAGAGCAATTACATTTTTTTGTATATTGCATTCCCCACTTTCAGCAGACTGCACAACCAATTCAGTCAAAAATAATTCAAATTGGCAGAAAATAACAGAGACTCTGTACAATAACAAACTCCCCGCTACTGTAGTGAAATCAAATCAGTATGTCTTTCACTGATGTTTATCTGGAAACACCAGATAAAGATGCGCTGCCTCTGAACTCAATCTTTTTTTAAAAAAAAGACCCTCTACATGTTGAGATGCGTTCATCTGCCAAGAGACTAAGCAGTGTTTCAGCACTATAAAGTGTGCAGCTCAATTATCTTGCATCAAAGCCAGACAACATGAAGTGAGGATAACCCAGGTCAGGTTCTACTTGTTGCACGAGGACTGCATCCAAAGTGAGAGCAAAGTAAATAAGAAGCAGCTCCCATTTCTCAGTAGAACCTTTCTACTCAGTGACTCACCGAAAAGAAAAACATATTTATGCTTTAAATGACACATTTTGTTCTTGTATTCATCATTATCAATACTCTACTCTCTAAGGTTATATTTAATGATAGGAGCTTTTTGTTTCCCATAAGTGCTATCTCAGATTCAACAAAAACCTTCTAGCACAAATGAACAATTCTCACTTTGTCACTTGTGTTCTAGTTTGTCAGAGTTGTTGCTTTGTTTTTTAAATTAAGGGTGTTAACCTGTCTCGACACTTGTACAGTTGAACCCTCTGAGTAACAAATAAGATCACAAGTTCACCATTAGATGGTGACGCAGAAGTAATGAAGAAACACAATGCAGCCGGACTAACAAGATGTCGCCTTCAGCAATATACGTGCCATTTTGACTAGAAATTAGGAGAAGTGAAGGTCTTATCGGTCACAGTTTTAAAAAAAAGTCCAGCTTTTTGTTGCTAAGGAACTAGTGGAGCATCTGAGTCAGGTAGACAGGACAGTAAATATGACGAGGATGAGTCAGTGATAAAACAGGAAGAAGTTCAGTTCACAGAAATGTGAGGACTAGTTGAGTGTTGAACTATTGAGATAAGAGTATCGGGAAAGGTCAAACATTCAATGTGCAAGTAATGAGGAACAGGAACAGCAGACTCTGAGAAACTGCAAAGTGCAAGTGATGGGAAATTATAGCAGGACTCTCTGTATGCGGAATTTTTGTTCCACTTTAACTCAAAAATAACATAACGAGACAGTTTCACAGTTTTCCAAGTATGTCTTAAAACAAGTCATGTACCCAAATTAACATTGAAACTGTTTTTCTGACCTTAATAATTCTCCCCGTTCATACTGACCATTAGAAGATCTCTTCATAATGCAATTACAATGTAAGTGGTGGGCGACAAGTCCCTCTCTTTACTTCCACTGCAGTCCAACAGGGAAACACTGTCCGAGGAAACACAAAGACTGTAAATGTGGCAGATGTTGATGACTTGATGTGCCAAATTCAGTCTGCTGAAGCATCAGATAAGCTTTTTAATGCACTTTTGTGTAAAATGACACACAGTGGATTTTGGCCCTCCATCACTTACACTGAAAGTGCATTTGAAGGAGATATTTTAATACCCAATATGAAGAGGTGGAATGATTACAGTCAGGAAAACCTCTCTCAGTGTTCATATGTACATCTGACTGTTGTTTTAAGTCTGACTTGAAAAATCTAAATGTGTACACGAGTCAGTGACACACAGTATGTACAGAAAGAAACTTTATTAGATCAAACCCCTGTAGATACTGTAACATCATTTTTGCAACAGCTGAGCAATAAAAAAAGACTTACAAAAGTTTTTTTTTTTTTTATGGCAACCACCTTACTGTAGACACATCATAAATACCATAACCCCCCCACCCCCCCATCCTAATACACTTTACTCAATAGGCATTACGGATTACAACTGACATTCACACCTACACAAATTGCATACTTGCTATTAAAACCAACCTTGAATTTAAATAAGTACTATTTCATTAATAAATATTAAGTATTTCATCAATAAGTGGGTGTACTGTTCTCTTTTAAGAAAGATTTAATTAGTGATGTCAGTCTATATGTGCCTGCGTAAGAAAAGACTTTTAGAGATGTGGAATATAAAAATCTCGACAACATCATAAACACTTCATAAGACAAACACACAAAAAAAAGGTAAAAGATCCTTCCCCACACAATAAGGAAAAGTTAAATGTATAAATATGATAGTTCTAAAGTGCATCTGTCAAAGACTTGTCGAATGAAAAGTCATCAGCGGTCCTATTAAAAAAAAGAAAGAAAAAAAAAGAAAAGTCTGAACGTGCAGCAGATATATTTTGCAAAAACTACCTACATACATGCACAGGTTTTTTTTGTGTTTTGTTTTGTGTATACACGATGGAAAAAAGAACAAGGTAACAGATAAACAGGATGAACATCTTCACATTTGTCAAGAGGTGATAATTACTTCTGTGCCATTTCAATCCACTCTTGTCTGTTTACACTTGGCTTCACAGAATATTATTTCAATTTTAAGCAAACTTGGCTGATTTAAAAATAAAAAAGCACACAGTGGTGAATAAAATTCCTTCTTCCTGCAAGAAATGACTCTGCAGACTTGTTTCCCTTTCAGTCAGTTTTTTAACCTCCAGGTCTTTAATACGTCCCGTATGCGAGGTGAGGGTTGTAGGGTTTAGATCTTAGGCAGCTTGGGAGCACTGATAAGAGGGTTGGTCTCTTGCAGAAATCGTCTTCCAGCACTCTTGTAGTCGTAAGTGCAGTCATGCGTCTCTGCATAGCGGTGGGTGGCACAGAAGTTGTGACCGCATCTAAAAAAGGTTTAAAAAGAGGATATATATATATGCAAAAAACAGTTTCTCCCTTTGTAAACTTCATCTGCAAGTCACACTAGTGTTTTAGACTAAATGCCATCTCGATGCATTTTAACCATTCTATTCAAATCAGCCCATATGTGAGAGCAACACCCTATTACTTATTTCATTTGGTGCACTGTAATGTTGAGTAAACATTACGTGACTTGACAAGTTCAGCTTGATTAAACTGTAAACCTTTTCTGAACACAGTGGGGAGCTTGACTCTATTATGGCTCCACAATTTCAAGTGGTCGCTGCTCATGGCGTTGGGAGAAACTTTGATAAGGCTAATAACTTGTGGCACAACAAACTGCAAACAGATAAATGTTTTCACTGGAGAAGTGGCTCAGAGGCAAAATGATGAAGCGGGAAAGGACCACTTCTACTAAAAGGGTGCTTCAAGGACAGGACTGACAATAGGGAGGGTTTTCATTTAGAGTCAGGCAGTGTGTGTGTGTGTGTGTGGCAACGTAGGTAGAAAAGCTGAGGCACTTGTACCTGCACTCGTAACTGGTGGCCAGGCCAGTCTTCTTGCCACAAAGGAAGCAGTGCTTAGAGCTCTTCTTCTTGATGCCTGTGGGAGGCTTGACTGGAGGTAAGTGGTACGCTGGAGTGCCTGAAAGTAGAGGAAACATTTTTTTCTTTACTTTATGGGAACCAGTTTGGAATATCGGAATGTGGCAGTGTGAAGGTTTTCTATCAGTAAATATCAGTATTTAAATCTAGGATGAATCTAAATATTTTAGCCTGGACCTCTGCTTTAAAAATTATACAATTTACCAAGTATTCCTGGTGTCTGCACACAGCGTAACTGGAGACATTAGGTAAGTTTTACAACGTTTTCTACTTTCTAACAAGCCCGGTGACTTCTTTTCTGATTGTTTAACATTTCCTCAATCCATTACAGTAATCATGAAACCATAAAAGGATAGAGGAACAGAGTGCTGACCTGTACGGGAAGAATATTGACCTGCTTCCTGCTTATTACATCCTGAGCATTTTTCTCAAGAACTGAAGTCAAAAACAACACTGACATTTAACTGCTAAAAAGTTTCCACCCTAAGAAAGCAGTGCAGAAACTATTTTCTCAATCCCATTGTTCAGTTTTCACCATTTTACTTTCTTTTGTTTCTGTTATATTGTTATTTCAGTGAGTGTTGTCATGTTGTGCAATATGTCTGCTTACCCACAAGAAGAAACTCTAAAAAACTACAGCATACAAAATGTCACTTTCATGTCTTCATATTTAGTGTTTCTTTGTTAGCCATGACAGTTCATTTCAAGCTTGGTTTAATTTTTTTTTTCTTTTGACAGTAAACCATCACGTTATATCTAATTACAAACAGTGTTCAGTGTCAATAATTGTTCATTAAATCAAACTAAATGGAGGTACATTTGTGATAAATATTTTTCAATAGTGAAATAGTTGTCAATCATCAATGTTTCCATTTGAAAAAGGTTTGAGGAAACACCTTTTCCATATTAACGCCTGTAATTGTAGAAAAAAAGTCATAAAAGGGTGTTCATTTCCTAAGTCAGGAAACAGCAGTTTATGTCAGCTTGTACCAGTTAGAAGCGTGTCTGTGGAAGCATGCAGCGCGGTTAGGTTTGTGAGCCGTGGGGATAGAGGAACAGATAAACCTGCCAAGCAGCTGGGCGTGGGATTGGATTTTTATTTGTTTTGTACACTTTAATCTGCCACAAAACAGACATACATCAGGTTAGAATATATTCAGACCTCTGCACATTTTCCACTTCTCCTCCGTCGAGTAGCAGAGTGGAATTTAATAACATTTAATTCTGGGCTGTACCTATCAACTTTTCTCCTCAATCCGACTTGTTTAATAGAGGATCGGATACATAACAGCTTTACATCAGTGCTGTAGAGACTAGGTGCACCAACATAGAGTCAAAAGTACTTTTTTTTGGTAACTTGAAGTGTCTCAGCTTGTTTCACTTGCAGTTACTGTTGGTATCTTCATTCAAACTGCTGACAGTTGTTTGCTTTATTGAAGCACAAGGGGATGTTTGGAAAGCTTGTGTACCTTTCTACTAACAATAGAACTGAATTACACTGGACTTAATATTGTAGTTACATAGCAATTAAAATATGGTTAACATTTTATTTTACAGTTCTATAATGTCCAAACAATTTCCAAGGAAGTTTCCTGGAAATAACTATTTGGTAGTAATTATAGAAAAAATGGCTCCATTTCCAACAAAGGTAAATACTCATATATCATTTACTTATTATTGGAAACTTTATCCAACTGAACACAGTGTGTATTTTTCCTATAATTTATACCAAATCACAGAGTTCTTTCCAAAAACCTCTAGGAAATTATGACCTTGTAAAATAAATCAAAAATAAAATCTGTTCTGATTGGTTTTGATGCAGATTATTCAGAGTGTTTCAGAACATCACTCAGTTTGTGGGTTGGCCTCTACAAGCTTTACTCAGACATTTTCTTTCGTTCTACTGTAAACCGCATGCATTCTGATATCTTGTTATCCATCTCCTTTTCTATCTTTGAGTAATCCTAAAAACAGTTTGGAAAAGTGTCTTATCTCTCATGCTTTGTGTTATTGGCCGCCAAAACTGAACTCTTTGACCTGAATGGCAACTGTTACACCCACTGCTGACAACTGACTAACACATGACTACAGTAAAGCACGGAGGAGGAGTATCATGCAATGAAAAAGTTTCTAATGAGTCTGAAAGTAGAAAATTACTGTGAGCCAGGAATGATGTCAAATACCAGACAGGCCCTTGAAAGAAAGAGATCTTGTAGCGGAGTGATGATTCATTTTTCAGCAAAACTTGAAGTACAAAGTCAAGACCGTCATGACTTTTGAGTTTGATCTCCACCAATAAATTCTCCTGTGAGGAAAACACTGAAACTGATCAATGAACCGTCCAGTGATAAAAGAAAATGAACTCACCACTTGGTGTACTGATCCATGTGTACTCACCCATATTCTGTGAGCATATCAGTGGCCGACATAAATAAGTGAGTGTGCTGGTGTGTGAGCCTGCCGCCTTCTGCTGCGTGTGCTCTCTTCTGCAGTTGTAGCAATGATGAATATTTAAAACCCTTGGGGTGCTTTGTTGTTGTGCTCATACAACATGGACCGAAAGCTTTGTCATAACAATATCCTCTATGTATGTGATGGCATCTCTTAAATGATGGCTGTAAAGTCCACAACTCAAGTGTCCATTTCAGCCACTTCTATGTAACAATTGTTTATTTGCGAGTACTTGATGAATACATGAAAGTGTTTGTGTTTCTCTTACCTATTCTCCCAAAGGAAGTCATGACTCCCCCACCTGACGCAAGACTGTTGGTGGCCTGAGAAAAACAACAGCAACATGAAATATTTCTGAGGAAAACAATAAAACAACAGTGACAAGATCAATCATGAGAACATTTTGATTTTTAAGCGGAATTTAGAATGAATAGAAAAGATGTAATGGTAGTTACCTTTACTGGTGAAGTAAGAAAAATATGCACAGGGTCTTGAATATGAACTATATATTAAGAGAGTGAAGTATACACTCAACTATGTTACACAGGTGTTAAAGTACAGAGGCACGGCAAAACATCAGTTACCAAAGACTCAAAGCTATTGCGACATAGCTCCAAGACTGAAAGATGATTTTAACAGAACCTGCTTCTGGCTCAAGACTAATATTTGCATTTCTACCTGTGTAGCCACATTATTTACAGGACACTGACTTTTGCTTATTTGTGAAGTGTATGTTGTGAATATGATACATGTTGCTATATGAAATTCACTGGATATCAGTAAAGCCTGATGAAGTCCAACTACTGCATTTTATTAAAAGGCTCCTTTTTTGTTTGAAGAAAAAAAAATAAATCTGCATAATGTGTGTTTCGATCTCCTGACAAAAGTCATGTGATATCCTGACTGCGGTTTGAATCATCATGAAATAAGTCACAGTTTTATATACAGTACTAGAAACTGCAGTGCAGCTTTTGAAAAGCCACGACGCTGTACTAAAAACACAAAATAGCAATTTGCCTTTTGGGGATCTTCTGTAGTTTTGACTTATTCTTTTTTTGTGACAATTAAAGAAATAGAATATAGGATTTGATGACTGACAAATACTTTTAAAATTACATTCATTGAAAAGCAAAAACATTTCCACACATCCAATCTTAGGCGCAAACATCGATGCCTGTCTGTGCTCACCATGTAAGAGGCTGCTGTTCGGTGCAACGGTGACATTTGTCTGATGAGATCATCCTGAAGGAGCCTATTAGTTGAGATGGGTGGCAGCCTGGAGCCAAGGCTGCCCCGTCCTGAGGCAGTGGCAGGAGGCAAAGACAGAGCAAGTCCCATACTCTCTCCAAGGCTGTCCCTGCTGCTGCCATCTGGAGCCCTTGTGGAGAGAGAGGCCAAGAGCTCAGAGCTGTTCAGTGACCCCAGTGGCTCCTTACAAGCTTGGTTGGGCATCTTAGTGATGCTTCTTGCTTCCCTCTTGGAGATAAGCTCGGGCCTCTTGCCAGGCGATTCCACTTTGACCCCACGAAGGCGTGGTGCATGAGCTGATGACATTGTGGAGGGGTGAGGGGATGTGCTGCCTGGCCAAACTTGCGTTGAGGAATGTGCTTGAAGGTTGGACTGTAAACAGGAGACAGGGGAGTCAAAAGGCTGAGGCAGCGGTCTGGTAGAAGAGGATGGGGAGGTGGAGGTGGGTAATGGAGAGGGGGCGTTGATATGAAACGATGTGCCAAGCTGTGTCCCATCTGCTCTGCTTGTAACGGTATCACTTGTCCCAAGTGTCAAGGTACTGAGTGGGGATTGGGAGAGCGGCAGCTGGTGCTGAGCCGCAACCTCGAAGGACAGACGCCCTCCGTCTGGCTGGTTGGACACATCCAGAGTCAGAGGGTCTGGCAGTTCCCCAAATGGAGCTCCAGGTTGTGTTTGTGCCACCAGTCCAGCAGCTTCCTCTAACAAACTCAGCCCGACTGCCTCCCCAATAGGCTCAGCTGGATCAAATGTGGCTTCAGGTGGCCCTCTGGTGCACAGTGGAGGGAGCTGAGGGTACACACAGTCCCTCATCAACCTGGTACTGCCAATGTCCAGCCGGGATACTTTGGGAGGGGGTCGGATTTTTGCAAATGGTGGGCATGTCTCCCATGGTTCCTCTTCCTGAAGCATATAACAAGAAGGCGAGGAGAAAGAGGGAGGGGGGCGTCTGGGAATGGAGAAATGGGCAGAGGATGCAGCAGCAGAGGGCAGGGGGGAGTCTGTGGGTTCTTGGTCTGCAATTGGAGGTAGTTGTGCATTTCCCCGATGCTGGTTAATCTGGGGGAACGAGCGAAAGAGGCGATGATGGTGTCGAGTGCTGGAAGGTCCTAGGGAGCCACTGCAGGGATGGAGGCTGACGGGGGGCCGTGGTTTTACTTTAGTCGATTTCTTCGGCTGAAGGACAGAGACAGTCAGATTATACCACAGAACCCTCTCAAATATGCTGTGCATTTTCAGTATTTTCCCCAAAGTGTAAAATTATTCAATTGTAGCGGTTAACTCATCAGTTGATTTAAACAGCTTGCATAAATCTATTATGAGCATGAATTATAGAGTTGGCACAGTTTAATGAAACACTTGGCTCTATCTGCTTACAAATACATGCAAATTAGTGTTTGGTGCAGTACATCTGCATTACACAAAATGGTTGCGGGGTACCATATCAAGTCTATGAATGTGATAAAAAGCAATGTTATGACGACATTAGACAGAATTTGGTTTTAGCTTTTATTTATAAAATTAATGATCACTGCGATCTCAATATAATAATAAAGTGCAAGGTGGCAAGAAACAAACTTGAGAAAGAAAGGTTCTGCACATATAAGTCTCATGGGGATATTTGCTCTAAAGAGTTTGTCCTACTTAACTTCCGCTGGAGCCACAAGTGTACAATCTTTTTTTTCCAAGATTCAAGATGAATAAACTGAAGAATATCTTTCACATACAGGGTGCGATACATGTCAATTTAAAAACGTGAAAATTAATACAGCTTTGGAAACCGCATCTGCGATAACATTTTAATGGGTTTCTGTGATTCCACTATCTTCCTACCTTCTTGTTGAGGTTCATGTCCTCCATCTTGGCTTTGAGCAGCTTCATTTTGTTCATGGTTATGGAGTTCTCAAGGCTCTGCTGTGCAGCTGCAGAACTCTCTCCATCCTCCTCCTCCTCCTCCTCCTCAGCGTACACATTGTACACCGAGCCACCGCTGGAAAACATGACAGGCAAAGAAACACGCTTCCTGTTAGTGATCTATAAAAGCAGCACAAAACACAGACAGCCTGCTCACTCTAACCTCTACCACCACAACAGACGTGCACTGAGCTGCAGCAGCGCATGACTACACCTGAACTCTACACTGGCTGCATCATCTAATAAATCTTACTTGAACATTATTTACGCCTCTTTTTTGTGCACGTTCTCCTTAACACTCAGAATGCAAATGTCTGCCCATCATTCCAAATGGTTAAAATCATACAGGTTAAAAAATACCCATCTTCTAGATTTATGTTTACTATTTTAGACAATGTTGTTTAACAATAACTGGAAGTCTTTTACACTAAGTGCACTCACAGTATTTGGATAGACAATAATATAATGACATAATAATTGCACTAAAAACTGTGACAACCCTCTCTGGACAGACTCCTTGTCTTCTAAATGCAGGACCCTAGTGGATGGAGTTGGGTCGTCGGGGATTCAGCTCACCTGGACTTGCCCTCTCTCCTCTGGCTTCCACCAGAGTTTGGTTTAGGTTGTGTTTAGCTTCATTAACCTTTTAATTATGTACAATAAATCTATTTTCAGTTAGAACTCATGTGTGGTTTCCCATCCTTTGTCCAGTCTTGAATCGGGTTGTGACAAAAAATGTGACAAAATAGACTCTGTGGCAATTTGCTGACCTCAGAGATTCAGACAGAAGCGTCAAGGAGCCATCTCCTCTGTCGACTACACGGAAGAAGTTAAGCTGGTCACCCTCGCGGTACACCACAAACGTGACCTGCTTGTTGGCCAGGCTTTTCTCCCAACCCTCCTCCTTTGTGCCCTCCATCAGGTCAGTCACCTCTTTGATAGGATCCTCCATGGTTACTGATAATAAAAAGAGAGGAAGTTCAATGGTTAAAACAGTTAAACACTATATCTTTGTTACCTTGTGCATTAGGGAGTTTATTTTAAGTTCTTTTTGACATGATGTAAATTTACAGATGTCCTGCCTTCATGTGAATATAGTGCCGTTTTTTTGTCTTTTCCTTACCTCTCCTGGTGTTAATTGGGCCTCCCCTCATAGCTAAGACCAACTTCAAAGTGCAGCCCTCTGCAATGCTGCAAACACAAACACAGCAGAATATGCATAACAAAAAAATTATTGTAACCCATTCCTTTGTGTAAAAAAATCTAATGGCAGAGAAGCAAATAACAGGAAACACATTCACATTTGGGGTAACATGCTTTACTTCTGAGGCAAAGGAGAAAGATCTAAAGTAAACAGCACTTGCAAGGGTCAGGATGATTTCCAGATGAACTTAAGAGCACGACTGGGAATACCATTGGAACATTTGTTTATGAGCAGATGTTTCATTGCCTACTCAAACTCCTCTGCTTTGAAAACCTCAAAAAGCATGCTGCAGTGTGATAGACCAGCCTAGCGATGTCACCAGAGGCTGTTCATGTGGAAAATTAAGTGACAAGCATTCACAACAATACCACCATCTGCAGCCAGCAGAGCACTGGAGGGGAAGGTCTGCATCTCATAAACTGACAAGAGTCGAGGGGCGAGCTCTTTAAACACGGCCAGTGTGTCACTTGTCTGCATCTCTGGCTCATTTACAACATGTTGAATTACATTACGACTGACTCACCATCAAAGCAGGAAGGATTTTAGAGTGCATATGCAAATTATTCTTAATCTACACAGAGTGCTTTCAAGCATATTTCCTTTAATTGCTCTAACAGGGCTTGTTGTCTATGTGAGCTTGCCTCCGTGTCGGAGCCCTGAAGGATAGAAAGGGTCAGGAGGAATAGATTTACCCATAGTCGTGTAGACAATGTTCATCATCCAGCTCCAGATTGTTCCAGATAAGGTGTTGCTGGGCAACAGGGATACCTTTACAGACAGATGGGGAGAGGGTAGGAGAGAAAACAACCAATGTTGATATGGACCTGTTCATATTTCATATGCTAAATTCACTAATTTGACAGACAGGGTAGATGTGAATGCTATACACAGAAGCATCCACACAATTAATGATGATTCATGTCTGCCCCCTACAGAAAGAACTATGTAATTGCTTCAACAAGGGAAAAAAAGTCACACAACAGATGCATTCTCAGCTAAAATAAGACCAATTAAAAAACCTGTTGATATGTTACAGTGATACGATACCTCACATCAAGTCACTTATCTTACAGCCAAGACTCACTGAGGGTGGTTTGGACTACTATGCGTCTCTATTATATCCAATATTGTTGAATATCAGCCCGAAATAATAAAACTCTGGTAAAGGGATGAAAGCCTGATCAAACACAAAGCCTCTGTAGAGCTCCTCCTTGGAATGAGATGAAGTGTATGCGTGGTCAGGCAGCTCTCTGTGCTCTCAATGAGTGAACTTGCTGACCCGGTGCTGGAGGTGAGCCAGTGTTTGAGGGTGAGCGCTGGTGCCTTCATTGCAGAGCGGTGTGCTCCATCACAAACACACAGGCTTGGTTAAACACACACCTCCACACACACACACACACACACACACACACACACAGAACACAGAGAGGCCTTTCTGACCAAAATGGGAAACAGCAGCAAAGAATGTAGATACAAAATGTCATCTTGATCCGAAACAAAGCAACCTTAGAGCGCAACCAAGGTCAAATTTTTTTGGGGGAAATAAATCAAATTTGAATAAATGAAAGGTAATTTAGTCAAGTTAATTCCAACACAACCCACATTGGCTAATCACAAACTAGAGTTGGAGCTGCAAAACAGATGTTGAGTTTATTCGTGGTGCCTCCACCGCCTCACTCGGCTGACAAGCCAAAGAGGTGACTCCAAAGAAATGCTATTGTGGTAATGAAATAAGGCAGCTGCATTTTTACAAAGTCAACAAACAGCCTGATCTTTAATCAACAATTTTGCCATCTGTTGTGTTGAATCCAAAATGCTTCCACACATTATATCAGCACAGCTCTCTGGTTTCCTCCGTGTTACATTAATGACGAGAACGATATTAGCCTAATATACAAAGGCAGGGCACTAAGGCAGAGTGGCCGTACATTTTACCAACACCCACAGGTAGAGGCATGTAATGCTTCTACACAGAATTATGAATTAGGATAAATCATTGCACATGTTTAATTTTCCGAATATGAAGGTTTATTTTTCAACAACAAACAGTAGTTCAAATTTTTTTAAACTTGACACTGTCAAACACTTTTTTGGCATCCTTTTTTTCCTCAAAATTACATTAAACGTGGTAAGTAGCTTTAATGAGAGTCTACAGCACAAGCAACATAAAAACTTTAATCTACTGGTGCAAAATCTACAGTAGCACTGATGGGGATATTTGGAGCTTTTATAAGAGAAAAGTAAATCTCATGAGAATGATTAGATTGTACAACATGGACCAACAAACACTATGAAAGGCTTTAAATGTGCAGTTTTCCAGAGGAGGCGATCTTATAACCCTCCTCTTCTCGCTCTAACAAATAATTGATACAGCTTGCTGTGACAGTGCACCGTCCTCTAATTGCAGACCACAACAAACAACTACTACTACTACTACACATTAGTGAGCTTTTTACCTTCCAGCCTCTGGATCTTTGCCTTGACTGAGATGACAGCCTCAAAGGGCAACACGCGCAGCTCGAAGCAGGTCCCAGTCAGGGTCTCTATGAAGAGCTCCATAGTGTCATAGAGAGGAAGCTTATAGCGAAAAGTTCCCACGCTGTCATCGTTGAAGAAGGGGGGCTCCTTCTTGTCGGTCATCTTGGCAGGGTTGGAGAGAAGGACTTTTTAGGGAAAAAGCCAAATTGGAGGGTTGGCCCAAGACAAGGGAGAGGGGGACAGGTATGGCTCACTGGCCTCAGAACCGTCACACATCATGCAGCATGACCACAGCTGTGAGCAGAAAACAAACATCACATGATCACCTTAACTATTTAAGATGTTTGATTAGTTTAACCACTCTCAGCCCCTCCAATCCAATGACTTCAATACACTCTACGTGCTTCCCATGTTGATAATTTGTGATCATCTGAGCTCTGAAATCAGACACGTGTACATGAGGTTATCTATCATTCTCAATTAACCTCTGATATCGTCATTTTAGATCACATGTGAACGATTTTGACACGTTTCAATCAAGTCATGCATTCAACTGCATTTTTGTGCAGATGTATAAAAGGCAGATATAAACACAAAGATCTTTTTGGGTAGGCAACAAATTATATACAAAGTAAATACAACATAACTCTGGTGAGTATTCACAGGATTAATCAAATAAAAGTCGAGTTAATCACCTGAGGAGGTAATTTTGTATATGACACAAAAAGGATGGACCAGTAGTAACACACAAAGTTACAATATGCTAATGTGCGTAAAAGCTGTCCCCAAAAATGAAGCTTTGACTTCTAGTACGTTTCAAATGTTTCAATTAGTTTCAGAAGGAGGGCTCATCTCAGTGGAAGCAGACATGTGTAACCCCTTCATAAAACATTCAGTGCAGCATTTAGGGCCCTGGCCAAAATTCAAGAAGATCAGGTGTGTTACATAAACCCATCCAGTGGAGTAAGGTGTCCGCTGCCAGACCAGTGCCTCTGACAGGTCATCTCTGGTGTGTCTGCACTCGCCAAAAATGTAAAATAGATGCTGTGTGAGAGGGCAGCTTCATCCAGTCATGCTTTTATTTACATTGAATATAAAGATGAGCTCAATTCAAGATTTGGGAAAATAGTGGTCCTATAACCCCGGACATTTTGAGGAAACATTCTACATTTTCCTGGTGTGGGACTGATTTTTCAAGTCTTCTGTAAAACAACAGTTAGGTGTCAATATGAACACTGAAAGAAGTTTTCCTCACTGTAATCATTCCTCCTGATCATACTGGCTATTAAAAAATCTTCAAGTGCACTTGTAAGCGATCGGGGCCAAAATCCAAACAGTGGATGTGTCCACACAGTCATTTCGTACAAAAATGCATTTAAATGTTTATATGAAGCTTCTATGAGGCTTCAGCAGTCTGAGTAAGTCATAACAAGTGGATATCTGGCACATTTAAAATCCTTTTAGCATTAAATCCCCTCTTTGTGTTTCCATGTTGAGCTGAGGTGGATACATAGTAACAAAT
The DNA here is from genome assembly GCF_027409825.1 of Scomber japonicus. Taxonomy (NCBI): domain Eukaryota; kingdom Metazoa; phylum Chordata; class Actinopteri; order Scombriformes; family Scombridae; genus Scomber; species Scomber japonicus. The sequence goes on along the minus strand of NC_070591.1, from coordinate 17,588,688 downwards.
GGGATCTTGGCCCTACAAAGACTGTTTAAAGATATCTTCTTCTTGACTTGACAATTTGGACATCTGAAGCTTCATATTAGCTGCAAGTATTGTTAAATTGCAAACTCCTTTAATATATGGTATTATCTTCTCTATATGTGTGTTTTGAAATACAGTTGTCCACAAGCTGCTTGCTGTCCGTGGCACATAAAATCCTTTAAATGACCCTACAAATTGAGTTATTCGACTTCATCGGGGGCAGACAGGAGCTCACAAAGGAGGTAGAAAACACTGAGGATGAGCGCTGATTGTTGGATCTGTAATGTTAGTATACGAGGCCTGAGGTGTATTACTGAAGGGTTGTCATAACAGGCCACTCTCTAAAGGAAAACTATTAGGTTGTCAAGTTACATGTGAAGGTATGTGTGGATTACCTCTGAGTTAGTTACATTTATTTATAGTTACAACAGGGATTGGAAGCTCCACCACAGCAGAAGCCACAGACCAGGTTGCAAGATGTGAACTAACGGAGATGAATGGAGTTGCCAGTCGTCTCAATACAATTTCAGCGGCTAACACTAGCTGATAAAGAGCTCTCTCTCTCTCACACACACACACACACACACTATTTAATTCGCCTAATTTTAACAAAGACGTTTAAAACGTAGTTTAACAGTAGCGTTTCATTGTTGAGATCTGCTTACCGATATCTTCTTCAATAACACGGCAGTGAAGGCCGTCAAGCCGACGCTGCTAACCTAAGCTTTCGTTGCCATGTTAGCCAACAACTCAAACAATGGCTACCGTTCTTACTATTTGGCTAGCAGGCTGCTAGGCTACATCCATCCATGGGCTCCAGTCCTGTCCTGTCCGGTGTAGCTGTCGACGGTAGCGCTAACCAAGCCGCATTGCATCACGTTAAACGATGAAAACTATACACAGGACTGGCTCTCGACCTTTTTCGGTCGCCGTGGTCCTTTGGTCGGCGGCATCATACCTGTCACAGGCGGCTGAAACAACACCTTTGTTACTTCACATGATTGACAGGAATACGAACCAATGGGCGTCAAGAAGGGCTATTTCATTTCCCACCCGCATTCCACAAACACCCGCCCTACTCTGTCCCTGATTGGCTAATACGTGTTGCCTCCGTTGGTTGGATATGGGTTGGATTAGTTGGGCTCTGGGTTAGGGTAAAAAATAAAATAAAATCAGGACCAGAGCCAATCATAGGCAGAGCAGGGGCGGTTCTTCACTGAATGCGGGTGGTAAGATAAATACCGTGGGCGAGACAACATTAACGGTCCATTGTCAACACCTAAGGTCAAAGGCTGTCTTTCACATTCTCCCAAACTGGCATCAAACATATTGTGAGGAAATTATATCGCAATTATGGCAGTAATCCATAAAATGTGTAGTTTTATCATTGATATAAACGCCATATATCTAGTATCAAATATTACATATTAGGACTTAATCTCTTAAAAATGAACAATGAATGTAAAAATTAACTAAGGAAACATATCTCAGAGTTGCATAGTTTCTAACACGTTCACATTAAGTGAAAAATGACCCACAAATATCTTATTTGCATATCTACAGCTGATTTATCAATTAGCCAACTATTTTGATAATCTATTAATTGTTTTAAGTTTTTTCTTTAAGAAAAAAACCTGATTCCAGCTTTTTGAATATTATTTGATTTCTTTAGTCTTTTTAGATAGAAAACTGAATATATTTGGGTTGTGGGTTAAGATTAAGGTTATTAATAAGACATTTGAGGACATCATCTCAAGGTTTGACAAACAGTGATAAAAACTTTTCACAATTTGTTTGTGATATTTTATGGACCAGATTAATTGATAATGAAAATAATTGTTAGTTGCAGTCTTATGCAGTACTCCGTTGTACATATCACATGTTGAAAGTACGACAGGATTTACATCCCATAACCAAAGGTTCATGGCGCTTTTACCAACATCATCGTCACTTATAAAAAGGCGACATAAAGCAGACAGGCAAGTTCTGCATTCTCTTCAGATTCTAATAAGGGAGCAGCTTCAGTTCCTCCTTTTTTAGTTTAATACTGATTTTGGAAAAAAACACTAACCCATAATCATCAAAAACTCAAATTTAAATGTTGTTAACAGTTCTAAAATTCTGTCAGACACAAAAACACATGAAAACAAATGAGCTGGAAATAAACACACATTTCAGATAGCATAAAATATGTTTCCTTTTAGTTATTAAAAATGAATTTCATTTTCATCACAGCCAAAGTTAAGAAATGGATGAATTTCTTATTAATAAAAACATTGTCAAAATGCCTAAGACAGTAAGTAAACACATTGATTTCTCATAACCATGATATGGCACAAACCCAAAGACATGAAATCTCAATATGGCAAAGCCAAATGATAAACATAGTCAAAACAAACAAAACAATTTACTGCTAATTTCTGCAGGCTTTGAGGCTAAGCATATGGTATGCTTATAAAGTGCTATCATGTATAATAACGATTAACAGTATTTAAGTGTTACATAATATAATCTGATGCCGAGATGATTTTCGGAAATGCTTTTGAATGATGACTGGAATCTTTATATGGAAAAAAATAAGCCACAGTATTTATATGAATTTATATGAATAAATACTCTATCAACAGTGTATCCGATCTCCAGTCTTTCAGCAATCCAAATGACAAAAGAATTGTACAAATCTGGCTACTAAAAAACAGTTCAGTTCCCACCAAGAGCATTAAGTGGATCATCAAATATGTCGCCTGAATCTGTTGTTGCACTGGTCTCCTGGGATGGTGTTGTTTTCTTTGATTTTGAGGGAGGCTTAGTCACTGGTTTTACTGTGCTTGGTGAGAAGATGTCATCTTTAAAAGAAGAGAGGTGACACAGTATTTAATTAAATATGACAATCTTACAACAGGATTGACCACAGGACAGATGTTATTAAAAGAGCTGCCGTTTTATTGTTACTTACCCATGTCATCGTCGAATATTGACTTGGTCTCTCCCTTTGCCTTGGACTTCTGTTTTGGTTTAAAAGTGTCTGTCAGATCAGCAAAAATGTCTATGTTGTCATCAAACAAGCTGGCATCAATGGGCTTTTCTTTGTTCTTCTTCTGAACTTTAGGCACAGTGGCTACTTCATCCTGGGGAGAGTCAGCCAATAAGGGAAGAAATTAGTTATAGAAAGTTATTATAATGGCACAGTTAAAACATGACAGTATTACCATTGATGTAAAATTCAGTTACCTTGAAGATGTCCTGCTTTGAAAAATTACTGCTACTCTTGATTTCTTGACTACTTGTGGATGTGGGGGTCGAAGTGTTGCTCACGCCAAAGATGTCCTCATCATCATCGTCTTCCAAAAAGGACGAGGCCTTGGCTTTCTTTGTGGTTGACTTTGGCTTGACCTTTTGGAAAAGGTCAACGCTGTTGTCATCAAAAATGGATGGGAGTGTGCTTTTATCTTTGTCTTTCTTTAATGTCGCCCCGCTACCATCTTGATGTTGTGAAGTCTTCGTAGTTTTCTTGGTGGAGGGTGTATTTGTGACTGAGGCAGCCCCAAACAGAGAGTCAGAGCCAAAAAGGTCATCCTCATCAGAAGATGGCAGCACTTTGGTACTGCTGCTGTCCTTATTTGAGTCTTTCTTTCCAGCGTTTGTGGATACCGGCAGTGTCAGTACAGATGGTCTGGTAGAGATTTCAGTAAGTGACGGTTGAGAAGGTGACGAGGCCGACGAGGCAGATGAGGTGGGCGAGGCGGTGGTTGCACTTGAGTTCGGTGGTGTCGGACTGGCCTGTTTCTGGCTAGACATGTCTGATGGAGGTAAGACTAAACCAGAAACACTGGGCTTGGACACAGGGACATCAACACCCGGAGTTACTTCTTTATTCTCCACAGATCTTTGGGCTGATTGCTGCCTTGCCGCTCTGGACTGGGGTCTTCGTTGTGCAGAACCTTTAGCACGACCCTGAAAGATAGAAAACGTTCACTCACAATAATGTTCCAGAAATCCAACCTATAAAAAAGCACATAAAAGGATAACTGACATAATACTCCAGAAATTAAACCCCACCTTGTGTGCACTCTGCAATGTTAAGACCTGGACCGGGGTGTCGAAGCTCACTCCAGCTTCACTGTCTGTCTGGGCTCCTACAGGAGTTGTGGCAGGGCTTGGGCTCAGGCTGGAGCTGGACACCCCAGAAGAAGAACTGGGAGCCATACCAGGCAGTACACTTATAGCCCCTGGCATACTGGGGGCAGCGCCAGGGAGCAATGCAGCAGGGTTGATCATCAGATTGGCCTGAATATGAGAAAGAAGAGATGCACCATAAGAGACACTTATCGAAGTGGAAAGATATCACGGATGCTAAGACCAGAGACTATTTATAACATATTACATTTGTTTCCATGCTTCAGCTACACATTTACAGCTGTAGAATAAACTATTCATGAAGTTTCTCAGCATTTCAAGCAGCAGATCATTTAGAGGAAAATGAGAAACCAGCTCTGTGGATGGGAATGAAGCAAGAACAAGATGCATGTCTTGTGAAACTGAAATAAAGAGTCAGAGAATTCTTCCGAAATCAAAACAGACAGTTCCTCATTTTGATAGTCATGCTACTGTATCGTAGCCAAGCTTTTAACCTGGAATGTAAAATGTCCAGACAGAAGAAATTTTGAAAGAGAAAACATGTAAGTTAGAATAGGAAAGTCTTTCCAGTAGTAAAAAGAATGAAATATCAGGAATGAAGGCTTTTGATTAAATAAAAGCAAAAAAAAAATTACTTGAAGTTTCCCAATCCTTGATGAGGGATCTTTAGGTTTTACAGGGCTTGGTGCAGGTTTCTGTGTGGTCAGATTACAGCAGGTTTAATATTTAATTCAATAAAAACCATCTATATACTTTACTGTACTACGGACTGTAAATGATTTGCAGTATAAAGGCAGCTCAAACTAACAAAACTTATTCCTGAATTATAACCACAAGGCCACATAGGTATGTGTTTTCATGTCTCAAAGAAAAAAGCACTTCATGGTATTACTGCAGCTGCAGTATAGTTTACAGCAGACTCACCTGAATCTCTGATACAGACTCTGGACTTGCTAGTGGTGCCTTGTCATTAGGTATACTAGGCTTCTCTGCTACTTTCTGTGAATGTAAATCAACAGAGAATAAAACAAGATCAAACATCTCCCACTGTTAGAAAAATGCAAGACTAATTTTAAATTCTTATTTACACACAACTAAATATACAATGCTTAGGAAAAAATAATCTGTTGTACTAAAAACTTTACAACTGGCAGGGTATACATGACAACCCCCAGCCTGTAACCCGGAAGCCCTATACGCCCGCCCCGTGAAATCCCTAATATATCCGATGGCAACAGATTACATTACAGCCTAATTCTATAATAAATTTGATTCTTTTTCATTTTTATTTAAAAAGGCACCTTTCTTGGCACTCAAGGACACCGTACAGAATTTGTGAAATTAAAAAACACATTAAAAAGAAGCAACAATACAAATAAAATATAAAAATAAAGACAATATAAAAGTGACAGAGCAATTGACATGAAATGGTATGGGAGGTTTTAAACAGATGTGTTTTGAGTTGTGATTTGAAGTGGGGAAATGAATCGATGGGACAGACAGGTGTATGGAGGAAGAGGATCTGAGGGAGCGGGAGGGAGTAGGAATATGGAGAAGATCGGACAGATATGGGGGGCGAGGTTGTGGGTGGCCTTGAATGTTAACAGAAGGACTTTGAATTGAGTACGGAAGTGAACCGGGAGCCAGTGGAGCTGTTGGGAGGACAGGTGTGATGTGGTGGATGGAGAGGGTTCAAGTATTATACGGGCAGCTGAGTTCTGGACCAGTTGAAGTCTATGGAGGGATTTGTGAGGGAGGCAGAAGAGGAGAGAGTTGCAGTAATCCAGATGGGAAGTGATGAGGCTGTGGACAAGGATGGCGGCAGTGTGGGGGGTAAGGGAGGGGCAAAGGCGATTGATGTTTCGTAGGTGGAAGTAGGCAAACTGGGTAATGTTATTGATGTGAGATTGAAAGGACAGTGTGCTATCAAGGATGACACCCACACTCTTAACCTGGGGGGAGGGTGAAACGGACAAATTATCAATGGTGAGAGAAAAGCTGTTGGTTTTGGATAGAGTGGATTTGGTGCCAATGAGGAGAACCTCGGTTTTGTTACCGTTTAATTTAAGGAAGTTTAGGGTGAACCAGGTTTTTATTCTGATCATTAACACAATAATTATTACCGGAGGAAGCGTTTTGGGTTTGGTGGAGCTGAAGAGGTCATCCTCATCGTCATCTGCAAACAGACTAGGTGCTGCTGGTTTCGCTGAGCTGAGCTTGGAGCTCTAGAAAGTAAACGGTCATGTATCATTATCATCTAGTGAGAGACATCTGCATTGGACAAAGTACATTGTTTATAAGAGATAAATATACAAACAGATAAAAGCATCTTTTATACTGACTGTAGCTTTCCCTGAGGTGGCAAAGAGGTCAACGTCTGGGTCATTGTCCTTCTGCTGTGTCTGACTGAACAACAACTCCTCATCCTGGAACACACCTGTGCTCTTTGCCTGTGGCCGCTCCTCTGTGGGCTGTAAACACAACACAGAAACGCATATTTTAATATTTTGACTGCAGGAGAAATGTTGTCAAATTGAAAATAAAATCATACAAACCTTTAGTGTGTTTTTGGCCGTGGGTTTACTGGGCGTGAATATTGGATCATTCCAATCTGACTCGTCTTCCTCCTCGTCATCAAACAGACTCACTGTGTTTGTTTTGACTTTCTCTTCCTTCTTCTTCTCCTCCTTATTAACATTTGGTGGTGGGCTGTCTTTAGAGAGGAAGCCATCGTCGTCGCTGTCATCTTCATCCAATGGGCTCTTGGTCTGCTTGCTGGCAAGAATGTCAATGCCTCCAAAAAGACTGACAGCTCCGGCAGGCTTCTTTTTACTCTCACTGTTCTCTGGCGATGACGGGAGTGTCTCGGGGGTCTTTACTGCTGGTTTCTCCACCTCTGAAAGCTTATCCTCTGCTGCTCTCTTAGTATCTGCAACCGCTTCTGATTTCTCTGAGAGCAAGGAGGGTTGAGAATCCACAGCAGGTGTCTGAAGAAAAAAGGGCATTTGAATTTAATCCCAGTGAGCAAATAGTGCAATAAATTAATTATAACAGAATCTCATAACAAAATATCAGTTATGTCACAAACTCATAGGGCCAACTTGATTTTACAGTTTGCTTTCTCTCTACTTGAGAGCGGCTCTCTAAGGGCTGAGAACATTGTCCTTTTTTTGTAAGTATATTTTTTGGGCATTTTACAGTATTAGATAACAATATCTGAGAGGTGACCGGAAGTGACGGGAGATAGACACAGGGAATGACATGCAACAAATATCTGCTGCTGGAATTTAACTACATTGTGACCATGTGGCATGCGTCTTTAGTAGGCTAAAAGGACGCTCCAAAGCTGAGAGCACTTTCTTATCCCTTAAGCCTTTCAATAAGGCCACTGAAAAGAAGTTTAAAACAAGATTGTTTTTCTTGGCAAAAGCTTTTTACCCAGGAGCAATATCTATTTTTAACTTAAAAAATAAGTTAGCACACTCACTTTAGCAGCTGGGGCTGCAGTGTTTGTGCTGACAGCAGGTTTGATGGCAAAGAGGGATCCTCTATCTTCATCATCATCATCACCTTCATCTTCAAACAGAAGAGCAACTCTCTGAGGCTTCTTATTACTGTGTGAAGACAGAATGGTAGTGTTAGATAAGAATCCTTGGCACTTTTAAAGTGTTTTAAACCTAAAAAGTATGTTTAACAATTTAAGTATGAGTAAAATAATTCCTAATGTATTAATAGGAACAAATGCCAAACACTTTTAATACCTTGACTCTTTTGTTGGAGCAAACAGGTCATCACCGTCATCATCAAAAAGGCTGCTTTTTTGAGATGTTTTGGCACTTGGGAGACTGGAGGGGGCGCTGGCACTGGGCTTCATCCCCCCTGTCTTGGTCTCCTGCTTTGCTGTACTACTTTTGGAACTTAACCACTGGTCCTGTTTTCACACAGTCACAAAAATAATGCATCATATTGTACTTTCATTAGTACTGACAAGCACAAGTAAAATATTTGTTTTTCTTTTCACATACCTCATCATCGCTGAAGAGGGAGCTGGACACAGTCTTACTGGGCTTCGGGGTGGAGACTTGAGCTTGATTAGGTTTTGGTTTTGATTTAGCTGCAGATGCAAACAGGTCCTGCAAGACGATGGACAAGATTATTGAAATGTACTCACAGTAAAGTAGGCTTAAGCTGAATCTTTTTTGCCATGCATGTGAAAAGATTTTTTTTCACCTCTTCTTCCTCATCATCAAATAATATTGAAGAAGCCCCGCCCATTTTGCCTTGGCTTGTGGGTTCAGGCTTAGACTGGCTCTTAGGGATAGTTGGGAATACCTGTAGAAGGTAAATACATATATAGTGTAATAGAAATATCTACAGGACCAGTCAAAACTTCCCATTCACTTGAATGAGACAGTGCGTCCAACGTTTGACTTGGACTGTATTATTATTGTTTACTTTATTTCCAGTGAACCTCGAGATCCTTACTTGTGTGTCTTCATCATCTGAGAAGAGGCCTCTGGTCTGTGGCTTTGGAGCCTGTTTGACTTTCCCCACATCTACAGCAGGTCCATTCTAAAATGCACAAAAAAGATAATAAATTAATATAAATATATTTTAAAACTGTAACTTCCTTTTTGAATGAGTGATATTTTTGTCCTGAAAGAAAATACTGGTAAAGCGAAGGAAAGAGAACTGAACAGAGTGAATGAAAGCAGTGAAGTTAGACTTTTTCACAAGCTACACTGAAATATGGCACTCTGAGCATACATTCATTTAATGAAGGACTCCAGTTCTGTTAATTAAATGGCATCCATGCCAGATAAATGCTGTTGGGAGTCATGGTAAGAACAAGCATGACCTCAAAACAAAAAATTAATAGGATGCTGCGAAATGTGAATATCTTTTGACAATTTAGGCAGCAAACATTGTGGTGACTGAAGCTCAATACAGCCCTGTTTTGTTGAAAATATGCCATTTTGCTTGCGAAAACAAACCAAATTTAATTTGGTCAGTGGTTGGAGTATATTGTTAGACAATGATCTATTCAGACCTCCTCAGATTTCTCTGATTCCTCGCTGGTTGATGGTTGACGTTTTTTCAGGCCCTCAGTGAGTAAGCTTTTAGTCCCAGGACCAAACATGGAGATGGCCCCAGCTGGCATCTAAGCAACGAATGAATGAATGAATGAATGAATGAATGAATGAATGATCATTAGCATAGGAACTCTCAGACAACTACAAAGCACAATGCAGCCATAACAACATAATTTGATTCACACAACCAAATCAGAAGAGCTTATTCAAACTTTTTTTGAGGGGAAGTGTTTGTGAAGCCATCTATGTTTAAACACAGTCAGAAACTTGTATGTTGATCTTTACCTTTTTCTCAGGTGGTTTGACCTGCTCTTCCACCACCTCCTTCTTGCTCTGAGCTGGAGTTGGTGCACTGTACTTTTCACTGAATATGTCACCATCATCATCGTCATCATCGAAAAGGTCAATAGCATTCTTGGGTTTGGGTTTCTCCTGTCCAGCTGCAAAAAAACCCCAACATGGTTTAAAGGTGATCATCCCCATCTGAACTTGAACTGAAGCACAGAAACACCCATTCCCATACCCTTACCAGAATCTGATTTCTTCAGGCTTTTACCACTGAAGAAGTCATCCTCATCTTCCTCATCATCAAACAGCCCACCTCCTATTGCGACCTGTTTGGAGGAGGCAGGGGTTTTGGTAGCCGGAGCTCCGTTTTCTTTGCTCTCCACTGAGTCGGACTCATTCCCTGAACTGAACAGGCTGTTATCTGTTGGAAGACAGTGACTTGGTTTGATTGAGGATGATGTAGCACAAAAAGAAGTGATACAAAGTGGCATAATAATAATAATAATAATAATAATACTAATACTAATACTAATAATAACAATAACAACAACAACAAGTAAACTGCTACTACCTGGGAATATTGAAACGGCACCCGGTGGAATTTTCTTTCCAGGCTTGCCAGGTTCTTTGAAGGAAAAGAAAAGAAAAAAACAACAACCCCATACATTAAAATACTACTAGAGGCAAATTAGAAAACAAATCCAAATTATTTTAATATGTACCTACCTGTACCTATCCTATTTGTCTCCAAAGAGAGTCTTACCTGCAGTTTGAGCTGTGCTTTTCACGCTTTCATTCACAGACTTCTCTTCAGACACAGGGGGTTTTGGTGCCTCAGAGAAAAGATCCCCCTGAAAGGCAAAACATCATACAGCACAAATCAAATTCTGGCTACAGTCCACAGTTTCTCTCATGTGACACTGGACTGGATTCAGAAGGAAAATCATTTAGTTTAATATACCTCCTCGTCGTCGTCAAACAGGCCTTTCCCTCCACTGAAGAGGCCACTTTTTCTTCCAAACGGGGAGAACTCGTCATCATCCATAGGTGGTGGCTTAAACATGTCATCGCTGTCATCTTCAGCTGCTGCTACAATAAACATAAACAGAATCAAGCAACATTGTGGAAATAATGGCTGTGCTATGGAAAAAATCACAAATGCAAAATGCAAACAAAAACAAAACCATTGTAGTGATGATGAATGAATGTCATACCCTCTGGCTTTGCAGGCTTTGATTCTTTTCTGCCTTTACTTTTCTTCTTAGATGCCAATGCTTTCAAGACATGACACAGTAGAAAGAAAATATGCATAAGCATGCACATGCGGTGATGGCACTCATCGCTGAAATGCTTTCAATGTAAAAGTCAAGTATAGACTTTGATGCTGACTTTTATTAAAATTAAATATGAAGAGTGGCAGGCACAAAAGATTGTACGAAAATTCAAAGTGATGATGATAGCTGGCTGGTGATGAAAGTGACTTACATGCTCGATCTCCCTCTGGTTTGTTAACAGGTTCACCTTTGATTCGGGCTGCAAGCTCATCAGCAAAGGACGATGGCCCTGTGTTCTGAATGTGACATGAAAACAACCAGAGAGGACATACGTCATACACACACATTACATCAGTTTTCCCCGAGGTAGCCGAGAACCAGATCTGAATGATGTAAGACTCAAATCACATATAAGCCACTGACAAAAGTTATCTCGAAACTACTTATCTATTCCTTTTCTACAAGCGTACCTGTGTGTCATCATCATCGTCCTTGTCTGAATCTCCGAATATGTCAGAATCCTCATCTTCCTCTTCTTCATCTTCGTCATAACTCAACATTGATGATTTCTAGGAGAGGAGGGGAGGAGGATCCAAAATTATAAAGTTATTCAGTTTAAATGTAATCTTTGATATGTCTGGCAGTCAGCTAACCTTCTTGATATTGTTGTGCCCTTCATCATCCTCCTGGTTGAAGTCGTCATCTGAATGCTGTTATGTGAATAATTTAATAGAATGAGGTTTCAATTTTTCGTGTGCAACACGCACAATTAAAAAGCAGGAAAAATACACTTTAAGAAAAAAAAAAGTCTTACAACTGCGTCTTGGTCGTCTTCACTCTCGATGACACTGTCTCGGTCACTGTCGACTGACATTTCTGCAAGAAGAATTAAAAAGCTGTAAAATAAGAGCACTAATGAGGCATGTATGGTGCCTTAAGAGACTACCATGAGTATATTACCATCACTAGAGAGGTCACCAAGTCCAACATCATCTTGTTCCATGAAGGCCTGGGAACCAATCAGATACGGAAGAGGCCTGTCCACATAAAGATCCTAAAAGCCAAAGACAGAATGGTTAACGCACACTATTTCTGATGACAGATGCTGCATGTCATAGACATGCATTTCTAAAACAATTGCTTTATTAAGCAAGTACATTAAAATAGATAAAAATGTTGATAATATATAAATAAATACACATAAGCATATCTCAGTGAGTGTCTTAAGATTAAGAGCACACCTTAGGCTCCAGGATTGCCTCCACTCTGTCTGTGACCTCCTCGTCCTCTGAGTCAGAGTTTCCTGCTTTGATGTCCAGTTGCTCAAAGGCCGACTCCAGTACTCTCAAACCATAATTCACTGCTTCCTGCATCTTAGGGATCAACTCTGCCTCTTTCTGCTCACGAGTCTTCTCCTTGAGGGAAAACATTGATGACACATAGGTTGTATGTCACATAGGCAATACAACAAGAGAAAGAGATGTTTGTCAAGTACTGTGGCCACACGATCCTTGATTTAATAATAACAAAAAGCATTATCCTGTATGTTGGGAGCAACAGTCACCTGCTCAGGCTGCTTCTCCAAGGCGTCAGCCTTAGGAACAGTGTCTTCTACCTCTTCATCATACACTCTCTGTGACAGGACACAAAGTAAACAATATTTTTACCTCCAAAGTACACAAACAAGTAGACTGAAATGCAACAGTTATAGGAAACAAGTAAAGCCACATGAAAGTTGAATTGATATTCATTACATTTTCTATAAACTGTGTATTGGAAAGCATGAGGAAGTCATTAAAGACAGTGTGCAAGCAGCTGTCTGTGGCTTTGGTGTCACGAATTAGACTGTCCAGCTGCTTTTCAATCTCATGTGTCTTTGACAGCATCTTCTGAGAAAAGTCTTGGAGGAACAGAAAGAGCTGTGAAGTAAGCAAAAAAAAACACAGTCAGGAACACAGCTACAGTAGCAAGGTCATGTTCATTACAAAGCAGAACGTGTTTCACAATCACTGTCTTCACCTCTGACTTCTAAATCATTTCTGCAACATTTGTCTAACTATTTGAGTAAAGGTGATGATGAGTTACTGTTTTTGTTTCTGACTTACCCCTGAGTCAGCTGCCAAAGACCAACTGGCACTGCTCTGCCGCATCTCTTCAAGACTCCATGGTCTCTCCCAAATCTGAGCATCTTTCTCCAAGTGTTCACTCCTGCTTGGGCCATTTGCCATTCCATCCGGCAACCCACTCATCTGCAATCGGATAGCTTGTTGTCATTTATGCAATTTATTAATTCAGACAGGCTTCTGATCACCTGACATTAATCAAGAGGGGAAAATATTTCAACCTAAAAAATAATAATTATTATGCTTTTGTAACAATATAGCCCACATATCTGTTTTAAGTTGTATTTGATGATGACAAATCCTGGAGCTGCTTCATGCATACAGTGACAATCAAAAGTTAGGACATGCTTTTTCATTAAAAGGTAATGCAGCAACTCTCTAGATGTTGTGCCTGTATTTAAAGAGATATTACTAGGATATAGTTGCAATATCTGCTTGATGCTCTACATTTATCTCCTCCAAAAACTTTAAAAAAACAACAACTTGCATCCAAATCTAATACAAGTAGAAACTGGAAACATAAGATGAGTGGCAGCAGGACTGTGGTAAACCTACACAGAATCAGGGCCAAATAAATCATACTTGATGACTTCCACCAACTGAACAGGCTGAATGAACTGCTGCCCTCTGGTCAAAGGTTTAAAACACTCCCCTGTAAAAACAAACCCAAGCGATGTGATCACTGATCATTTATCCAAACGCTTGTTTGAGGAGCTCATGTGATGTCGGTGTGATGTTTGTGAATTTGATTGCCTCTGACTAAAATGATGCACAGATGAACACATTATTACTGCTAAAAACTAATTATCTAGCTTTCCAGAGTGATTAAAACAATTACCACATAATCAAATCCATGTTAACTGGTGTATCTTTATTTTAACTAGTGTAGAGTTACTGCTATACTCGCGTTACAACAAGCTAGTTTGGACTATGGCAATAACGTTACGCATTTGCGGAAGACAACTTGTTGAGTCCACACAAAGTTGCCTAAATTTCCTCTTACTAGCTTTCACATTCAATCAGACTTGCTGCTGGAGGAGAAATCGGGGACTGTTTGGCTAGCAGCTAGCTCAAGTTAGCTAGCCAACATCAACGTCAGCTACAGTAGTGCCAAGCGACGCAAGTCACATACAGCCACCCAAATTTAAGCGCCCTCGTGCTTACCTTGAACACCTCCGTCAATTGCAGTCCGCGACGGACAACTGTGGTCAGAAACGACGTAAAAAAATAAGATCAATTATGCTAAATTTTGGCCTTTCCCTCATTGGTCTTCTGACAGGTCAGCCATGTTCTGTCTGCAGACAGTCACCTGACTACCGTTGCCTAGCAACCCCGGGGAAAGTGGGGCGGAGTGGAACAAACCAACAATTAATGCAAAGAGGCGAAACGACTCTTTTCCTCTATTACGCTCACTATAAACTGCCGCTGCCGTGAAAACAGTCGAGTTCATCTCAGATTTGATCAGTGATTACCTGTAACTATCCCACATACTCATATAGGCAATTTAACATCCATTTTTATATATTTGATTCATTTAAAACCAAATGTGTTACTAACGTAGACTATTCAGCAACATTGGACGTTCATATTGGACGTCCCAACATTATGGGTTTTCATGACCCATTCACTCCTTCTTCTTCTCTTGTTACATCTCTGACTTCTTCAAAATGTACGAGTTTTGTTTGTTTAGTAATGCCGTAGGTTCTCATTCTATCAACCACATTTTCATCATAAGCTCATTTTTATCATCACACTTTTGCCCTTAATTAGTTAGCCTACTTTATTACACTGATGTGGGTTGTATCACACAAGAGTGCTCAGAGTATGTACAGTAGGCCTGTTAGATTTAAGACTTCTGAATATTGTGAGTGCAATCTCTAGAGGAGGTTTTAGGATTGTGTCCAAATAGGCCTATCCCTCTGACACAATAAAGTCTTAAATGAATAAGAATTTAATTTTTTTTAAATTTTACTTTATTTCGAACATGTTAAAATAGCGAAACCAAACAAATAGGCAGTGGTTTGCGGCAAAATAGAAATTATAGGAGAAAAAACAACATATATAGCCTACACATACATATATACATATATATATACATATAAACACATTCACATATATACACACACACATATACATACATACATACATACACATACATAAACATATATTTTCATTCCATTCTTTTCCTTCCTTCCTCCTTTTCCCTCTTCTTTTCCCTTTCTCCTCTTCTTCCCATTTCTTACTTTCCTCTTTCAGACATACAACAAACAATAAACAATACATATCTGTTCGAATGGGTGTAGGATGAAGCAATGAGCTTTTCTAGTCCTACCCCTTTTTTACCCTTTTATTTTATTTTATTTTATTTATTTTTTTTTAATTTTTAGACTCAGTCACTTCCAAGCTAAACAACAACACAAAACCATCCAATCATTCAAACCAATACGAGTGAATAACAATAATAACAAAACAAACAAGCAGACAAACAAACAAAAGCACAAGTCACATTATCCCAGTCCACCTCTTTGTTCATCCTGTTTATATTGGTCAAAAGTGTTATTTTAAATATCTGTTTAAAATTGTGTAATGTTCTGCATGTTTTCATTTCTTCAGTACAGTTGTTCCACAGATTAACTCATTTTGTTGTGATGCAATGATATTTGACATTTGTCCTCATTAATTGTTTTTTGAACATAGATATTCCTCTCAGGTTGTATTTACCTTCCCTCAATTGGAACAGCCCCTGAATACAGTCTGTTGTTGAATTTGAATAGTTTTGAAGTCAACCAGATCCTTAAACTTTAGTCATTTAACTCAAAACTCAAATGTCATTTTTAAGGCTTGTTAGTAGAATAGAATAGAATATAGAATAGAAAGTCTTTATTGTCATTGTACAAAGCACAACAAAATTGAGATGCCATCTTTAAAGTGCAGAAACAAAAGTAAATAAATAATTACCATTATTTAATGCAGTTAAGTGCATTTATGGCTTTAGTGTAAAAGCTGTTGTGTAATCTATTTGTTTGTACTCTTAATGCCTGAAGCCACCAGCTCAAAGAGTGAGTGTCCTGGGTGAGATGGGTCCCTGAGGATATGGTGAGCTTTCCTGAAACAGCGGGAACTGTACAGATCTTTCAGGGAGGGGAAGGGGCAGTCAATAATCTTCTGGGCTGTGGTGATGACCCTCTGGAGCGCTATCCTCTCTGCAGCTCTGCAGCTGGAGAACCACATACACATGCCGTAGGTCAAAATGACAGGTAACTTATAAGTAACTGACATGCACTTGATACAAACCCAAGTCCAAAAATAATATTTTACATTTCCTTGGATTCATGTTCTTGTGTCTGAACACTGACCTGGAGAATTTTTATATCAACTTAAACCATAAGGTGGTTATAAGGAGTACAATTACTCAATAATGATTTCATACAAATGATTTATGGCCTGTCAGAATTATATTTCACTATTCACCTATACAACTCTACTATTTATTTAGAGGCAGTTGTTTCTTTTGACAAAATACTCAGATGAATGCAAGAAAATGTGCAAAAGCATATTTCAACCCGTATTATCTCAAACCAAGGACTATCTTAATGCACAACTCAGAAGGCGAGTTTTGCTCCAAGACTTAAAAGAACCATGTAAAACCATCTCTCACAGTACACTTAGAAGAATAATCCTAATAATGAAAGGACAGTGCAGAACAGCTGGATGAAAGGAGAGATCATTACGCAGAGCTATGCATCATTGTATTTGAAAATATTTTCATCCAAAGCCTAACTAAATCTGAAACTAAAGTAGTCTGTTCGAGTCCAAATAAGTTTGTTGAACATTTGTCTATTTGTTATTTTGGGCATGGCGGCTGTTTGTTCCTAACATTAACATTTTCAGTGATATCTATTTAAATGCAGATTAAGTTTGTAACATATTATTGTGTGAAAGAGTTCTGAATATATTTTTAACAGTTAAGGAGAACATGTTGTATTAGTCTTCCCCTGCACTGCACCATGCTCGTTTAAATACAAAAGTTAAGAACATATTCAGTAAAAAAAATCAACAACAAACAAACACAAAACATGCTCAAACCACCAGGAAGATGCATAATGAACTGGCATGAATCAAAAATGGTAAAATAAATAAATACAGACAAACCCTATGACTGATCTATTATAACGTTACAATGTGATACACGTTATAAGTTAATGTGATACAATGCTTTTTTCTTTTTCTGGTGTGGCAGCAACAATACGTTTCCGTATGAAATGGTCCGCTGCTGGTGTGTGGAGAGGTGCACACACCATACCCTCTATCTGATCTCTTGCTTGGTACGGATGCTCTCTTCTAGCGTGATTTCTGTCTTTCTTTGTGTGTGTGTGTGTGTGTGTGTGTGTGTGTGCCTTATCAGGTATAGTGATAGGCCTACATATCATACTAAGTAGTTATAAAGCAGCTTAACCTTTATGTCTTCATGCTCATGACAAGTAGCTAGAGTTTTTGAATTTTAATACAAACTATTACTATGATCCACTGGGGGGCGCTGCAGTACAAGAGAAGACAAGTGGATAAACTCCGCTTGTGGCTTGTGTGCAAAGATTTTGAATGAACCTACAGTACTGCACAGTGATGAGTAACACAACTTTGAGTTAAAGCTATAAGATATTTTGAAGAAGTAATGAAGTAGACTATCCTCTTCAGGTAAGTCGGTGTGCCCGGGCTCGGGCTGGCTGGTGTTTTTTCATGCCTCTGTATGAGTCATGCGTAACGGCCCCATATCCACTCCCCTATCGTGCTCACATCTGTTCATTTCAGTTCCCTATGCAGGGTCTGTCTCATTCCCCAAGGATTATGGTTCACTTCAATAAATAAATTTGGTTTTCATCAAGATGCTGCGGGTCAATGTTGAGTCCGCCAGTGGGATCCCCAAAAAGAAACTTGGAAACCCTGATCCAATAACTTCTATTATCTTCAGAGGTGAGTCAGTGATTATTATTCTAACTTTGTCTGCGTGCTCGGGTAACTGTTTTTTGTTTGTTGCTCAGACAGCTTCATCAAGCCGCTTATAAAAGTGTAACATTTTCTGACTCCACATTTACTTCCAAATAGAAATAATTTTTACTTTTAGATGCTACAGTGTGTAGTATGAAACCCATAAGCAAAATATTTATATATTGTGTGATTGTGTTACTTATGGATGAAATTATAGTGAAAATAAATCCCGTTATTGCTGGGGACCCCCTGGAACTCCCTGTAGGACCTGGGTTCCCAGGCTCCACTTTCAGTATAAAGAATATTTTGGCAGTGACTCACATACAAAACGGAGAACATCCTTATAAGGTTAAGAGTAACCCTCTGTACTCAGAGAATATAAACAGTTTTGGCCACTACTGGATTTTTCTTCTTCTTTTTTTCCCAAAATATTTTTATTGAAAAAGAACATAAGATACTTCCAGTCACAGAATTATAATTTACATTTAGTTTTTTTTGTTCAATATATACAAATATGCATACATACATACAGTCTACACATATACATAGTATAGTATACATAAATATGAAAACTTCAAATAGAAGAACACTGATTAGAGTGTGGCAGGAATGGAAATAATTCAATGATGATGAAATGAACAAACTCCCCCCCACCCTGACTCGGCTCATCCTGACCAATACATAATATTGGTTACTTATGCATTATTAAGTACAACAACAACAACAACAACAACAACAGGCACACATTCAATTGGGAAGTACCTCTTTGTGAAATAAGAAATAAAGGGTTGCCATTTGTGAAAAAACTTGTCAGTACATCCTCTCAACATGTATTGAAGCGTCCTTGGGTTTGTGAAAGGCGCTATATAAATCACACCTGTTATTATTATTATTATTATTATTATTATTATTATTTAATTTTCCCAAGTTTTAGAAAAAACAGGGTGTCTTTAAGCCACCAGGAGCTGGAAGGATATTTAGCAGACTTCCAATGCAATAATAAAGAATGTCTTGCTAGTAAGGATGTCTAAGCTATAATATTCTTTTGTATAGAATTTAGTGCAAGTGAAGCGTCAGGAATGCCAAATATATCAATCAATGGGCAAGCCTGCAGATTTACTCCAAGAACAGTGGACATAATGGTGAAGTAGCCAGTCCAAAAACCATTCAGATCAGTGCAAAGAAAAGACATGTGGCTAAGGTGACAGGGAGAGCCATGACATTTATCATATTTGTCTTCCACTTCCGGATATATTTCAGAAAGTCTTGACTTAGAAAAATGGACCCTGTGTAGAACTTGATAGAAATAAATTTTGGTAAAATATTAATTTTGACAACATTGATCCTGCCGATTAATGAAAGGGGGAGGTTACCCCACCTTTGAATATCTGATGTACTCCTTGAGATAAGGGGAGTGAAATTAGCTGAGGCAAGGTTAGATATAGTTATATACTAAATTGAAAAGGTACGTCTGACTGATTTGTCTTGGGCTCTAAGTGCTGAGACCACTGCCGCCATAGTTAAAAGAACAAAGAAATAAAATAAAAGTAAAAGTAAAGTTGCACATTTGCGCAACAATAATACATAACAGAATTGCACATTTGCACAACAATAACTGATTGTTGCGCAAATGTGCAATTCTGACTGTTGGAGACAATATGCTGCAGTGTTAACGGGAAAACATGCACTTTTCTCCAGATTTGATTTGTAACCTGAAAAGGAACTGAAGTTCTCCAGAATACTTAAAACAGCAGGGATAGAAATTGTAGGATCAGTTACATACAATAACAAATCATCAGCATATACTGATAATTTGTATTCAATTCCGTTTCGGACAATTCCTCTAAATTTCTTCATTTTTATGCAAAACTAGATCACCCATCCTACATTAAAATGTCATTTCTGTCATTTATTTCATGGAAGAATCTCATTTGAAGCTTGTTTGTGTACACAGTGTTTCTACACAGCTGTTGACATAATATTGTAACATCAGAAATCTCTTTTTTGTGTATTTGAGTTTTTGCCAATACATGTAATGATTGATTGTGCTTACAGGTGAAAAGAAGAAAACCAAAACAATTGACAATGAACTGAATCCTGTATGGAATGAAGTAAGTTTGACTGGAATGTGTGAGTTACAGTATGTGAACTTGTTAACTGGGACATGATAAATCTTCTGAGAGCTGCTATTGCCAGGGTTAAAATGGTTTGTAACAGTCACTTCTTTCCAATTACAGGTGCTTGAATTTGACCTGAAAGGCTCTCCCTTGGATGCATCCTCATTCATCGATGTTGTGGTGAAAGACTATGAAACAATTGGCAAACACAAGTATGTGGACTTTTCACCAAATTAAAGCTTAATTCATACCTGTGTTGTCCTAAACCAAACAGGAATGCCAACCACATTTTTGCCTTTTGGAGTGAATCAACCTCAAACTTACATAATGTGTGACAAAGTACCGCTTACAGAAACATCCTTCTGCTTCTGAGTGAAAACCACTTCTCCTCATGAGTGACTGCAGACAGTTAACAAAGAAACCCCCCTCCCTCAAAAAACGAACACCCATGTTATGTTTTGACTGAAAGGGAAAACCACACCCCTCCTCAAAGGTTTACCTTTTGAGAATGTAGGCGTGTGATTATAATCTGTGAAAGTATTCACATTTTAGCATTTATATCTAGATTCCCAATATTACAACCTGCTTATTCCAACAGTATGGCTGAATATTATATATATATATTTTTTATATATTATATATATAGTTATTGTGATCCTTTCCTATAGTGCAGAGTAGCATGTTATTACTTTACTTAGCTGTATAAACACAAGATGTGCTTCAACCATGTTTAGACTTGCAGTTTTAATAAGAAGGTGCTTTGTCTTCCTCACAATAGCACTCAAGCTCTTTCTGGGAACCTTGCCTTAAAAGGAAATTATGTTTCTTCAAGATATGGCATTTTGTCTGGTAGATCCAAGTAACAACAATTCCTCTGAGTCACTCTGGTGACTGATTGTGTAGAATATAAATTATTTTGGGAGGCAGGCTCAAGAGGTGGGGGTAGTGGTGGAGTGTTGTCTGCCTCAGCCACGAAGCCACGAATGCACTTGGATATTTTTCCATGATCACTGCCTGACACTCATGCAGTGGGAGTGGTGGGGTGCTGAGCAAGAAAGCTTGCGCTGGCTTGTCATTGGCACATCTGTGATGACTAGCTCTGCCTGTATGATTTGCAAAATGAACTTTATACACAGCTGATTCAGTAGGGAAACACACCAGATTGGTAATGCATTCTCCACTATGCCTACAATCTCAGAAAATCTAGAAGAGCAATGTGACTCAGAAAGCCTTCTGTCTAATCTGTTGTACCATCAACATAAGCCATCTCCAGCCAGTCACTTTTGACTGCTCAGTTTGTATGGCAAAGATTTTTTTGTTGCTTTGCTAAAAGGCAGTGGCAAGTAGTTGAAGAAAATATATCAATATTCCATAAAAGTCATCACCTGGCTCTTCCACTGTGGTTAAAAAATCTGTTTCTTTGTATTCAATGGGGAAGTTCCAAACACTTTAGACTAGAGGTCAAAGTTTTGGTTTCTAGTAGGAGTAGAGTTGTATATACAAACATAAATATGTATAAACCAATCACTGTGTGTGGCTTCTACAACGGCAGGAATAGTGAAAAGTCTTATATTAGATTATCTCTCAGTCTAATCCTCCACCACTGACCCTGCTTTTCAAGGACAGTTTTTTAAAGATTGGATGAAAAATTAGAGCTGAGAACAAGTGAGAAGAAAAAGAGAGCCTGAGCGACATAATCCTGAATATTGTGAGTGTGCCTGTTCTGTCTGCTTAAGACCAACCTCCCTGCCTCTAAATTTGCCCAGCCTTAAACTGGGCACAGAACTCCCAGCACATGCCTGTGGTGCATGTGAATTGTTTCTGTCTTTTTTGTTTTTTTCGTGCACTTTTTCTTCATCCTACGGTCTTGCCTGTGTAACCAGATGGTCCTTGTCATTGAGCAAAGTATCCCATTCGTTCTCTAGAAAGACACTACTGCAACTCCCAAATGACTGTTGCAAGGGTTAGCCAGGATGTTTGTCACAGGGAGGACTTCTTATATGCAGTTCAGTCAGAGAGTATTTGAATGGCTGCGAATATTTTGTTTCTCCAGGCTCTGTGTTACAGCAATATATATACAAATATAGCTCTTTTAACATATATCGCCCAAAGTTTAAGGGTTCTAAAATAATTGGACACTTGGTTAAAACATTTATTGGGCAGCTGTGTGTTGTTTCAATGTTCATGCATAAAAAGCTCACGTGCAGATTGAGAGTTGAAAGTTGAGACTGAGGTGGAGTTGTCTGTCAATATGAATAAAATGGTTGCTATGCAAGCGATGAAGATAATAGTGAGGCTGAAAAAAAAACAGAGATATCAAAGAGAGTTGGTTTGCCAAAATCAATAACTGAGTATGTTCTAAAAAGCTGTTGCACAGAAAAACTAGAAAATGACAAACAACATGTGGATGACTGGAAAATAATTTTCATAGTGACAACAAAAAAACCCTTATGGCTGCATAGTAAGCAAAAAATTCTCTTTAGGATGTGGGCGTATATGTTTTCTTGTTAAAGAGAAGACTACGTGACCATAACCTCAGAAGACTCACCACATGACGCAAAAACAGAAAGTCTGAAACAAAATGATGGAAAGAGGAACATTTGGAGAAAAAAAGACTCATAACTAAAACACGGCACCTGATCTGTTAAATATGGTGGTGCTTTTGTTATGGCTTGGGCATGTATGGTTGCCTATGGAACAGGCCTATTTAGCAACAGGCTGAATGCGGTAGTACACAGGAGCATTCTATCAGCGCACATTCTGTCATGGGTGGTATTAATCACTGTTTCCACATATCTGTTTGG
Source organism: Scomber japonicus (assembly GCF_027409825.1). Taxonomy (NCBI): domain Eukaryota; kingdom Metazoa; phylum Chordata; class Actinopteri; order Scombriformes; family Scombridae; genus Scomber; species Scomber japonicus. Next base: position 17,565,848 of record NC_070591.1, on the reverse strand, counting down.
TAGACAAAGAGTAGTGAAGAGAAGTGAAATTGGGAAGTGGAAACTGTCATTGTTCTTTAAAAAGTAATTAGAGTCATAGATATTATGTATAATTCCCTCATGAAGTTTGTGGTACTGAAGCGGCTGTGGATCAGGAGGTAGAGCAGTTGTCCACCAATTGGAAGATTGGTGATTCGATTCCTAGCTCCTCTAGTCCATATGTCAATGTGTCCTTGGGCAAGACACTTAACCCCAAATTGCTGCTGTCGCTGTGCCAACGGTGTATGAATGTGTATGAATGATTAGTTTCCGTCTGATGAGCAGCCGTGGTATCCTCTGCCATCAGTGTGTAAATGGGTGAATGAGACGTAATGTAAAAGCGCTTTGAGTGGTCATAATGACTAGAAAAGCGCTATATAAGTACAGTCCATTTACCATTTCCTTATACAGAAGTTGTTTTAGCTATTCATCCTGGCTTCCTCTTTAAACAAAAGCAATTGTTTCTCTCCAGCTGCAAATTTATCGTCCTTGACATAAGTCTAAATAAAGTCTCAGATGTTTTTCACGAAAATTAATAATTCTGCAATTGCTTTTCAGGTTCATAGGCTCAGCAAAAATCTTTCTGAGAGACCTGGCCAGTGGTAACGCGAGGTCCCTCCCATTCAAGAATGTGCCCTTGATTAATGAGAAACAACAGGCCATTGGGGTAAATATCTTAAGTTAATAACATGATTCCTGACAGGTTACATGCACATTTCACTTTTTGATTATCAGATTTAACCTTGAATCACTGGGATCTGTAAAGACAACACGTTGCTGAATATGATGAATGTTCATGACATATCATTTGCTATTAAACCTAATAATACATTAGAGCTAATAATATTAATAGAGAAAACATACTTTTTTCAGGCAACCATTAATTTGATCATTGGGTATGAGCCACCAGCCAGCAGCACTCCAAACTTAAATAATCAGCCTAATGGAGACATGACTCAGGTGGACGCTGGTAAGTATGCACCAATTCACTTAAGACACATGATAAAATCCTCTTTCCCTCATAATGAAAACAGATGGTGATGTTGGATTTCCCTCTCAAAAGAACAAAACTAAATGAAAAACACCCCCCTACAATAATCCATATATAATTTTTTCCTGAGATTCACAATGATCAGCAAGACACAAGGATGAACATTAATGCAATGTATTAATTAATGCACATACTGAAAAGGAATTTAAAAAACAATTAGTTTACTAAAAATCCATGCCATTTTAGCAACTTGCCTAGCCCAAACATTAAAAACTCATTCAGAGTTTTCATCAGATTATACACAACTTTTTAATATGGAAGACTGGATAAAAAAATAATGTATACAAATGGCGGATTATTATCTTGCCAACGAAGTACAATACACTGATTAAGTGCTGCTATTCATTTAACTGTTTTAATATTATTGGTTTTGGGACATTCTCCTACAGGGGAAAAGATGGCTCATTGATTATTGTTGCTTTCAATCACATTTTGCTGTCTATTTTATGATGGTAGTAAATCAAGCTGTAAAAAAACAGTATTAAGTGTATACAGAATATTGATTCAAGAATGTTTGTGATTACAGGAGACAATGAGGAGGGTGAGGAGGGGGAGGCAGAAGTGGATGCAGGGGGTCAGGATGGAAGTCCAGGAGCAGCTGCCTCACCAAACCACCCTGGGAAACCCAGCCACAAGCCAATCCGTCTTAGCCGTAAGAGGCATAGAGCCCTGGCTAATAAGCCCCAGGACTTCCAGGTATTGTTTAAGTTTCGATCACTCTAATTACTGGATAATCACAAATGTCAATTTAGGATGGAAGTCTTAATGCTAGTTGTGAATGACAGCAGGCGTCACCAGTGTAAATATACATTGGCGACTGGACCAGCCAATAGGAAGAGAATTATAACAATTATCTTTCATTTCAGACATGTGATCGTCCTTTTGGTCTTGCATCAGGCCAAAATCATTCATAAATGATTTTCTTTGGGAGCTTGTTTATGCTCCCATGAAAAGCCCAGATATGTGTCTGATTAGGTAGTTCTCATTTGGCAAGGCACAACAATTTTATTTGTACAGCACATTTCAACAACAAGGCAATTCAAAGTTTACATAAAACATAAAATGCATCAAAAATGAAATAAATTAAGCTAAAATAGAATAAGAAAGATAAAACAGGAAATTACCATCTAAAGTACAGTGGGGTATTAACCCTAAAATTTGGATTTAACAAAAAACTGTTTAAAACAACTGAGATTTGCAGAGGACCTGCAGTTTATTCCAGATATGAAGAGCATAAAAACTGAAGAAAACTGATAAGAAGTGTATTTTTCCATTCCGTGACTTATTAAACCAACTGCAGTTTTAAAGTCTATTATTTGACAAACAGGAAATAGTTTAAAGATCTTAGAACTGGAGTGATATGATGTACTTTCTTGGTCTTAGTGAGTCATGTTTAAATAGTCAGTGGTGGCTTTTCATAAACAATCTAGATAAACTGCCTCACTGTTCCAGATTCGTGTTCGTGTTATCGAGGGTCGACAGCTGCCTGGCAACAACATCAAACCAGTGGTGAAAGTGAATGTTTGTGGACAGACCCACAGGACTAGAATCAGAAGAGGAAATAACCCATTCTTTGATGAGGTAATGAGTTCATTATCACACAAAAATACATAAAAAATACAAATACATAAAAGAAGTCTTGCTTTTACCTTGCTTGTCTATTTTAACATCGTCTGATCTTCTTTTTGCTTTATAATCTCTGCCAGTTTTAATAACCTGCTGAGGTATTCCTCTCTTTATCGGCAGTGGTGATATGACAGCTTGGATCTTGAACGCAACATCTTCAGCTTTCTCTTATGTCTGATTCTTCTTCTATGCACTTTCCTTTGTCTCAGTTTTTGCCAAAGCATAGAAATATCGGCTATTAAATTTTAAGTGAGTAGTATTTGTCATAATCAAAGATAACAAAATGTAGCTTATACTCCTTCATATACAGCATGACTTTTTTCTGTCCCTCAGATGTTTTTCTACAACGTTAACATGCTCCCATCAGAGCTGTTTGATGAGAGCATTAGTCTTAGGGTGAGTACTGATACCTGTAATGCAGTTTTTAATATAAAAGGACATTATGTGCTTTCTGCATATGTGAAGATTAGCTGCTTTGTTTTTCTTGACAGGTTTATGACTCCTTCTCCCTCAGAGCAGACAGTCTGATAGGCGAGTTCAAGGTATGTACTGCTTTGTTTTTGACCAATAGAAGATTTATCACTCACTCACTTTTATCACCAGCAGGCTGACAGATTTCAGAATTGTTGCATTAACCTCATATTTTTTTCTTGCTTACCCAGTTGGATGTTGGCTATATCTATGATGAACCTGGTCAGTATTTGCATTTGAAATACATACTATATAGATAATGTATGTCAATATCTGAATGTGTTAAATATTATACTGTGTACAGGTCACGCCATAATGAGGAAGTGGCTCCTCCTGAGTGATCCCGATGACTCTACCTCAGGAGCCCGAGGTTACCTTAAAGTCACCATAATTGTTGTGGCAACTGGGGATGACCCACCGGTGCGAGTGCCTTTACTTATAATCAAAATCGTAACATTCTCAAATCCAAGTATAGATCAGTATTAAATAGCAGCATGATCTCCTCTCCTCTCCTCTCCTCTCCTCTCCTCTCCTCTCCTCTCCTCTCCTCTCCTCTCCTCTCCTCTCCTCTCCTCTCCTTTCCTCTCCTCTCCTCTCCTCTCCTCTCCTCTCCTCTCCTCTCCTCTCCTCTCCTCTCCTCTCCTCTCCTGGATGCAGAGTGAAAGGAGAGAGATAAGTGAGGAGCAGGACGACATAGAGAGTAACCTTTTGGTGCCAGCTGGTATCACAATGCGGGGGGCCACACTCAGCATCAAAGTCTACCGTGCTGAGGATATGCCACAAAGTAAGTTCCTGTAAATTCCTGTAAAGCTTGCATTAACCCCACTGAGGAACCTCGACTGAGAAAGTATCTTCTATTGCAGTGGACGATGCCTTTGTTCAGACAGTAAAACAGGTCTTTGGAGGGGATGGAGACAGGAAAAACTTGGTGGATCCATATTTGGAAATCAGTTTTGCTGGGAAAAAGGTATTTCATGATTGAGTAAAAGGACAAAATCTTTTATTTTTTATGTTTTTGTATGTTCTTGATTTATGCATATTGTTGATACGTATTTTTGGTTTGTTTCTTTTAGCTGTGCACCAAAATCATTGAGAGAAATGCAAATCCAGAGTGGAATCAAGTCGTCAATCTCCAAGTCAAGGTACAATCTTACAGGCTTGTTTCAAATTTCAAATTTACACTTTGACCATCAGCACTAATTAACACACTGTCTGCCTCTGTAGTTCCCTTCAATGTGTGACCGCATCAAGTTGACTATGTATGACTGGTAAGGGCTAAAATTCATTCATAGTCATCTGCATAATTGACAATAATATCACAAGCCACAGTTGACATGTGAATTTCCTCTTGGCAGGGATCGTCTAACCAAGAATGATGCCATAGGAACAACTTTTTTAGATCTGAGCAAAATATCCTCTCCTGGAGGAGAGATTGATGGTAATGGTGCAATTTTTGGGATTGTTGTCACTTAGTGTTTTAAATTTGGATGTTACAATATAATGTTCAATATGTATATTTTGTTTTTTTCATTTGAAACAGACACACAGGGTGAAAATGGCAACATGTCTGAAAGTACGTAAGAAATGATGGCTTGCTATCACAGTTTTATTGTTTTACATCAAAAATAGATAACCTCTAACAGATACAGTCCCCTCCAAAAGTATTGGAACAGTGAGGCCAATTCCTTTATTTTTGCTGTAGACTGAAAACATTTGGGTTTGATATCAAAATATGAATATGAAACTCAAACTATAACTAACTAAGTCCGCACAGGCAAAACCCAAATCTAAAACTGAGCGTATACATTCAGCGCTATTTATTGTTTGAATAATCAATGTAATAGGACACAACTGGACAACAAAACACACCTGTCAGTCACATGTTCATATTACTCACACATTACTTTTGCTTACCTAAAAATGTGGTGTTCCGTTACAAATAATGCTATCTTCTAAGTTGTGTATCAGATCCAGGTGTGATTACCTGGAAATAAAAGCCAAAATAAAGGAATTGGCCTCACTGTCCCAATACTTTTGGAGGGGACTGTAGTTCTGTAGCTGAGAGACTCCTCAGGTGGAAAGCAGTGGGGCCCTTAAACCCCAAATATGTTTTTTCTCATTGCAAGCTACATAGTATGATGATATACATTGATATACATTTATTTTAAAAATAACTCCTGATTATTTTAGCCTTGAGAATGCGCTGGTGGGTTTTAAAGGGAGTGTCTGTGTGTTACAGCGAGCAGTGCAGCGTCTCAGGTTGGTTTTCTCCCAGCTTTTGGGCCTTGCTATGTCAACCTGTATGGCAGCCCAAGAGAATTTACTGGCCTCCTTGATCCATATGAGGAACTCAACTTTGGCAAGGTATACGACCCCATCACCTCAGTATGGAGGGTTCAGCAATTTTGGCTTGCTATGTTATTATTTGTGCTATTCACATCATATTTCATGTGTACATGATATTGTTGCACTTTGATACATTGCAGGCGGAAGGGGTGGCTTACAGGGGGAGGGTCCTTGTTGAACTGTCCACTGAGCTGGATGGGAAGGTTGATAAGAACGTAGATGAGATCTCCAGTGATGACATCCTGGTGGCACAGGTATATTCCCTGTGTGCTGCTCGTTATTTTGACTTCTTTTTAACCTTTACCAATGGTTTGGAATTTTGAAAGTTGACGTATTGCTTAATGAAACTTTTCCTTGACATTGTGATAACAGTGTTTGTCTTGTACTCTGTACTTGTGAAGGTGGCCTGAGCTGGTCAGAGAGGATACTTTTAACTGAAAGTGAGAAAGGAAGTGTAGGAATAAATATTCGTGCCACAACCTCTAACACTGTCACGTCATGTCCATTTATAATTGTGTACAGAAATACCAGCGGAGGAGGAAGTACTCTCTCTGCACTGTGTTCCATAGTGCGTGCATGCTCCAAGAGCCAGGCGAGCCAATCCAGTTCGAGGTCAGCATTGGTAACTATGGTAACAAGTTGGACTCCACCTGCAAGCCACTGGCATCTACAACCCAATACAGCTTTGCTGTGTTTGATGGTATGAAACTGACAAAACATTGACAAAGTCTTCATTACATGTCTGTTACATGTAATAGTCAAAGGTTTCTCTTTTTTTTGGCTTGTAAATCTGTTTTGAGTATGGAACATCTTTATTATCTGACTTAATGGTAAGATCATGTTGGGAGCTCCAAATGAATTATATATAAACTGTCATTTTTCAAAAAGTTAAATCTGTTCTGATTAAAATATTCAAACTATAAATATTTATAAAACTATAAATCAGTCAAATTAAAAAGTTCCTCAAGATCAACAACCACATGGACAGCCAATTTTAATATGTGGTCAGTTCCACAACTTGTGTTTAACATGATTGGGTGTATTTATTTTGTATCCTATAGGTAATCACTACTATTACCTGCCCTGGGCTGACACGAAGCCTGTAGTTATCCTGACTTCATACTGGGAAGACATCAGCTACCGTCTGGACTCTGTCAATGTTCTCCTCTGTATCACTGAGAGACTGGTGAGAATGAGTCACAGTGACACATCTGTACAATATGTTTTGTGTGTGTTTAAAGATTGCATGTCTTTGCAGGTAGTACAGGGCTCAACAATATCCTTTAATCTTTGTCATTTATTTTAGGAGTCCCATCTCACCTCTTTAAAAACAGCCATCTTAGCCAAGTTGTCTCACACACGTCTGGCAGAGATTTGGCTCAAACTCATCAACCACATGATTGAGGACATTAACAAGTAAGACAGAACCACACAGATCCGTCACTCGACCTATGAGTTGTTTGTATTATGTAATACTGTAATATAACATGTGATTTGGAATCTGAAGTGTTAGGTCAAATACAATTGCAGGTGGCTGTGGATAAAGTTCAGCTATTGTTACTTTCAATAACAACATTTTGACAGTTTCCAGCTTCCATTGCTGGAGGGGCAGCCCAACGTGACTGCACTGGATCTCCAAATAAAAAGCCTGCGTGATGCCGCTTTGGAGAGTCTCAGCCAGATGGCCAGTCGCATGAGAGAAGAGGCTACAGATGTCAGAGATACCATCAGTGACATTGAAGACTGGTTGGACAGAATCAAGCAGCTAGCAATGGAGGTCAGCAAAAAAACAAAACAATGCAAAGGTTGCTTTACACTGCATGGGGTCCAGGTTGCTGACTTAAGCAAAAATATGATATTGATAAAAGAGATATAAACAAAACTTCATTATGAAATGTTGTGTCTCTGTCAGCCTCAGAACAGCATGCCAGATGTGATCATCTGGATGCTGAGGGGAGAGAAGCGTGTGGCTTTTGCCCGAGTCCCAGCAAACCAGATTCTGTATTCCAACTTCAGTGAACAAGCCTGTGGTAAACACTGTGGAAAGACTCAAACCATCTTCATGCAGGTACAAGACTAGCTGACACAATAACACTTTCACTCTAAGGTGATAGATGTTTTATTTATTATTGTTATTGTTCAGCAGGTCTTACAAACCCAATTTCATTTAATGTGTTTCATTATTACATTTCAGAAAGAGCCTTACACTCTCATACATTTTGCTTTTTCAGTACCCAATGGACAAAAACAAAGGTCTGAAGATTCCTGTTCAGCTGCGGGTCAGCATGTGGCTTGGTCTCTCTACCTATGAGAAGAAGTTCAACAGCTTCTCAGAGGGAAACTTCAGTGTATATGCTGAAATGGTGCAGTAGCTTTTTAGAATGCATTTTTATTTTTTTCTTATGGTTTCTGTAACATTTCTGTTGTGAAAAAAACTCATCTCTTGCTTTCTCTATGCAGTACGAGAACCAGGCCCAGGTTTTTGGGAAGTGGGGAACCACTGGTCTGGTTGGCCGCCACAAGTTCTCAGATGTGACTGGGAAAGTGAAACTCAAACGAGAACGCTTTCTGCCACCCCGTGGATGGGAGTGGGAGGAAGACTGGTTTGTGGACCCTGAGCGATGGTATGTTAACAAACATTGTCTACTGTGATTAATGGCTTGCACAGTTTCAAGGATAAACATCCTGCTGTTATTTTAACAGCCCTGTTCATAGTTCAGCTTTATCTTCTATTAAGTGGCAGTAATCACAGTAATCATTTCTGCTTGTACCAGCCACAATAAAATATCTTATTACGAACACAATCACAGGAAATTTTTGGAGCCCGTCAGCGTTTCGGCATAAGGAGATCTCCCTCTCTGAGGGCCTCCTACTTCTTAAGTGCTTACCCACCAAGGTTCATGTAAATAATTTTAGCTCTCTGAAGCATGTCTTCCTGACCTGTTCCTCTCTGTTTATCATAGTACTGCATAGCTACTGTCTGAGTCACAGAACCCAGCCATTAACCTGTGTGATGTTCTGGTGTTTTCTACAGCCTGTTGACAGAAGCAGATGCGGGCCACACCGAGTTCACAGATGAAGTTTTTCAGAATGAAACACGTTTCCCTGGTGGGGATTGGAAGCCTGCTGAAGAGCAATACACGGATGTGGTACGACATAATATTCTTGCCCACACACACACACACACACACACGCACACACGCATGGCTCTTCATGGATGTGACGAAGTGTGTTTTGGTTTTGATGTGTAGATTTTATTAGGGGAACGTTACCAACTAGTTGGAGAGCATAGTGGAACATTTAGTTGTGTAAAAGCCAGATGTTACCCTCAGGAACTGGTCGAGAGCAAAACAAAAGAGAGTGAGTACTGGATGTCATCAGGCCCCCCAAAAATGAGTTCAAGCAGCTTTAAGGATTATAATTATTTAAAGTAAAATGAAAAGTAAGAAACTCTTTGCATTTGTAAAGCTGTGGTCTGCATTTGTATATATTTATCCATATATCTGAACAATTAAATCCTAATCAGTATTGTTTGTATTAGTGTTCATAATTATCGTTGAGGCAAACAAAATTAAGAATTTTTAAGCACCAAATACTACAGCTATACTATATCAAATAAATAAATGAGTGTCTATGTTGTTTAGAATGGAGAACAGGCACAAAGCCCAGGAGACTTTGAGACTCCATCAGGATGGGCCTGGGAGGATGAATGGAGTTTTGACAGCAACAGAGCTGTAGATGAGAATGGTAATGAACACTTTATTTAAATAAAAAGTATGACGGTTGAAATACTGCACGTCTAACCAGGTCTATGTGTCTCCTGGGAATAGGTTGGGAATATGGGGTTACCATTCCTCCGGATGATAAGCCCAAATCCTGGGTTGCAGCAGAAAAGATGTACCATGTCCACCGCAGGAGGAGGCTCATAAGACCGAGGAAGAAGACATCTGATAAAATGGTTGCTGTTGAGGTGAGGACGAAATAGATGAGAATTTGAGAAGATGTTTATTTGAAAGATTGTTGTGAGTGAAGTTACTCAATCTTTTCTTGTCCTCATCTCTTCAACAGAGGCGAGATGCAGGGGAAGGCTGGGAATTCTCTTCCCTGATTGGCTGGAAGTTCCACAGGAAGGAACGCACCTCTGACACATTCCGCCGTCGCCGTTGGAGAAGAAAGATGGTCCCATCTGACTGCATCGGGGCCTCTGCCATTTTCAGACTGGAAGGAGCATTAGTGAGTGTCATCTGAGTCATATCCTCTCATTATTCTCCTGCATGTGCCAGTTCCTGTTAGATGTGGACATATAACGCAGGAAGTTTATTTTTTGTCGTGAAGCACTCCTTGATAAGTACCCTACTCTGTGTTTTCTTAACAGGGGGTTGATGTTGACGAAAAGGCCAGTAAAACTGGTGCAGCCAAGCGATTTGGTGCCAACACACCCACTGTTTCCTGCCACTTTAACCGTAAGTATATGGGTTACATAAAGTCACTAATGCTGATTAAAGCTTTCATCTATCCTTAATTGCTACTTCCTGACTGGTCCTAATGAAATACAACTTTGAATCAAGAAGCTAGTAAAATCTGAACCAATATGTGCACATGCCTAATCAGGTTAGGTGGTGATGAATTTCTAAACACTGATAAACATGATCTCCCTTCAGGGTCTTACATTTACCATCTGAGAGTGTACGTGTATCAGGCGAGAAATCTCTGTGCCATGGACAAAGACAGTTTCTCAGGTAAAAAAAATAAAACTTGTATCTCAGAATAACCAGAGAAAGCAAAACCCTGATCAAGAGGAATAAACCAAATCTACTGGTGATGTACAATTTTGCGAGTAAAAATAACCAAATTTCATACAAATGATCTCATATTTCAATCACGATAATACCTTTGTCTTCTCCAGATCCTTATGCCCACGTGTCATTCCTGTACATGAGTAAGACCACAGAAGTCATAAGGATGACTCTGAACCCTACATGGGATCAGACACTCATCTTTGAGGACATTGAGATCCATGGAGACCCACAGACCATTGCCCGCAGTCCTCCTGATGTAGTCTTGGAGCTGTATGACAGCGATCAAGTGGTGCGTGATATTCTTTAAGTGACATATTTCTATTAATTATTAGATACATACAAACATTTTAATCTAGAAATACAACTGAAGTTCATGATGGATTTGGATGTTTTTGTGTGCTGCTGGACTTTATTCATTAGGGTAAAGATGAGCCCATGGGTTGCTGTACATGCCCCCCAGTAGTGAAACTGAACCCCAGTGTGGCTGTCAGCCCAAAGCTGCTGTGGTTCCCAGTCACCAAAAAAGGTCGCAATGCAGGAGAAGTACTGCTGGCTGCTGAGCTTCTACTGAAGGACAAGGTAAAGAAGACATTAAAGAATTTCAATTGTACTGCAACATAAGTTTATGACATTACACTTAGAAGATGATGCTTTGCTCTCCAGGTGAATGAGGGAGATTTGCCCCTGGTCCCTCCTCGGCGGGGGGAGAACCTCTACATGGTTCCCCAGGGAATCAGGCCTGTAGTGCAGCTTACTGCGATTGAGGTACATCATCAACTCATCCAGTTTATCTGTGCCAGCCACTATAAATTCCCATCTCACACATGACATGATCAGACAAGACCAGCCCAACCCTTTCTGTTGCATTTCTCATCTGTAACTCCCTTCCTTCCTTTAACTTATCTCCTACCATCCTAGTATTTTAATCTGCCCAGTCTTGTTTTGTGTGTTGATGTCTTTGTATTTGATCTCAGGTCTTGACTTGGGGATTGAGGAACATGAAGACTTACCAGTTGGCCACAGTTTCCTCTCCCAGTTTGATAGTGGAATGTGGTGGTGAGATTGTTCAAACTGCCATTATCAAGAACTTCAAAAAGAACCCCAACTTCCCCGGATCTGTGCTGCTACTCAAAGTGGTACTAACCCACAAACCTTCTAGTCCTACTCCAAATATTCATACACTTATAACTAGTTAATTTGTCGATTTTAAACACTTTTTGCATGTCCTTTTTATACTTATTTCACCTAGCTTCTTCCTAAAGAGGAGATGTACACCCCTCCTATTGTTCTGAAAGTAATCGACCACCGACCCTTCGGTAGGAAACCTGTAGTGGGTCAATGTACAATCGATTGCCTGGAGGAGTTCCGCTGTGACCCGTATCGCATTAATGATGAATCCTGCATGTCTGCTAGAGGTACACACATGCATGGATTTTCACACATACATACAGCTACATACATTGCACTAGAAATTAATCACATCCTGTTTCCAATAACTTTCTAGTGGCAATGATAACAGCTGCACAGGGAGATGTTGTCATAGACATTGAGAAGAGTCCAATCGTGACAACTGAGGTAAATAGTATTGCACACACAAAAGTAGGGAGACAATATTTCCCATCTGCTTCTTTTTATTGATGTTATTTTTTGTCTTGTTTGCATCCCACTTTGCAGGCTCAAGCTGAAAAGGTGAGACTTTATCTTTTCAAAGATATGCAACTGATAAATAGCATCTCTAAAAATACTAATTTAATTGTTACTTTCCATCATGTAGGAAGAGGATACAGTAGACTGGTGGAGTAAGTTCTATGCCTCTGTGGGAGAGCAAGAGAAGTGTGGGCCGTACCTGAAAAAGGGATATGACACATTACAAGTGAGAACTTGTCATCACACATTTTGAAAACACAAAAAATGATTCAATCTGTGGTTGTGTTTGTGGTGGTTAAAGGATAGAGCCTGTGAACTGTGGTGGACTGGGATTTTAGTTTGTTTTGTCAACAGCACTTTGCAGTTGTTTAAAGTTGTATGCACAAGTTTGGGCACCCTTGACAAATAATATATTTTGGTGAGTTTTTAATTGAAAAGATTTAAACACAGTCTCTTTAGGATATTGAAACCAACACCCACAATATTTCATTCTTTTTACAATGTCTCAGACTCTTAACGAGCCTGTTAAGCCTGAGGCATGTTGACAACTGTAATACAAGAAATGTCAGCAGGTGCCAGTTTTAAACTCTCTTCAACCTCTTGACTCTTCAATGTGGAATGAATACAGTTAGCAGTTTAGGGCAACTGTGGAGGTCCATAGAACCTGCAGGATGATTTAGCAGATCACAGGAGTGGTGGTGCACTGCTATAAATTATAAAAGACAATGTTGTTACCTTTTAAAACAGTGCTGAGATTTTCCATAGTAAAAACCTTAAATGTTTCCCTGTACCATTGTGTAATCGAGGGAGACTTCTCCTGAATCCACTGGAATAGAATACATCGCCTTACTAGAAGCAAAAGTTTACACATTAAAGTCAATTGTCCAGTGGATAAAGAGAGCTGACCTGTAGGTATACTCAGAAGAATTGATATTGACTCTCCTGGATGTAAATTTGCATGTAAATATTTTCTTAGCAGCCACAAAAGCATCTGACCACAACTCTGCATTTCCAAGTCCTTTACCCATGGCTCTCTAGTTCTATTAGCATTAACAGAGTTACAAGAGATTGATTTCCATAAAAGGGAGAAATTAATTTCTTGTCATTAAAGGCTGTTTAAAATGTACTTTAAAAAATATCTATGCATGTTTTTTTCCCAATTCCTAGAGAGGCTGAGTTTACATTTTTTCAGTTGTTTTGATGTTTTTTGTCAAGGGGTGCCCAAACTTTTGCATACAATTGTATATCCTCAGATACTGACATAAACGGTCAGACGTTAGCCAAACATAGAATTTGGTTCTAAAATTAGGAGCCATCTGAAACCTTGAGGATAAGGTATAGCTCAAAATAAAGTTTGACTGTGTTTTGTGCAATATAACACACTGGTATACGTAGATCTAATCTGTGTTTTTAGGTCTGTGGTTGGTTGCATCGGAAACTGTAATGTGGCTTGTGGCTTGCTGACCTTTTTTGTGCATTACTGTGTTTTGTGGTTTTCAGGTTTTTAACAGCGAACTAGAAGAGGTTGGCCAATTCAAAGGACTCACTGACTTCTGCAGCACTTTCAAACTACAGCGAGGAAAGACTGATGATGGAGAAGATGATCCTTCGGTGGTGGGAGAGTTCAAGGTAAAGAAGCTGAACACTGAGAAAATATTACAGCCTTCCTCTATTACTGAACTATGGCAATGTGAGCTGTCTCTACTTGCACAGCTACTTTTCATAGCCTTTTCCCGCCCCCTGGTGGACAATTTCAACTAAACTCAATGAATAGTTTTGGCAGGTGTACAGAATTTTCTGTAAACTTTGAGACACTGGCAAAATGTATAAAACCTGCAGATTGGGATTGATACATCTGTGAAGGCATAGTTTGCTACAGTTTAAGATAATTCTGAAATTGAAATCCTTCTTTTATTCAGTCTAGTTATATCTTGCACTGCAGTGTAGTTCACTTTGAAAAATATGGATTATTTGTTGTATTGTAAAAAGCATATTTCATGTAATTAAAGGCAGCAAGATTATTTCTGCCCAGCTGATTTGTATTTTCAGGATAGGATAGATTTTTTTTATTTTTAGGGTTTACTCCAATCAAACACTGTATATGTTTTATGTATCATTGGTATATTAAAGACATTTCCACTTTGAATGGGCAATAATGTTGCATTTTAATGTGTATATGTAGGCACAATATCAATAAACTGATTTTAGGATACATACTTAATGGACATAGGAGAATGAAAGAATATTTAATTCTGGAATAAAATGATCCAGTACTTTTTATTGTATTGTACAGCCAAGCAGCATCTTTCATTTTGGCACATTATTCCTTGGGTGGTGGTTAAAGTTGCCCATATATCCTCTCTAACTCCACAATCTACTTTTACCTGGGAAGGAATGTGGATAAGTGTCTGTGAGAGTTTTAAGGCTTAAAGCTTGTAATCATTCTACAACCAAAAAGATGAGGTGTTATAGCTAATGTTATAACTAATGGTGTCGTCCTCTTTGGTGGTATACAGGGCTCGTTCAAGATTTACCCACTGTCTGATGACCCAGGGGTGTCGACTCCACCACGCCAGTTCAGAGAGCTTCCTGAGAGTGGACCTCAGGAATGTCTGGTCAGACTTTATGTGGTGCGCTGTTTTGACCTGCAGCCTAAGGATACAAATGGCATGGTGAGTTTTACACTAAGCTCAACTTAACAACCACCTTTGTATATGTGTATGTACAGTTAAAAGGATGCTTGAAACCATTGAAGCTAATGTCATATTTTTTTGCATTATCATTTCAGTGTGACCCATACATCAAGATTACACTGGGCAGGAAAACAGTGGATGACAGAGATAATTACAAACCAAACACCCTCCATCCAGAGTTTGGGAGGTGAGACACTAATATGTCCTGCTCACAAAACTTTTTGTTGATTTAGAATTTTTTGATCATTCAAATTATTGAAGCCAGTTTGGAGTTTATGATGTTATTATGTGTAAAGAGAGATAAAAGAGAGATAAAAGAGCAACACACTCATTATGTAATGTCCTCCAATTTTGTCCAGGATGTTTGAGCTGTCCTGCTTCCTGCCTCATGACAAGGATCTGAAGATTTCTGTGTATGACTACGACTTACTGAGCAGGGATGAAAAAGTGGGTGAGACAATCATCGATTTGGAGAACAGACTTCTGTCCCGTTTCAGGTCCTGCTGCGGCCTGCCTCAAACATACTGCGTGTAAGCATGAACTGATACATCCTACCATGCCTGTTTTCTTTGATTAAAGTCAAATGAGATGTACAAGACTCTATTGGTACCATTTTCTTACAGCTCAGGAATTAATCAATGGAGAGACCAGCTGAAGCCCTCTCAGATCCTCCAGAATGTGGCCAGGGTGAAAGGCATCCCTCCTCCAAACATAGAAGGAGATGGCAGCTCACTGTCTTTCTCAGGAAAACTATACAACCTGCAAGATTTTGGTACTGCTTGTCACTATTTATTATTTGTGAATTTATTACTTCTATTATCACGTTTGCTGTGTCTTTTATATTAACTTAAAGTGACATAATATCCTTTCATCATTGTCTTTTATGGACTGCTGTGTCATTTGCAGAGGCAAACACTGTGATCCACCCACACTTGGGACCAGCGAGAGAGAGACTGGCCCTGCATGTTCTCAGAGACCAAGGCTTGGTATCTGAGCATGTTGAGACCAGAACTTTGCACAGTTCCCACCAACCCAACTTGTCCCAGGTTAAAACAACAGCACTAAAAGTTTATTTGTAGCAAAGACACAAATATAAAGCTTTGTAAAACAATCATATGTTACTGCATGATAAGTTTTGTTTAAATGAGGCATCCTTTTTTCTGCAAATGCAGGGACAAATTCAAATGTGGGTGGACATCTTCCCCAAGAACCTTGGTTTGCCAGGGCCTCCATGTGATATCACTCCACGCAAAGCCAAGAAGTAGGAAACGTTTGACAAAATAATATGCTTTTAACTTAACGCATTGAAGGATGAAATATAATGAAATCTTTTAAACAGGTATTTCTTGAGGGGCATCATTTGGAACACAACTGACGTCATTCTGGACGAAACAAGCATCACTGGAGAAAACATGAGTGACATCTATGTCAAAGGGTACAGTTACATTCATCAATATGCTGTAACTCTAAGTGGTATGGGTTTTTAAAACAAACTTATTTGTGCCGTGTGTCCTAGGTGGATGCCAGGAATGGAGGAGGACAAGCAGAAAACTGATGTTCATTACAGGTCCCTGGATGGTGATGGAAATTTCAACTGGAGGTTCATCTTTGGGTTTGAGTACCTGCCTGCAGAACAGCTGTGTGTTGTCTCAAGAAAAGTGAGTGAAATCATGGAGCAGGAACAAAACACTGAGTGGTTGTTGTTTATAACCATAGTCATTTGGTTTGTTTTCTGTCTGTTTATAGGAACACTTTTGGAATCTGGACAAAACTGAATTTCGAATTCCTCCCAAGTTGATTGTCCAGATATGGGACAATGACAAATTCTCTCTGGATGACTACTTAGGTGAAATATCATCATTATTTTCCCTCAATTTATGCCTTGAGCATGCAAAGGGGACATTTTCAGAGACTGAGAACTACAATAATGTGTGTATTGTATCTACAACATGCACCAGAAAGTCACATACTTATTTTCTATCCATATCTCTGTCGCAGGCTCAGTTGAGCTGGACTTACTCAATCTGATCCCTCCTGCTAAGTCCCCAGAAAAGTGCAACTTGAAGATGTTGCCAGGAATGGGGGGCTCAATCTCCTCCAAGAAACCACAGCCCAACTCACTCTTCTCCCAGAAGTCTGTACGAGGCTGGTGGCCATGTGCCATCGAGCAGGATGGGAAACACGTGCTTGGTGTATGTTAATATCCACAGCACAGATCCTAGTTATATTTTCCTAGTCCCTGTTTGTGACTGTATTTCAATATTTCACAGGGGAAAGTGGAGATGACCCTGGAAATAGTGGAGGAGAAGGAGATGGAAGAGAGACCAGCTGGGAAAGGCAGAGATGAGCCCAACATGAATCCCAAACTGGACCCACCAAAGTAAAAAGATTTGGCTCCAAAAACTAAATTGTGAATTGTTTTGCATGAATTTACATTGTGTGAAAATTTCTGTCTGTCTCTTGTTCAACAGCCGCCCAGACACATCATTCTTCTGGTTTACAAACCCTTGCAAGACCATGAAGTTCATAGTTTGGCGCAGATTCAAATGGATTTTCATCTTGTCGATTGTTCTTCTGCTGGTTCTGTTGTTCTTGGGGATCCTGCTCTACTCTCTACCCGTAAGATCACTCACTTTTCTCAATTTCTTGATTTAAAAAATTATTAAACTAAATTTTTTTAATCTCGTATTTATTTTCTCAGTATTTCATAGTCTGAGTGAAATGTAATGTGTAATGTCTATTCCATATCCACAGAACTACATCTCAATGAAGATTGTGAAGCCTTTCTCCTAAGAAGTATTACAGGGAAGCTGTCTGTCCTCCTACTGCAGAATCTACAGTCCTCTTAACTGTTACTGTCCCTCAGAAATATACAATAATTTCTCTACTGATACCAGATCAGACTGGGACTCAGCATTTTCCTCTCACATAATCAGAGCTGCTTTTATTATTAGTTTTATTCTTTTTTGCACTGCCAGTATTATTTGTATCTCTTGAATATCAATGTATTTCTCATATCTTTGAATTAAAGCAAAAATCAAGAATGTTAAGATATTTTAATAAAGTTTGTTATTGTTATGTTCAGCATGTGTGAATTTCTGTGCTTCACCAACATTATGTTAGCTGTAACAAAACAAAAAGTAATTTTCATGTCCATTTTAGCTGCCAAAACAAGTAAGTGCTATGAGAAGTTTGTCGTTAATTACACATATACTTGCGTGCATATATACATTGAAAAAGAGATAATAATTTAAAGTCTAAATTGTTCTTGTTGAATGTTTGACCTTCATTGTGTAAAATGATTTTTTTTTGTGGCATCACTAATAGTATGGTATAATATTGAATTTACACTAGTGTGATGTGTGGAAACGTACATACACTGCAAATGATCTTTACTGGGAAGTAGGAAAAAACTTTTGAGATGAAATATATTTATTTATGATTATGGAATTTTGAATGATAAAGAAGGATTTTTTTTGTGGAAAATGATTATACATTGTTATTTTTAATGTACTATTTTATTATTTTTATCAGTAGTAGTAGGCCTATTATTATTTTTAGTGACAGTCTGTCCTTAATTCAAAACAAAAGCATTAACCAGTACTCAAATTAACCAAAACAATGCTACCATCATACCATCAAACTAATTCAGCTATATTCTTCAAAACAAACAGCAAAAACAAACAAACATACATAAATTAACGTTTAATTATTCAATTAAACAAGAACAACAAATAGCTCCAACATTTTTATTATTATTATGTTTAGTATATTTATTTATTTTTTTATACAGTGGGTCTCATATCATTAAAGAATTAAGTAGTTTTAATGATTTTTTTTACAATTTTTAGAAAGATGGATATTGTAATTTTACTTTAGTCTATTATAAACTCCGACGGGTGCACGACACTAAACTCCTTTTTCGACTGAGTTGCTACG
Organism: Scomber japonicus; assembly: GCF_027409825.1. NCBI lineage: Eukaryota > Metazoa > Chordata > Actinopteri > Scombriformes > Scombridae > Scomber > Scomber japonicus. The sequence continues at coordinate 17,547,258 of NC_070591.1, read as the reverse complement.
ATACCATCTCATGATCCCGCCTCTTTTCCAGTGAAGAACGCTTCTGATTGGTCCCAGTGTTCCTGCCGTCAAGGCGCAGCAACAGCTGCAACAACAACGAAGCGGCAGTAAACCACTACCCGGACAATAACATTTGGAGTGATACTAGGTGTGGAGAGAGAAATAGTTGTGTGTTTAATTAGATAAATAAATAATTATTTAATGCACCCGACTCAGAAGCCTCACACAAAGAGGGGGCATGCTTGTAAGTTGTGTCGTTTTGTTTTAATTGAGTCAGCGCTGCTAGCTTGAATTACGTTGCTGTTATCTGCGTTATGGCAGTGAGCTGCTCACCATGTCACTCGGGACAAAGTACAGTGCCACGCAAAGCTGATGACCTAATGTTAATGTGAGAGTAATGTTAAAAGTAACCTAGCTTCATAGGTTACGGTTAGTTAGCTAGCTCGTTGTAGCGTCTGTGGGTTAGTTTCTCTTCGTGGGCTGCTGAGCGTACACAAAATGACTGAAGGCAAGAGGCTGAAATGAAAGCTGGTACTACTTTGTTCTGTACACGATCCTCCTGACGAGCAGCCCAGCTTCATGACCCGAGAAAGTGGACCCCTTAAAGTCCCAAAGACACCTCTTTAAGTTTTACTGGCTGTTCTTTCCATGGTCTCAATGTAGCTTCTCTCCGAGCACAGAAACACATTATAGGGTTGTATTTGGCTCTAGTAATAGGAAGCTAACAACATCTTGGCAGGCATGTATAAAAATATGTTTCAAATATGTTTTTTCCCCTTTCTCAAACAGCTGTTGTTGATTCATCTTGTCTAACCTGTCAAAGATGGATGAAGGAATGGCCTCTCAAAGAAGGTAAATCAGACCAGTGAACATTAGGATATGGTGTGCTCAAGTGTTTAAATAAGTAATGTAAATGTACTTTGATAATGAGGGGTTACAAAGTGCACTTTGGCAAAAGGGCAGATGTAAAGAGCTTGTAAAGGATAATATTTGACTATGAAACTTTGTTCTCTTCATGTTCTGCTGCAGCGTGACTGCTGATGTCAAGCCAGATGGTGCGAAGAACGATGTTTCAAAAACAAACCTTACAAATGAAAAGGACGAACTCTTTTGTGGACCACAAAAGCATGACAAAGACAGTGTAAAAACAGGGGATTCACATGATGACAAAGTATCTGAGAATTCAGTGGACGGTGGGTCTGCAGGTGGGCTGGATGAATCTGGCTCGAACACAGCTCACACAGCTCAAACACACTGTTCTAATGGGCAGAAATCTAAGAGATCCAGTTCACCTGGTCCTCACCCTGTAAAAACAACCTGTGTTGCTGCACACTCCCCCAATCCAAAACTCACCCTATGTCTTAGTATCAGTCCGGGGAAGGGTGTAAGCACACCCAGTGATGTGGAGATGCTGAGTCCTGACAGCCCTGTCTGTAAAACGCTGCCTGTTAACAACTCTGCAGACAGGGATCGTGATGGCAGTGCTTGTGCGGAGGACTCTGGCTTTACAAAGGCTCAGGTAAAGGAAGCTCAGCAGTTTGTCAAAGACTCTGATTCTGGAGGTTCGGACAAAGAAAGAGTCAATCAGCTTGCCATGGGAGCTGAAGATGCTGAGATGGCAGAATGCAGTGGCTCATCTGATATGAGCCAGGACTTAATTGGAGGCCAGTCAGGTACAACTTTTGAAAGGTACCGCAACATTTTCACCACTTTTCTCATTTAGGATTGTTGAATGACATTTCAAATTGTGTGTTAGCTTCGCTATGCTCACAGTGTCTTCCTTTAATATTGTAGTACACTGTTCTGTTTTTGTTCTGTACAATGTGTCATTTGCTTTGCATAACATGGACAGTGGATGGCTCGGGACACCCATAGAAGAGCTGAACAGAATTCCCCAGTGTGCCCCCCCTCTGTCTCACCTGAAAGTAGTGCCTAACCACACTGTCACAGTCAGGGTGAGTTAGCAAACACTACATCTGTTTGTGTTCTTTATTTTTATGTGATTGTTGCAGTTTGAAAAAAAGAGCATGCAGATGGGAGTGGGCCTTGAATGGTGGGATTACATTTTAATGGTATTTCAATGATGAAGACAAGTGGAAGAGAGAATGTAAAAGGGTTGGTTTAGACACTGACAGTGGGAATTAGGAAAAGGGAGACATTGCTGGGCGGATCAAAGTCCCCCTCCATGAGTCCCTTCAGGCCTCTTGTCAGTAATGCTCCTATCAGACTGTGTCCTCCTCTGCTAGTCTCACAGGGAAACTGTCAGTGCTGCTGTGTAGCCACCACTTTTTTTTAATAAATATGACCCAAAGTAGACTCTCCCAACCAGCCCCTTAAATCAAGAGTGATATTTTTAATTACTGCTTTTGATCAGTCATGCCTTTACACAAAAACCTTTTTTTTAAGTTTTTCAGTCAGCCAGCAAAGACAGAATATATTTGTTATCTGACTTTTTGTAAGACAAGTACAAGCTTGTATGCCCCTTATCCATGTATTCAGCTTTTACAAAAGGCGTCACGCCAATTAAGCAATCTCATTAATTGTTTTAAAAGGAAAGGAGTATGTGGTGTTAAAGCCTGGCTGCCATTGTGAATTCCATAACATTAGTACCATACTTTGTGTTTAGTGTTTATTTAATTTATTGCTGCTACATAAACAGCAGTTATTTGTAAAGACATAATTTTTTCCCTGTTACAGACAGATCTCCTCAGAGAGGGAGAAGTCCCTGTCCCATACCCCACCAAGTTCAAAGACGCCTGGGATGATGTGTCTGTGAAGATGCCCTGCTCTGAAAAGAATCTGTTTCCTATGGAGACAGAGGTATATGAGTTGTAGTCCTGTTCTAGTACTGCATGATATCATGCGATCCGAACATACTGATTAACAACAAGGTTAATTACTGCAGGAACATTGTTTTAAAGTAATTTTGTTGTGAGTTCAAATGATGCTGCGACCATAATCTCTATTGCTACATGTCTTTTGACAGTAAACAAATAAATGAGCAATAATTCCTTAAAGATAAATGAGTAAAACCGAGATCCTTCTAGTGGGCCCCAAAACAAACTTGATTACTGTTCAGTTCATCCTAAACTCTGCAGCTCAACACATTAGTCCAGTCTTAGCTGCTCTGCACTGGCCTCCTCTAACATTTAGAATGGACTTTGAGGTCCTTCTCCTTACATTCAAAGCCCTTACTGTGCTAGAACCAAGTAACAAGTAATCTGCTGCTGGTTTATTGGAGGTTCCCAGCAACAGCTGAAAGAAAATTGGGAATGTAGCTTTTTGTCACCAAACTATGAAACACACTACCTTTTAGATATCAGTGAAGCCAGTTCGCTAAATATTCTTAAAAGAAAAAAACTTGTAACTCTGCATTTTAGCCTTTTAACTAGCTTTTCTCTCAGTCTGCTTCACGCAGTACTGCTCCTATGTTTTTATTTTACTATTATTACTATTCAAGATGTACTCTATTGTATGTGTCACTGGGTCTTATACTTTATATTATGTTTTATTCTCATTAATATTATTAAATGAGGTTTTCTCTCACTTTATTTTATCATTATTATGAAGTTTTGTTTTCTCATCTCATGTTACAAGGGTAGTGGGGTCAGCAGTTGGTACATTTGAGCAAAAGACTGCGGTGTGTGTTTTAAGGGTGTTTTTTTCTGGGACAGCCTTGGGTCCCGACACAGATAAGACCCACCGTAAGTTTAAGCCTGAGGGAAAACGCCATGGTATAAGCTGAAAGAGGCTTATTTCGGTTCATCAAAACCGGTGGTGAGTCTGTTTGGAAAAGGGAGGTTCTGTTTGCTTCTGGCTTCCGAGACTAAGGTGCCGATTTATGGATTGTGTACAGAGGGTGAAGTACTTTCTGAGTTCTTACTTATTACATCACAAATTAGCACTATGGAAGTACACATTCACTTATCTTACATTAAGGTTTTTACTTTTTTCACATTTACTTTTATGTCTTTTTTATGTCTTTCTCATGTGAAACACTTGGTGCATCTAATTTGTTTTGGTGTAAAGCACTCTGAGCTGCATTTCTTATATGAAAGGTGCTATACAAATAAAGTTATTATTATTATTGTGTTTTGTCTTGTAGGATGGAGGTGGTGTCCAAAGTCGGTGGGAGTTAATCGAAACTGCTCTGCAGGGAGGGTTCAAGAGTTCTCTGGATGTGAGGGTAAGACAGCTTTGCTGGGATGCCGAAGTTTTCTTTTTTTGAAGATTTTGTTGCCACAGACGCCTTTATTTAGCAGTAGACCGACAGGAAACATGGGAGAGAGAGGGGGGTGTGACATGCAGCAAAGGACCTCCAACCGGGATTCGGACTGGGGTCAGCTGCATATATGGCATGCGCTTTCTGTCCCCAGTAAAATGCCAAGACCTAAGAAAACTGCTAACTGTCAACTTCTCCCTTCTTTTTTTTATTAACAAACAACAAAATTGCGCATCATCTGGTGAGGACAGAACAGAGACTTTCCTCTGCTTGCCCTCAGTAGTTGAAAACCTCTATTCTGGCTCCTCCCCCTCTCCATGATAACCTATATTGTGTTTCAGTTGATCTTTACACATCATTAAGTTTGTAAATGAGGGACAGCAGACAGTGAATTAATGACATAAAGTTAGTTTCTTAACATTACTGTGCATGTCTGGGTAGGCATACATCATAATTTTGGCAAAAGCTTTGATTTTCACATGCACACTAAACTGTGAGATGTTTTCATGAAAGCATCGTTTTTGGATGTGAAATTAATCAGCTTAGTGTGGATGGAAGGCCAAAACAGTGAGGACAAGATGCCTTTTCAAGTTATTCAAATTAAACTAATGGTTGTGGCTAATTAAATAAGAATGTCCCTCTCAACTAGTATGTTGCTCATTTGGTCAGCATTTCTTTATTGGAGAAATTCTGCTCATAAATTATTCTAATTGAACTATCACAGCAGTTTCAAAGAGACAAAGTAATTCCATGAACAACCACAGGATGGCAGAGTTTGCATAGTTTGTTACAACAGGTATTACAAGAAGACTTAGAATTTGTGATCCTACATGTTTTTCTGGATTAAACCTGCTGTTAATCTGCTGCCATACAGTATCATACATTATATAAATTCATAAAATTGCTATGAATAAATAATTCCTAATTCTCCTCTTCAGGATGCAATACTGAGATACAACATAGCCCATGCAAAGAAATGGGACTTCACTGCCCTGAACCTTCTTTGCACAGAGGTAAGCTGCATAAACCATATGACTGTTACCTTTTTTTTGTTTTTTTAAGGGTGGGCTGGTAAACAAAACACAGCAGGAAGACAAAAATGGCTTCTGAAAGTCAACTGAACATGTGTTCCCAAAACATTTCCTTAGTGTTGATCTTCATTTTGAATATATAATCGTTTGAATGGGAGAGCAAATTTAACACAATAAAGAATAAAGCAGTTGATACCAATTTAGAGTTGTTATAGCAAGCGTAGCCTGCTTTTTCTCTGTTTGCCTGTAAACAGTGCAGCGTCCCTTCCCAGCACCTGAAAGTCTCACAGGAACAAATATATATCATACAGTTAGGACAGATGAGCGCAGAGCATGGCGGCAGCAGCTGTTGCAGGTGAACCAGGGGAATGTCTCTCTTTTTATCTCCTCTCTCTTTAACACTCGCTCAGACAAATTGGGACTATAATTACATATGTGTTGTTAGAGAAACTTTTTCCCCCTGTGGGAATATTTGTGAATATTTACCTGTTTTTCATTGTTACCAAACTTGTTTTATAAATGGTTTATTATATTAAGGATTTCCAGCTACAGTTTTTTATCACAGAACCCACAGATGCAGTTTTCGTTCTGCCTGTACACCTTTGATAATCTATAAATCGTCAAAGTAATTTTTAAGAAGCTTATTAATGTAAATGTTGTCTGGTCTTCCTAAAGGTATATGATGATTAAATGTATATATTTGGGTTTTGGACTGTTGCTCAATTAAAAACAATGCATTATATGTATTGTATATAGGAACTTGTGATGGGCATTTTTTGCTATTTGTTCATACTCTTATTTACCAAACAATTAATCAAGACAATAACTGGTTGATTAATCGGTAAGGAAAATAATAGTTGGTTGCAGCCCTACTCTATTACCATCCGAAGTGGCCAAAGAAAAGAGAAGCTAGAGTCTTTGAATAGATAGCAAATCAAACTCAGTCTGAAGCCTTTAGTTAACTACATTTAATCAAAGCACTCAGTTTGTTGTCATTCTTTGTGGGTAAGTTCATGTCTTATTTAGAGCTACCACGAACAAGACAATTATTCTAATGGAGCTCTTACAATTAAGTGGACGCATTTGATACATATTACAGCTCAGTCAGATATCTGATGCCTGTCCCTTCTTCATCACTGATTACTCAGCTAAACACAGACCATTCCAAAATGGGCTTATTTTTCTTCTCCTCTCTGAAATCATTTTTAAGAGTAAAGCAGTGCACTTGGTAGATCAATAGCTGCCTGAGCCATTTTATAGCTTAATCCAATTTAATTAAAAGGACCCATTAAATCTGTAAGGATGCTAAGTAAGGCCAGCAAGAAAGTTGCCCTTCCAAGAGTCTAGTGCGTCAGCAGCTCCAGCTGTCCACTCAATGCCCAGAGTGAGGTATTCCCCCCTATTGTTCACGCATTTGCTGCCAAAGCATTTTTTAAAGAGGGGCTGTGCTAACAAGAGAAGGACAACTGAAGGTTTGAATATCAAAAGTGAACAAAAGTCAATGTTGAGCTGCAAGGATTATTCAATTAATTGATTAGTTGCCAATTATTACATTAATTGCCAGCTATTTTGATAATCTATTAATCATTTGGAGTCATTCTTTAAAAAAAAATCTTTAAGTTCTCTGATTCAAGCTCTGAAATGTAAATATTTTCTGATTTCTTTAGTCTTTTAAGACTCAACTGAACACTTTTAAGTTGTGAACTGTCGGGCAGGACAAAAGAAGACATTAGAGACCACCTTGGGCTTTGTAATAATAATAATACATTTTATTTGATGGCGCCTTTCAAGTCACCCAAGGTCACCTTACAGAGAATTAAAAACTACAAACATTATTAAAACCAGACATCAGCCTAAAAACCTAAAAACAAGTGTAGTGCACAGTGTCAGAGTGAATAAGCCAGTCTGAACAGGTGTGTTTTGAGTTTGGATTTGAATGTTGTGATGGAGTCTGACTGTCTTATGTGTGGGGGGAGGGAGTGGTGCTGAGGCGTGATGTGGGGATGGTTAATAGACCAGCGGAGGTTGAGCAGAGGGTGCAGGAGGGGCTAAAGGGTGGAGGGCTTTGTATGTGAGGAGGAGATTTTTGTAGTAGTTGCGGTATTGTATCGGGAGCCAGTGAAGTTGTATGAGAGTAGGGGTGATGATCCGGGCAGCCGAGTTCTGAATAATTTGTAGTCTGTTGATGAGTTTGGCGGGGAGTCCGGTGAGGAGGGGCATTGCAGTAGTCAAGGCGATTAAGTGACACATAAGTGAACCAGGATTTTGGTGCTGGATTGGGACAGTGATGGGCGGAGTCTGGAGAAGAAGGCGGTCCGGGTGATGCTTTGAATGTGAGGTGCAAATGAGAGGGTGCTGTCCAGAGTGACGCCAAGGCTCTTGGCTTGGGGGGAGGATGGTACAGGGAATCCGTCGATGATGATGGGTGTGTTGTGATTTTGTGAGGGTGGCTTTGGAGCCGATGAGTAGGGCCTCGGTTTCATTGTTTTATTGTGAAGCAATAATCAACATTTTTCTGACATTTCATGGTTCAAACAAATTGATTAATTGAGAAAATAATCAACAATGAAAATAATGTAAGTTGTTAGTTGCAGCTCTAATTGCAAATTGATAAAAGTGAAACAGGGTGTTTTTATTTGAAACATAATCAGTGAATTTACATTTCTAATCAACACATACATGTATTGAATAATATGAATAGACGCAGAATACCTACTGGTTGCAACAAGTTGATGGATGCAGGATGAAGATTCAGACCATCGTGCAAACTCTTGAGCAGGAATGATTAACAGCTGTCATTCCACAGCAGACATGCACCATCCTAAGTGATTTATCTGTCACGCACAGTCTAATGTAGGGAAGAATCATATGGACTGAAGTTACAGCTATTCTCTGATGCTGGGCCACACAATCTATTAATAATTGTCAGAATACACTGTGCTGCTTTTAAAAAAGAACTCATAATTTGGTGTAGCTTTTGGTGAGTTTAATCCTAACCGTTCTACTCTTGAATCAAGAACACCTAATTAAATCTGGAACAACATTTGTGCATCACTGTGGTAATTGTCAAGAGGTACATTGCCCGTGGGCCAGTGATTGACACTCCGTTCAACATGTAATAGCCATAGGGGGGGAAAAAAAGAGATATCCAAATTAGGGCTTGTCTGTAAATTGTCTTAGTGTTTCTCCCCTGCCAAATGAAACTGTCACTGTGTCACTTTCTGATGAATGTCTGAGGGCTGAGTCGGAATCCCGTCCAGGAGAAAGTACGGCTAATGTTCCAATGGAGTTCATGAACATTCAGCATCAAGACAACAACACACTTTTCACTCTTCTTTTCACGTCTGTGCTTTGTCACTTTTTTCCTTATGTTAAAATTTAAAAAAAAATCTTAAAATGTCAGTTTTTCATCCTAATCCTAATCCATCCTAATCTTGCTCTTATAATAAATATGAAAAAAGGTTCACTTAATGCATTGAAAAACATTTTCTTGATCCCCTAAATTAAAATGTAAAAACCAAGAGTAGTTTAGATGGAACTGCCAGGAAATGAATATAACTTGTTAGGAGCAGTATGGATGGAAGATCAGAGTGTAATCGATCATTAGCTTATGCAGCAGTAAATCTGGACTGTCCTGCTCAAACTCATACACAGTATATCGATGTGGAAGGTTAAGTTGTGTGTTACCTTTGCGGCCGGCTGCTGTAGCTGTGGAAAGGCTGGGGGGATCATCTCTCTACCCTCATCCTGCCGCATCACCAACTACCATCTATTAGTCCCACAGGAGCGCTTTATGATGTCTGCCAGCTCATTACTTCTGACAGCATTTAGTCAGACCTGCTCTGCAGCCATATAAATGCCCCCCGACCAAATCACCCAGCAAAGACTTCCTGTTGGAAATCAAACCACTCTGCCAATCTCTCTCCACAATTGGTCATTTGCATTTGGTCCAGAAGGTCCATTTAATCAGTGCAAGGTCCCCTGCTTACCTTGATAGAATAAGGCAAGTGATTGATGACAGTGACATTCGAAGCCAATACACTCATAAGTGATTGCGTTGTAAATCTGGGTCTATGATGGAATAACTGGGTGTTTATTTTAGAGGGAACTGCAGATGGATGCTGAGGTAAGCTATAGGCTGAAGTATGGGTGCCCTGGCTGTGGCAGGCTCAGTGCCAGATTGATGGTAGTTTCTTCTGAAACAGGTTCTGTGTAGCGAGTAGCAGCATTTCTCTGCAGCATTTCTTCTTCTTCTTCTTTCACTTCTGAAGTGAAGCGCAGGGTTGGAATTATTGATATCTGAGGAGAACCACATAACAACAATAACCCTCTGTTATCTTTACCGACACTGATTCTTCTTGTTGGATATGAGACAAATGAGTGTTTTTCCTCAGATATTGGTTACTGTTATTGGGTTACAACCTTGGACTCACTGCCAAACCTTTATTATATCATTTCAAGTTTTCATGAAGTCGTTGGCAGCTCCTCATGTATTTCTTTATATACCAAACCGTAAAAAAATAAATACACAGTTAATGGAAAAACAAAAAAACAAAAATGGCTCAATCAGTGCTGACATTTCTTCTCATTATTATTATTAAAGTAAATGTGGGGATGAACTGTTGATAGGACTGTTTAAAAATGTTCATAGTTGTAGCTTTGTCATAACTATCCACTGTATATAAAATAACGTATGAATGAACTCACCAGATTATTTAGAAAATAAAAGCACCTTTTTAAATGTTTTAATTAAATGTATGTTGTGATATAAACCATTAGCAAGGTAAAAATGAATAACTGTGTCATTGGGTTGCAACTTGAATTGATTTTACTTAACATATGTGTTGGAAAAAACAGTTGTGTCACACACCAATGTCAATTCAGATCTAATCAGTCACTCTGGCTGCTGAAAGTATATCCCATTTAACAATATTTCTGCCTCTTTTTTTCCTTCTCTCCAGTTTCTTGAGCATTCTGAAGTTCAGCATCTTTTTGAGGCCGTTTTGCCAGCCATGGTTGAGCTAGCACTCACTGCTCCCAGCCTCTGCACGATGGTAAGTGCAGTTTTGCCTTTTTTAATATGCACTCTGTCTGTTTAGGGGGGGTTTGTGGATGTACGTGTGTTCAGTCAGCAGGGAGGAGAGAAAAAGGTTTGTGCAGGAGCAGCTCATGACTTACAACTTTCAGATAATAAATGGCCCTTTTTGGATCCATACCAAGAGCTGCTTCATTAGAAAAGAGGGCAGAGAGAGGAGAAGTCTGTCTCATATCCTGTCATCCATCTGATGTGTTATGCTTGTGCACTTGAGGAACTTACTTTTTGCATTCAGTGCTCCACCAAACCAAAGCTTGTTATGAAATTTAAAATCTAGTCACTTCTAGTGTGATAAAATAAAGAGAGCAATGTATTTTGGGAATCTAGAGTTTGATATCACTCCCATCAAACCTCAGAGACCCTCTTTTTTTTTTATTCACATTAAATGGAGCTCATCCATATCACAAATCTTTTAAATGTCATCTCTATTTGTCTTCATTTTCCTTCTCTGGCATCTATTCGTCGTGATGTACAAATTCCAAGATTGCTATTTTTCTAATTCAGTTATCTATTTCAGAGCTCTCAGTTCAATTCAATAAAGGTGACTCAGCTCTCTCTCTGAACAGGAGACCACAGTCAGAATGTCATGGATGCTCAGGTGGTGGTGGGGTGTTTCTGGTACAGTTTTCCTCTCAGAAAAGCATCATTTGTAGCAGTTGGATAAGCTTCTGGTCTCTCTCCGCTTTGTTTTTGCTGTATTAAGCGTCACGGCTAACGGTTAAGTGTGTGTTATTAGCGCTGGTATTGATCTGCTAACTGGGCAGCCTTGGGAGGCTCTTCAGCCCTAATCAGTGAAGATAGATGGGGCCTGTGTGTCTGACTGAGCGAACCTAGGGGAGAGAAGGAAAACCACAACCTTAATTACTACCACCCATTTACTTAATGGAACTCCCTTTGTCTCTTCTGCTTGCTAGATTGCGAGGCTAATCATCTACCCCCATTAGCCCTCAGACCTACAGTATTGCACCCACGTAACCATACATGTTTCTTCAGCATCTCTCCTCATTTCCTATTCTGATCTCCAGTCCCTCAGTGTTTGTCTCTCTGCTTTGACACCACACCTATACTCTCTCCTATGTTTATATTGGGATTTAATTTTCAATTTTCTCTCTTGTTCTCCTTCTAGCCAATCCCCCTGCTGAAGTCGCGGATTAACCATTCCCTGACTCTGTCTCAGGAGCAAATAGGCTGTCTTCTGGCCAATGCCTTCTTCTGCACATTCCCCCGACGCAACTCACGCAAGTCAGAGTACTGCAATTATCCTGAGATCAACTTCTACAGGTAAAGGCACACTATCCCCTTGCAGATAGACACAAAACAATGATCAGTAAGCTCTCTAGAGTAATTGAGTGGGCTGCAGTCGTTAGTGAGATTTGCCCCTCGAGTCCTTTGCTGAGTCCCTTTGCAAGACATTACCTTAAGCAGGAGTCTGAGTAGATCTTTGCAGACTCCTGATATAGACTTAATGGTGTAGCCCAAATCTCCATGCTTTAAGAAGAATAAGTGAAGTTTACTATGCTGTCAGACAGGAGCCAGATTGGACTCATACTTTTTGTAGTCCTTAGTGACAGTGGAACAACATGTTTCCAAGCCTTTATTGGCATTATTACCAGGGTTAGTTTTCATTGGTGTTTTTCTTAATGTTCTTAATTTTGTAATTTTAGTATTGAACACTATTAAGGATGTATATTATCATTTTCACAATTAATTAAAACTATGTGTTACAGCCTCTCTGTTTTCAGTGATTCTACCTTTCAGAAGAAACTAAACTTATTTCCATAAGGGGGCACTACTGCCTTGAAAACCCCTAACAGATGCATTTGATGTTTTTACTCAGCTAATAAGTGCTCTGTCCAATACAGCACTGGACTTTAAAGTGTCTTTAGCTGTTGCATGTAGTTGGACCATAGGAGTTAACCTAATGTCTATCTGGCTGTTCAACACAGTCACAATATTGTTTTAAAAAAAAAATGTTTTAATGACTGCAGGTTTAACAGACATTTTCAAGATCTATTCACATTTCCATACTTTTGACATTCTATTGTTTGTAGAGAAACTGGTTCTAAAACATCTTCTGCAAGCTCTCATTTTTGAGAACTTTCAGTCTGGATCTTGCAAGCTACATAGCACTGAAACAACTCTTCCAAGAGTTACCAGCGACATATTATTGGCTGCGGACTCTGGACACTGCTCTGTACTGATGCTGCTTGACCTTGGCACAGCATTTAATACCACTGATCACACTATGCTAATTAATTTTAGGATTGGGTGGGCCGGCCGTGGAGTCGCTCTCCTCCTATCTGTCATTCAGAAAAATGTTATATCTCAGTTGATATTCATTCATATATTCAACTGCACAGACAACATGCGTCATACCTCAAGGATCAATTCTCTCTGTATATGATGCCAGTAGGTGATATGATTTGTCACCAAAACATCTACTTTCACTGTTATGCAGATGATACACAGTTAAATCTATCCATTAACCCTCCAAATGCAACAAGCTGCCCATACTACAGAGGTGCTTAGTTCATGTGAAAGACTGGATGTCACCAAATCTTGTGCAGTGCTTATCATCAGCCAGGGGCATCCAGCCACTGCTTGGTCCCCTTATCCCAAATATTAAGGGCACTGCTAAGAACCTGGGTGCTATCTTGGACAGTGAGCTAAGCTTTGGGCAATACACAAAAAATTGGTACAGTTAAGTTTCTACCAATTCAGGAATATTTCCAAGAGCATAGCAATACTGAGAAACGTATTCATGGTTTACTTCCTCTTACTTGGAATTGTATGCCTTGTTTACCTGCCCTCAGTGCTCAAATTATTCCAGTCACAAGATCTTTGCACTGATTACCAATTTATTTTAGAATCTGTTTTAAATCTTACTCATGACTTAAAAGGCTTTACATGGCCAGGTGCTGGAGTACATTAGTTAACTTTTACTCCTTACTGTCTAAATATGCATCTTAGATCTGCTGGGTTAGGCCTGTCAGCTGTTCTAGAGTCAGGATAAGGTCAAAGAGTGATCTGGCACCTCAGCTTTGCGACAGTCTTCTAGTCAGTATTCCGTCTGCTGACTTCTGCTTTTAAATCCTGTCTTAAGACATTTTTACAGACTTGCCTTTTCACCTAAGTAGTCTTATTTGTTTACATAATACATATTTGTTGTGTAACTAACTGATTGCAAGTTTAATAGCTTGATTTGCTTTACCTTTTCAAAAAAAAATTTGTAAAGTTTTTTTATAGTCTTTCTCCTAGCTTGGAAAGAGATACACAAATAAAGTTATTATTATAATTATTATAATAATAATTATTATTATTGTTATTAAGAGATGTTTGAAAACTTTTTGTTTTTGTCAAAGAGCACACACGTTTGTTTGTTTTTTTTTTAGTTGTGAGGTAATATTGCATACTGTAAGTGCCCGTGTCACCTTATAGACCAGGCAGAAAGTCATGAACACTGTGTTTTTGTTGTGTTATTTGTGTGGGAGTTACAGAGTGTAGGATTATTAAATTGGAGTTCTCTGTTTCTACCTACTCAGAACCAGTGGTCTGTTGAGAGAGTCTTGGATGGTTAATTGAAACAAATTAATGTTTTGAGAGACTGTGTTAAGGTATACTGTCTACTCACTGAATCTCTGGCTTCTCACAGTCTTTACTTTTTGTACACAACATCTGCTGTCTTCTGGTGGGATTTTTTTTGTCATCTCACAGATGATAATGGTTAGAAAGTGGAGATGATGTCTGCTTGTGAGGTGGAGGTTGGTAATAGAGTTGGTAATAAATGAGATTTTGTTACCAGCTCTATTACTGTACTTGTAGTCACCTCAAACTAGACATAATCCAGATTTTGACTCAACTCAATTTTCCTGCATTTCCGTGAGGCACTTTCTCCTCATTAGTGACGCAAAATAACTTCTGTTCTTGTTGCCTAACATACTCGGATATGTCAGTTAAGTTTTACCTCATTATGATAGTGCTTATGCCTTTTGCAGGACATGAAGGGTATAATTTTGATATTCCCTGCAATCTGCATCGGTCCTAACTGCTATCTTGCAGTCTAATTAGCCACCTGCTCTCCCTTGGGGGTTATGCTGTATTATTTTATGAGTCCTAGTGATGGTAATATTGATCATCTCTGATTTGCTTCACGTTCCCGTCGTTATCTCCCTTTTTTTTATCTGAACCTTAATCGTACTCTCGTCTCTCGCAATCAGTCATCTGTATGAGTGCATGATATCTGTCTCCATATCAAATGTTAGTGGCGGGCTAAGTAAAGAGGCCCTTGTAATAATGTAAGCATTGATTCCAGTTGTAGGGCTGGCTTTTTCTGACCCACGCCAGCACGTGGTTGCAGGCGCTCTGGTCTGCCTTCACTTTCAGCATTTCTGCCTGCAGTGAAATACAGGAAGGAGCAAGAGGAAGTCTTGGTGTCTCTGAGAAGATGAGACAAGACAACCAGTGCAGTCTAAAATGGGCCATGGATCGTTACTGGCCCTCCCTTTTCCCCTGTAATTGAGGGAGTGTCCGTCACTTTGCTTATCGGCTACAGTAGCGCTCTGTCTTGGACAGAGCAGCAAGCAATTTGCTGATTGCTGTTTTGGCAGAACTGTCAAGGTTTGTCCTGCGTTAAGTGATGGATAGGTTCGAGGGGGAGGAAAGAAGGCAGAGACTTATCTCTTCAGCTTGTGTTTTCCTCTGCTTGAGAGGAAAATTACATAGGAAAAAATGTTTTAACAATTTGATCAACAGTGAAAACCCATTATTAAGAAATAAATCCTTTGTTTTTGATTGTGAACAGAGTGACCATTAGGTGGCCTAGCTCATTTGCAAGAAAACAGCCCAGTTGGTAATTAGAAACCTTGTTTTCTGGTTCACCTTATATGGTAGATAAGGTTACAGCGCATAAGAAAATAAATTGAACATAAGTATTGCTTCATTATATTTTGTAACTACCGGTATATCTTTCTTAATTAGTTGCTCCTCTCAACAAGGTATATAGTGAAAATCTCAGACAGATCTAGCAGTGTTTTTACTTACACTCACTCACAGGTGGGTTGTCCTCCAGGTTAAATTATAACAAAATCACAATGACTAAGGGACTTGGCGGGTTTCTTAGAGCATTAGTAAGGAATTAAAATGGGGAAAAACATGTTTGATATGCAAGAGTGGCCTTAAATAATGTCTAACAGAAGGGCTTTTAGTGCATTACATTGTTAAATTCATTTTCCCCCTATGTTTTTATTTCTCCACTGCTCTGGGTAGAAAGTGGTAGGAGGGAAAGATGAATGCACAACTGTGATTAGTCATCAGATTAGGTCGCTTTTAATGGAGAGAGAACACCAGTATGGGGTGATTTAAGCTGTCCACCCAATGCTCTATCTTTCCCTCCTCCCTCCACCCTAGTTTTTATGGTAACTGAAGAACTGAAACAGTGCCTCAGGCAGTGCCATTGTATGAAGGATGGAGGTAGATGGGAGAGACATCGTGCCAGTTTGAAAGCTTGACCTCACTCATGACTTGCTGTAGCATGCTTGTGCAGCGAGCTACATATAATGACCCTGAGTGGAACATGAAAGCCTCTCATCTGCTAAAATGTAACACATAATTTCATTCAATATATAAAAAATAATTTTTAAGACAAAAGTTGGCATTTTCTTGGCTCAGAGAGTTTCAGATGTACTACTTTAGAAAGTCGGTAACCTACAAAACTCTTTTTTGCTTTCTTTTTCAGGTTGTTTGAAGGCTCCTCAACAAGAAAAATCGAGAAATTGAAAACCCTTTTCTGTTACTTCAGGAAAATTACACAGACCAGTAAGCATTTAAAAATGTGTTGCAAATGTTGCAATTATTGCTTCTCTCATATGTTTTTCAGTGTATGAACATTTTTGAATGTTTTTTTTTTAAGGGCCCAAAGGTCTTGTGACATTTACAAGACAAGTATTGAACAATCCACCAAACTGGGAAAGGTATTACTCTCTGCTTTAATTTAACGATTTACTTAATGTAATGTATTACTACTATTTCTGTCATAATCCTTAGATAACTATTCATATTAAGGGAGATATGTTGTCCAAATTAGTCAAATATTAATATTTACTCACGTTTTGGTCCAGAAAATATTCTTTTTATATTTATTGACACTCCAAATGTAGTTAGGTTGTATCTAAATATCCTCTATGATGCCCCATAAACCTTGACTGAACAACTTTGAATTGCGTTGGTGTTCTCTAAGCAGACTAAAGTACAATCTGGCAACCTCAACCAACATTAGAGTTGTTTTGCTGCCTTGAGAGATCTTGCCTGAAGAACAAAATGATGGCAGAAATGTGCCATTGTGTACAACCAAATCAACATAGGGAATTAAGGGTTAGGTCTTTTAGTAGTCCCTTTACCAATAAATGCATATATTTTTGTAATTAATCTTTGGTGAAGGGGCATAACTTTAAGTTTTACCATCTTTTTTTTTTTTTTTAGATCCCAGACTCAGCTGACACGCCTACATATCACTTGTGAGGGGACGATTGAGGATGATGGATATGGGATGCTGCAGGTAGGAATTTCTGTACAGTTTACCCAAGTACATTAGTTATTACCTTGGCAGCATAATAAAAATCAGATCCCCTGCTAGTGTCTGTCTCTCACTCATGGTGAGAACAACAAACTCAGTGTTAGGATTTCTGGTCAGACTTGATGTAGCATGCCTGTTTGGCAACTGTTCCCATTATCAAACCTAACAAACATGAACCAAAACATGCCTTCTGTCCAGCTTTCAAAAGTCAAACAGACTCTACTGATCGTCTGAGTCTAACACCTTCAGCTCAGAACTGGGTGTATGATTTTTGTGCGTATCTGTGTAGGTTGTTGGCTCTCTATCTGTCTCCTCTGATTCAACCCTCTCCTCGTGCACCTCAGTGTATCAGGGTGCATTTTTTTTACTGTGGCTGTCAGCTTATGTACACACATGAGTAGCTCAGAGAGGCAAGGTTCGAAGGAGAGGACCCGAGGGTGGGAGATGAGGGAGAAGGAGGCACATGGAGGGAAAGATGACGAGGGTGAGCCAATTCACTGGGGTGACCTGGTGTGCCAGGAGTCCTGCAGGCGGATTGATGGCTACCCTTAGCTGGCCGGGCACTGGTTATGTGTTGAGTTTCGATAGGGCAGAGTGGGCTGTCATTCTGTCAGGAGGTGAGATTGAAGGGTGAGGGGGTGAGGTTTGGGGTGAACGAGTGAAGGAGATGAAGAAAACATACACACATGCACACACAAACACGCTTGCTGTCACAGATTGACGTTGCTGTGGGCCAGTGAGCAGAACCCTCACCCCCTGACAGACTGTTTAAATAGCAACACTGACTGATTGAATAGGCTGTCCTCTTATCCATGCCACAAAAACAAGAAGTGAAGCCCCAGTATCCCTTCAAAATATTCCCTACATTTAAACAAGAGTCCCCACAAGCAGCTATAGATCTCCAGTGATCTGAACAGTAATTTTGGCTTTGTATTAGTAGTAACCCCTTATAAGAAATGCCAACTCATTGACAGCCACTATTTAAAATACTGGAAGTCTGTAACCATTGGGGGTGATTTAGTATAACTGCTCTCCTCACCTTGAGTTGTACATTTTATTGGTATTTGAACTATCTCTTTAGTTTTTATAGAATTCATTTCCTTTGCTACGATTTCCTGATTTGATTATTTCCAAGCAGGAAGCAGCTTTATGATCCTTATACATTTATCTCTATTAAATGACCACAGTGGGTGAAAGATAATGAGGAGACACTAATAGAGTAATTTGTTAAGTAGAATAATAATAGAAGTGACAGTAGTCAAACCTCACAGTTCATCTCAACTGCATTTAATGTATAGGACAAAGGGCAATTTATTAACATCAGGGAATCAGAGTTTGTTTTGTCTGTCTCATTATGAACTGCACAACAGGTGCAAATTTATTTCAATAAATGAGACTTAAATTAAAAAGGAGAACGTAAAAGACAAGACATAATTGTAGAGAACGGAGGAATCGTGCCATTAATTATTATAATTATTTTTATTTTTTTTACTAGGTGGATTTTGCTAACAGGTTTGTCGGTGGTGGAGTCACAGGACATGGACTGGTACAGGAAGAAATCAGGTTCGTTATCAATCCTGAACTCATTGTCTCCCGCCTCTTCACTGAAGCCTTGGAATACAACGAATGCCTAATCATCACAGGTAGGTTGTCACACACACACATGTTGGGCTACCAGCCATTAATTCTTGTGCTTCATGAACAGACATTTACTTTGTTTTGCTGTGAGCTCAGAGGTTTCAATAATCTTTCATTTGAGTAAACATGTTCCTTCTTCACTTGCTGTCTATCTATCTACACTTCATCATACATTGAAAAATGGGATTTAACAGAAATGTATCGCCTATATAGGTGGAGTTCTGCCTTTGGATTTTAAAGTAGTCTAATATCAATATAAAAAAGTCAAACAGTTAAGAACAATAAATAAACATTATCGATAACTTCAGATGAAAGGTGAGTCTGGAATTAAAAACCATTCATGAGATCAATCATATAATGGTATATGAAATAAAAAAAGAAAATAAAAATTGGTGGCTCTGACTTCTTTGAGGTTTGATTGGCATAGATGGTTGGAATAGTAATAGCATACAGCTATCAGGTAGCCGGACTAGAGTGCAGGTATTTTGTAACAGAAGAAAATACATGAGTGTGGAAGAACTGGTCACATTTGTGTGTGAGCTACCCAGGAGAGCCTATTTCTTTTTTGCTTTTATTTTGTGGACTTGGAGAATAAGTTGTGCAGTGAGCTTAGTCACCAATTCTTTTTGTGATTTCCTAGACCAATTGTCTGATTTGGTTACCTCCCAGGATTTCCACTGCACACACAGCTGTTTGCGACTTAGAAACACATGGGATGAGAGTCATCAACTTAAAGTCTGATGCTGTACAAGATGGACCGATAGATCTGCAATGGTAGAGACATTTACTGGACTGGAGTGGTGAAGAGGTAGTAGAGTCTAAAAGCCAATAGATCTATATTTCAACTTTCATCTATCAGGGCAATGTTAAAAGAACAGACACTGCATGCACAAAATGGCTTTCCTTCATAGAGTTTGGGCAGACCCAGATTTCACACAAGATTTCTTACCTGACCCAAGAGTGCTAAGGCATCCAACAGCTGCTGGAGAACATGATGGGGACCAGTGTCTGGGAAACTCCGTATTTTGCCCCACCACTACAGCTAGGACTTATATCAGCATCACAAAATGGATACACGATTATTTACAATAATTCTTTGTTTCTGTTCTTGGTTCTAAAGTTCTCGTAACACGCTCACAGAAGAAAATGGCACTCTTAGAAACATCTTTGTGGTGTCTCCCACTCACTAACACACACAGACACACATATGAAAAACAAGATATTAAGACAGGCAGTGTTTCCACCTGGTTAAGACACAGTGCTTGTTGGCCACAGGATGCAAGGAGTAAAGCCATTGTAGAGCAGACACATTGCTTATATGGTATATATTTTGGTCATATAAGATCAGAGAGAGGGTTTCTAGTTTTAGTAGTGCTGTGTTGTTAGGATAGGTTAGTTCCTTTATACACACTAGTATATTGTATATAATTACAAGCAAGAAGCAACTATTAATCTAATCTAAATCAGTCAGTAACTCTGTATATATAGTCCCATCACACTTTGAATGCACTGAATGTAATGCATTTTCTTGCCATGCCGTGTATGCCGTGGACTGTGCATTGCTTGATATTTTAGTATTTTCCTCCTTCCTTACACATCTGTGTATCACATGTCTGCTCAAGTAGAACTAGAGTCTCCACAGACTATATCTGTGGTCCTTAGTACAGCGGGCTAAACACACAGGGCTCATTGAACCCCCCTCCCCTTCCATCAGGTCCGAAGGTAAATCCATCGCATTGATTCACTTGGGACTGTCCAGTTATCCTTCATTTCTCTCCAGCAGAATTGCTCTATTTTTCAACCTCCAACTCACTCTGCTTCGGTCAACCTGTCTAAATGTTCTGCCCTCTCACCTGCCTCCCTCCCTCCTCTTCCTCTGACCAGCTTACCGTTTTTCTTTCCTCTTAGCTGTACCCCGCCCACTATTGGTCACAGGAGAGGACCAACACAGATTAAGATCGTGGAGGCGCATACTAAATACTGGTAGCCTTTGTGCATTTTTACAGTCAAAATTGGACATTTTTGTTGGGGTTTACATAATAGAAAGGCTGGTATCATTTAAATCAATCAAATACAAAACATAGACCACATTTACCTTCAGTGTTTTTTTGTTTTTTTTTATTACATGGAGGGGTTTTACCTCATTGCGCCCTCACCGTACCTTGACACAGTCCTGATGAATTAATCACTTTGATTTATGACCACATCATATTTGTTTTATTGCCACTTTATCTAGTTATCATACTGTATTAAAACTAATATTCAACACTGGGACATAAAATGAGCCTTCTGTTTTGCCTTTGATGACACAAGAAGCATCATTATCCTGTTCGATGAACCCATCCTCGTGACATAAGGGCATGTATTATAACTTGGCTGTATAGTATGTACATTAGACATCAGCGTTCCCAGATGTCTGCACTTGATTGATTCTTTTTGCTTGATTCCTCTTTTAACCTGTGGAGTGCACACGGACAAATAACGGGCTGACAGGGCTGTCTACTACTGCACATTTCTTGCTTCTTCTAGGCTTGTTGTGAACAGCAGAGTAGCCAAAGGAAGAGCCCCTGACTCCAGTAATGTCACCAAACAAACAAACACAACCAGTTTTGTTCAGTAACTAAAAAATCGACTTCCTCTTAGCAAGTCATGCAATGGCGCCATGTTGTCTTGATGTCGTCTCGCCTAAGTCACCTTCAGCGTCCCCCTCCCTGTTTCCCATCATCCTGCCTCCCTCCCTCTTTCCCTCCTCCTCCTCTCCACTTAACTTTATTACATTTGGACAGAAAGGAATTTATAACCCAACTAAGGTCATCGCTCCACTAATGGAATGGGCCAGTTACGGCATAGATTCATTAAAATCTTTCACAATATTCCTTGGACGCACGTTGTCTTTCCTCTTTAAGAATGTTTCTAGACTCTATCTTTTCCTTTTTCCTCTTCTGTTTACGTAATCACATTTCATTGTCTTCAGAGGTGTCCTGACACGTCTTTCAAGACATTTGGAACTGAAACGTCATATCAGTTTTTTGTCCATAGGCGTTTTCAGATCTGAAGGTAGAGTGCTCCAATGTAATCTAGTGATGGACGCCTGTATGCCAGGATGCTGTCATGGGCGGTTGCCAGGATAAATAGGATCACGGTGAAGGAGGAAGGAAGAAGAGGACAGCTCTGCTGATGAGGGGAGCGATATGAGCAGCCTGTTCTTTGACGTTAGGAGCCGCTCATGTTGTAGAAATTACTTCATTTTACTGGCTGGACTTGAGATGTCATTGTTATGATTAAAAATTAAACTCAGCTAAGGCTTTTCTCTGCATAGAAACATATTTCTCATTTACCCAATTGTACTGTCTATGGTGTTTTATACCCTGGCTCCAGTACAGGCCATTTACTTGAGTCCTGCTTGATCATAAAAAGGAATGAAAAAATCATTGTTCAGCACTTGGACTTTAAGTTTGTTTTTACAGTTGAAGTGGAGGTTGACGATACATGCTTGAAATTAAATCAAGTAAAGAAAGTAAAAACCCGCTTTTTATTTCTGGATTTCAAGTGCTACTTGCAAAAAATGATATTCAGCTTTACTCTTGAAATGTTTTTAGCTTTTCTAGTTATGGACTATGGACTATAAAACTCTACACATTAACCTCCTACAGTGTGTTACTCACATGTTTAACTCCTGCTGTTCATTAAAGAATGGTGTAACTACCTCATAACAAAAATATAATGTATGGAGCTTTTTAAAGGTATCATTTTTATAACAGATGTGTGTTACCTCGTCAGTGAATGCAGAATACGATCTTGAGGCGTTTCATGTTTTGCAAGCCAATGTTGGCTCCTTTTCTTCTAACCATTTCTTCTTGTTATGGCTGAAAGCTTTTCATTTCCAACTCCAAAGCAGATTACTTATTAAATCAGTGGTCTTTACTTATGACAATCCAATACACGCTGATACTGTGTACTCACATGTGGAGCACAGAAAGCACTAAATTTGATTTAAGACATAAGGCGCTGAAACCGATTTAGGCCCACTGTGTGCTCTGACTGCTGAATACTTAATAATGTCATTTTTTTCTTTGGCTTCTTTTGTCTGTCTTGTTCTGCAGGTACTGAACAGTACAGTAAGTATTCTGGCTATGCTGAGAGTTACAAATGGAAAGACAACCACAACGATGAGACTCCCAGGTATTTTTCTTATATTGTACTATGTCATCTTTTTTTTTTTTTTTTTTTTCTCTGATCATTTGAAGCCAAAATCTTGAATCCAATATGAAAAAGTTGTAGGAGAGACCGATTTTTAAGTCATTGTCAATCCTGCCCCTCATTTATTTTCTTTCATTTCCAGGGATGATTGGCAGAGACGATGTACAGAGATTGTGGCTATTGATGCTCTTAAATACAGGCACTTCTTAGAACAGTTTCTCCCTGAGAAGATGAGCAGAGAACTCAACAAGGTGAGAGAGATGTCCCAGTCCGTGTTTGAAACCATGATCGAGAAAATCCAGTAAATATGTGCTTACGCTCACATACAATGTTACTTATTCTCCAAACAGATGTGCCCTAGTGAAAGTGCACAATTAACCTATAAAATACAGCTGTAATTCTTGGTACCTTCCCAAAGATGTTATTGTCAGTAGATGATAGATAATGCCGTACATGACAGATATTCTTGATTTTATACTGTTTTTTTTTAAATTTAAGCTCATGGTGTTGAACTTTGACTTATCGTCAGATACCACCTGCAACAATGTTAATTAAGGGCTCAGTGATCTGTAAGATCATTAAATTTAGCTCAGGGCTATCAACAGCTTATCTGACTGTGCTACACAACGACTACATACAGTTGTATTACTGTCATTAAAGCTGTATATTATACACCTGTACTCTTTGTTTAATTTAAAACATGCCTTTTTTGCCTTTTAAAAAAAAAAGAAGATAATAGTTCAGCCTTGTGCCTATACCCACTTGTGCTTTTTTGATGCCCAGCTCACATGAAACCCACTGAAGTGAAAACATTACTACCCTATTGTTCTTAGTAGTACAGCACAGTCTTTATCTCATTTTAAATTCCAATCCATCATGAAAAAATATTGCTAAAGTTTATCTTGTGTCTTTTTCCTCCTCACCTTCACTTCCTCCTGCTCTCCCAGGCGTACTGTGGATTCTCCCGAAATAATGCTAACAGCAAGCACCTCTCTGCAGTAGCCACAGGCAACTGGGGCTGTGGAGCGTTCGGGGGAGACACACGACTAAAAGGTATCACTGACTGAATTAAAAATAAGCTTCCAAAATAAAGGAGGGAAGAAAAAGGCTGTGCATGCTAAACTGTTGTATGTAAAATTAATGTAGAATTTAGACTCTGGATTCTCAAGCAGGAGGTTAATAGCAGTAGGTCAGGCAGAATTCACCCATTTTTTTTTGCACTGTCTGGCTCTCCGTACTTTATGTAAGCCCCTGCCGAAAGACATTCAGCTTTCCTTTTTATCTACTGCACAGCACAGTCACAGACTCCAGTTTATCTCAAAGGCCCGTATGGTCAATTAGTAGCTCTCCCAGGGTGTCACTCATCCGTTGCTTCCCTGCATTTATTGATCAGCAGACACACATTTATGTTTTCCATTAAAAGGGCGATTGATTACAGGGAAGGGACACCATAAATCCAGGCTGATGCAGGTCTCTGTGGGCTTACATAACATCACTCTTCATAAGCAGGGGCCCCCTTACTGTCCCCTTGAGTGCTACACACGTTACACATTTTAGCCAGTTGTGGACACATTTTCATAAACTTAAAGTTATTTTATACTAATGCTACAAGTTACTACTCTCTTATGTGCAAATTCATGGAGACTGCTAAAAACACCTCTCCCATAAATGTCCTGTATAACGAATGCAAATGAATGTTTTCATATGGGAGTTACATTTCTGTGTTATATCTGTGCGTATAGTTTCATTTAGAATTGAAGGTGTTAATTTTCCTCTGCAGCTCTCTATGAATAGACCCACTGGACTCGTCAAAGTCCCTGAGGATGATATTAGCTTCCGGGGACCCCCGCCCATTAGCCCTGGAATTAGCATAGCGGGTATTTTTAGAAGGCAATAACTGTATGTTACATTAAAGTCCCCGGAGCTGACATGAGACGCGGTAGTTACATAAGGCCGAGCTGTTTTGTTGTGAAGATTATAGACCTTTTACAAATGATGGTTTGCTGTGTGTGTTCATTAATCTGGAATCAATATGCATTCTGTTAAATATTTAAAAGTCTTAAGACCTCATTTGCAAGGGCTAAAAGATTGAATGCTGTTGATGAGGCAATGCTACTCGTGGTGGATTATTTACTGTTCTGATACACATCGACTCCGTCACTCGTGTTCTTTTCCGTCAGAGGCCGTACCTTATTTAGCTTATTGACCAATTACTTAGTTTCCACTTAGTTTTATTTGGTCAATTACATGTTTGTTATTTCATTCTGAAATTAAAGGGTACTAATGATGCTTATACTGTGTTTTAATGTTGCCTGAATTTTCACAAAAGCTTTCTCTTTCTTTCTTTATTAGCGCTCATTCAGTTGATGGCCGCCGCAGAGGCTGGGAGAGACGTGGCATACTTCACCTTTGGAGATGCGCAGCTTATGAGAGATGTTCATAGCATGTACACTTTCCTCACAGAGAGACAAGTCACCGTAGGTAAGACTAACACACAAAAGCAAACATTTTTTCGTTTTTCCTTTTTTGGAGAGTGCCTGAGCTGCAGCTATCATCTTGTTAAAATCAGGCCTGCATATGTTGAGCTCTTACAGTAGATTACATAATGAATAGGATTGAGATTGCTGGGCTCTTGAGGCTCGTACAGCAGGTGGAGGTTGTCCTTGTTGGCGTCATTACGGGGACAGTACGTATAAATAACAGAACACAGTCCATCTGTATGTTAAGTTATTCCACCTTATGGACCATCTCTGTTCCTTAGCTCATCCATTCAGCCTCAGCCGCAGAGTGGATTACTGCCTGGACTGACCCCAGTTTCTCCCCTCCCCCTCTTTTCATTTTTCTTCCGCTGACATTTATTGAAGCCTTTCAGAGAAATTCCCCTCCAGCCATCCATTTCCTAAAGTGGAGCTACAGAGAAAAAGCTCACGGCTTGTGTGCGTGTGTATGTGCGCTTGATTTATAAATGAGCCTGAGCGGGCTTTCATTTTTCTTACTTTTTTCTGTTGCAATTTCGTTCTCTCTTGCTTGTTCTCTGACTCTCAACCTGTTTGTCCATTTTGTCTATTTCTCTCAAATCCTGTTTTATCTCCCTCCATATTTCTTCCCTGTCTTGACCCCTACATCATACCCTCCCACTGTCTGTCTTCCTCTCTCTATATCCCACTCTCTCCCCACTCTTCTTTCCCATCCCAGGGAGGTTGTACAGCCTTTTGAACCAGTACTCCAGTTTGGTTTGCAGGAACTGCCGCACGAGTCGACCTGACATCAGTCTCTACAGTTTCATCTTCGAGAACATCTCCTCCACCGTTACCGCTGATGCCTCGAACTCCACCATGGATCCTGGGATGTCCCCTGTAACACTAGACTCTCATTAACAAGGGGAGAGCTGCAACCTACCCTCCCTCCCCTTCTCTGTCTCTCTGTGTAAAAGAGACTCCAGGTTTAGAAACCTTGGTCTTGTGCTTACAATCACTTTTTCTCTTATACACACTCCCTTTAAGTTTGTGATCCCAACACACAAACTACCAAAACACAGTTTTGCCTTTCTCACTGGTGGTATTATAGGAGCCTTGTAGTATGTCACCACACGTGGTAAAATGTTTCAGACTTATAGCAATAGTAAATACTGGTTGGTGTTAGGCCTTCTTTTAGTCTAAATGTGATGTGGATTTCTTTTTGTTCATACACAATTATGTTTAATGAAACCCAAATATGGCCAAATATTCTTCATATGCATGGTTGTGGACACTTTTCACTCTTGATAATCCAGGATATGATAATCCTTCCTGGTTATCTTGTCTTTTATTGTGTTTGCTTTTTTTTTTTTTGGATGAGTTGTGTTCTCTATTTACCTTATACCCAGGCAGTGGAGAGGATCCTGTATGCAGAGAGATGTTGAGATGCTATACTGTAGTCTATGCATGGGTAACATTTATTTATCAAATACTCTACAAATATATGCTGCTCTTTTATATCTCTAGGATGTCTAGGTTAAACACTCATATTGTCCTTATTGTTTATTTTAATTTGAGTCAAAACAATCAATAAAATGGTCCATAACAGATGAAAAATAAATAATTTACTTTATTCATCTTTGAATAATTTCAAAGTTAAGCACAGTATTCAAACTGTATGTACAAATAAAGGGGGAGCAGATACAGAAAGAATTGCACGCAAAATATTATTTTTGTTAATTTTTTTTTACACAATATTTACTTTGGGGATGCAGTTTTGTTTTTTATTATTTTCTGTATTTTTGATTGATGGTATGGGTACTATTTAAGGATGGTTTCATAAATAGATTAAAGGCTGTAAATGTATTGAATAGTAATGTACTTTAGGTTTTTAAGTTGTACTCTTTTTATTATAATTTCTTAATTAAAATATATACTGTTAAAATTGTATATCTCTGCTCAAGTCAGTGAAATGTGCTTTATTGCTGAATGACTAAAATAATGTCAAGGGACCATTCTGCAGTACCCTCACTAGTTTTTTTCTTCACATCAGGGTAATTGAATTATTCTTAGATTATATAGAAATAACTGATTTTATTGCAGGCTCCTCTAATTGTGTCTTTGCACCACAGATTTGTGACTTAATTTTATGAAATCATACATTATTTAATTATTTGAAATGTGATTTTTGTGATAGCTCCCGGACCTTGGGCTCGAAGACAAATTCAATTCTGCCTCCAAACATGCTTTATTAGATGAATTAGGGTTTCTAAATAACCTCATGACGTGGACTTCCATAAATGGGTTTGTAGGCTTGGCTAGGGTAAGTGGATTATCTGCTTCGCCGCCCTCTGCACTGAACCTGGCATTGCCCAAATGAGCTGTGGACTCCTGTGCAAAGTCAATTTGGTTTGGCAGACCTACAGTACAGTAACTGTTGATGGCTGCAGTGAGCTGGGGTCATACTGGGTCACCTGGGCATGAACGTTATTTAGGTTACTGGCACTTCCTGAATTAAATCTAACGTTTATTTGGATACTGAACAGTACAAATTAACAACTTTAATCAACAACAATGATGCTTTACTGTTTTTCACATTTCAGCAACAATTCATGTCACCAGAAATAGAAGTACTTGTGAAATAGTCACTTGTTTCATTTCCACACAGACAAGAAATGTTTATAACACTGAACAGCTGCTTCAGTTTCGTCCCGTTCAGTGATGTAATTATTCTAAACAGGATGTAATTTAACATTATGCTAGTAATGTTACCCCGGCGGCACAGGTCTTTTTCATCGATGAACACTATTAATAAAACGCCAGAAAGCAACTGGTCTTCACTCCATCTTTGTCAGGCAGCAGAGTCACTACAACAAAATGGCATTTCAGTTCATAATTGCCTGACCCTACATTCTCCAGGTCACCTGGAGAGCAGCAGCAAACACAAATGCAGTACAGATGCAAATAATGAAAAAGGTAGAACTCTTTTCAGGGAACATGGAGTATTATAATGGATTGTACTGTTTTAGAGTTAAAAAAACATTATTAACTTAATGTTGGAATTGGAGAAAACATTTTGTGATCTACAGCATGGTGTGCAGTGTCTTAGCATTGGGGTGCTCTTTAAAGGAAATGCTGCACTACATACTAGTTTGGACAAAGATAACCCGTCACATCACATTAATCACAATGATGCTGTGATTAATGTGATGTTCTGATATTTAGACCTACACTGTTCTGTCTGGTAGAGCCTCTAGCAACTTGTGCCCACTCCATTTTCACCTTTTCAGTGGTGTGCTTGTTATGATTGATAATACTGGTTGCTTCTGTGCCAGGGAGTATGAATGATGAAAACCATAGATGAGGAGGAGAGCAGGGGTAGGGGAGGAGAAAGAAAGAAGCTGGAGGGAGGGCCAATTATCTTATTGTTTAACCCACTCAAGGTGGAGGCCCATCAATCTGAAAGCACTTACTCAAATGACTCATGTTTAGCCTTTATAAAAGTTTAATTGGCTTGTATAATTAACAGTGAGGGGAAAGACATATCTGTGGTGTGACTTGGAGAAAAGAAAAAAAAGACCTGTCTGGATGAGAAGTGTGCATAGCCGACAGGATGAAAGTAAGTGATCTTATTGCTGTTATAAATAAATAATTATTAATCATTCATTTGGTTTCAAACAAGAAAAAAAAACACCACTAAAAATATAACGGAACTTTATAGTTTTCCTTTCGTTGTTACTGAGCTGGTGTTTATGGCTGTTACCTTGGCACCTATGGGTGCAGATGAGGCACCACCTGACCCGCTGGGAGGCGTGTCAAACTGCACTCGGATCTGTGTCACCTTCAGTGATACCTGTCCCACATGCACCCATCGGCGATGACAATAAAGCCAAAGAGCGGTGCAGTCTTTAAGGTAAATGCAATTCCTACAATAAATCGTAGAGGTTACATTTGAGAGTACTGTCCTTTTATTCTCGTTATATCACGCGTTAAATGTCCACTGGCAGAGGCGAGGACAGATTATAAGGATTTATGTTGACGTTGAGGGATTAGGGGACAGAGCCAGAATGAAATAGCCTAGGCAATGTTTTGGCATTGATGTCGGTGCTGTAGCTTGAAGGAGCCAGTAAACGCGTCCTACAGGAGAAGGTGAGGAAGTTGTAATGGGGGGGTAGATGCTGCAGTAGGAGACCATCATACTTGGACTGTTCGCGGTTACGCGCTTTTTGCAGCTGTAAAGACGCTGCGCAGAAAGGCATAGGCCGTTACGCAGCCGTGTTTACTTCTGCGGAGGTTTTGTAAAATCGATGCCACTTCAGAAATACCATCGAAAGCGTCCGTTTGTAAAGGTCATCTCATCCATAAACCAGCCTGTGCGCAATTGTGTCCTCTTTAAGTGCGTGTCTAAAATGCATAATCTACAATCATTGTAGCACAATTATTGTTTCTAAGTGCATCCTCAGTGTTTCTAAGTGTGGAATTCAAAATATTCACTTTCAGATATGATGGTTTCTTATAAATATGACGTCAAACCCCACATATGCACAGTTTTAAATAGATGCTGTGTGTGAACTCTTTCTGACCCTGAACTTCCTCTCTGTGTCCCCCTGCTTTCTCAGCCATGAGTCAGTTTCGGGCGATAGTGGGTGTGCTGAGGGGCGGGCGTGTTGGAGGGAGTCAGTGGCTGCGAGGGCGTGGAGGAGGCCCGGCCAGGCGCTGGGTTGATCCCAAAAGAGGCTGCTCCTCTGGGGCAGCTGTGCCTGTTCCCTCGGCGGTGGCCAGTAGTTCCAGCTATGTGGAGGAGATGTACTTCGCCTGGCTGGAGGATCATAAAAACGTCCACGAGGTAATAGTGTGAAACTGAAAAAAATATTATTTGGGAATATTGAATCAATTTTTTTATTTGCCCATGAATGTACATTTGTAGAAGGGGAAATGTGCAGTACTTCTGGCACCAGGGTTAGTTTTGCAGCCAAATTACATACAGTTCAGCATATTATGTCCAACCTTAGGGCACTTAATAAATGTTCACTGGGGCATGTATGACATGCTTACGGCAACGTCCTCGATTTCTGTCCAGCCTTTCACCATCATTTCACCCTACCCTGACCTCTCCCCTTCTTCTCTAGCTTACATTGTAACTAAAAGGCTAGAAAAATATTAAAATTGACACACTCCACTATTTATTTATTTATTTTTAATCAAAGAGCAGCAGGGATATTTTGTTCCATGTTTTTGATGGATCTGTTTGCCTCTTTTTGATCTGTCACTATCTGTGTTCCAGTCCTGGGACACGTTCTTCCGTAACATGCAGGCCTCCAGTCCGTCTGGCGAGGCGGGAGAGAGACACCCCTCTGCTCTGCTCCAGGGCCGAGTGCTGTCCCACTCACCAGACATGGCACAGAAAGTGGTGGAGGACCACCTGGCTGTGCACACTCTCATTAGAGCCTATCAGGTAGCTACTTCTCACTCACCCTGCCCAGCTGTGAGAAACAAACAAACACACACACACACACACATACACACACACACACAGCTTATAATGTGGATTTATGATATTTACAAATGAAAAGATTGATTACACATCTCATGAGCATCCATTTAAATCTTAATGCAGTGTCTGTGTACAGAATTAAGATATCATCTGCCACGAGCCACAACTGACTATTTGTATCTCTGATGTGTTTTGAAAAATGCATCAGACAAAATCCACTTGACTTGCCAAAACAGATGCAACTGGCAATGAGCGATGTTTATACTGGGTGTCCTTTTATTAAAAGGAATATACAATTTGTTTGTCACTGCACGAGGTTATGCAAATTGCAAGATTAACTGTAACCTACTTACCCTGGCTGCTTTTTGAAAATGGAAATATCAAAGAGACTACTTAAACAAAACAGGTGGTAACATTTCCCCTTGCCCTCAAATTAATTCGAGGAACTATCCGAGGGATTTATTAAATTCTGTCTTTTGGCAAAGACGCCGCTTTTATTCCCAGTTTGTTGCAATCCTGGTGGGAATGGGAGTATGTGTGTACATAGACATAAAAGCACTCCCACGGGGCTCTTTCCTTAAAGAGGTTGACCTATTACAGAGTGTTGGCATCTCAAGCTGTTTATACTCAGCATCATGAAGATTTCTTAATCTCTCTTGCCTGTCACTTTTCTTTTTTCTTTTTCTTTTTACCTTTTCTACTCTTGCCTTTCCATATCTCCACATCTCTGCCTGTCTCCCTGTGTAGATTCGTGGTCACCATGTTGCCCAGTTAGACCCTTTGGGAATCCTGGATGCTGACCTCGACTCCTTTATTCCCTCTGACTTGATCACCACCATCGATAAATTAGGTGAGACTCACAACCCCGTGCACTCAGCTTGGTCATGTCCCACATTACAAACAAATGATGACTAAATGCAGACAAGAGGATGATGTTTGTCAAGTTGTTGTCTTGAGTTGATTGTCTTAACTGTGAAATCCATTTAAAACGGGCCATATTGTTTCAAAAATACATGGAGGTGTTTTCCACATGTATTCTTGAAATGCTGATAGAGAGGTACAGTAAAAGGTTGATACTGCAAGT
Source organism: Scomber japonicus (assembly GCF_027409825.1). NCBI lineage: Eukaryota > Metazoa > Chordata > Actinopteri > Scombriformes > Scombridae > Scomber > Scomber japonicus. The sequence continues at coordinate 17,515,467 of NC_070591.1, read as the reverse complement.
CTAATTATACATTTTTCTGGTTCAGACTTTGTACAGTGGAGGTAAAGAGTTCTTGTTTTATATTCCTCTCTCCTACCTAAAGGCATATGGAGTTAACCCACAGGCGGTATATCTACTCTATGCTGATGAGATTCCCACTATAGAAGTCCTTGCTTCTAATTAACTCATGATACTTGCGGAAGGATTTCTGTTTTAAGCTTATTCTAATTACTTCAAAACTGTAATTCGCCCTACAATGAAAATATCAGATTTTTCCTGCATTTTATTTCAATAATATGCATCCCTCTGAGGGTTTGCACAGTACACACATGTGCATTATACACACATTTATGATCTGGGTTTGCATAACTCATCAGACCCAAGAGTGTAAGTGGTATTTCAGTCTAAAAAGCCCCATCACGTTCTCTGCCAAGTCCGAGTTGGTCAGCCTAATGCTGTCATTAATCTCAGGCATAGCTCTTGTCATTCTCCATTTAATTTAGTGGACTGAGGGTCGGAGGATGTGGGACGGCCGCAGAAAGCAATCGAAGTCTACAGTAATAGCTAGTAAAGAGGAAAGAGAGAGAGAGAGAGAGAGAGAAAGAGACATTGTTTCTGCTGGCTGCTGTTATCAGTGATCAGTGTGTGTCAGGACATAGCGTCGCATTATGCATTGTCACCAGGCGTATAGTTCCCTAATGAACGCTAATGACAGCCTCCGTGGTCCCTTATTTGGTCAGCTGATAGTACATGAGTCTATTCTTGGCCCCCTTTGTCTTTGCTGCGTTCCTAATATGATTTGCACCTGTCTCCTCTTATGTTGTCTGTGATCTTGAGCTTGACCAGCTCCCTCAGGTGGGCTTTGTCAGCACGGAAATTTATGTGGGGCCACTGATACTGATGCTGTGTCTCTACAGGTCCTGCTTTTGGACTGTCTAAAAAATACTGTACATCCTGGATAATTTTTTTTTTACCTTGTAGGTTGACCATTAATTGCAATGTAGGTTGGTTGTTTGATCCCCAGTTCCTCCCATCCATGTGTTGAACTGTCCTCAAGCAGGACACTGAACTCTAAACTACCTTGCATGGCGCCATTGCCAATGTTGTGTGAGTGCATGTATGAGTGAGTGAATGTGAGGCAAATTATACGTGCTTTGTCTCTTAAGGTATAAAGCATTTAGTCTATAAAGTGTACTAAAAAAATTGCCCATTTCAATGTCCCAGAGCCCAAAATGATATCTCCAATACTTACCTGTTCTGTCTGATCAACAGTTTAGATCTTAAATTAACAGTATTAAAAAAAATCTGAAAATCCTCACTTTTGAGAAGCTGGAGCCAATGAATGTTTGGCGTTGATATAATGATAAACCTATTATCATAATGGTTTGGTCAGTAATTTCGGTTAACAGGTGTGTTCAGTTTTGTTCAAATGATCACCAGAAAAAGTGGAATAACTCAAACATTTGCATTAAACTTTGATGAAGGCATATCTTTGGCGTTATGAATGTTATTGTGTTGAAAATTATTTGTTTTGGGTGTTCTTTGGTCTGACAATTTGTGATTTTCTGTAATCCAGTTAGAGTGCATTAGAAATGTGCTCCATGCAATTTAATAGCTTGTTCCCTCTACAGTGAAGTACTAGATTTTTTTGTGAATTTAAAAAATAAAAGGTTTAATGATCATTTTTGAAATTAGTGTATTTTTGTTAATACATGTCAGTAGACTGGCCTTAAAACTCTTCATCAAACTTGTTCCACATGATGTCATTAAAGGTTTCTACGGTCTTGATGAGTCTGACTTGGACAGGAGCTTTCAGCTGCCCTCCACCACCTTCATCGGAGGAGGAGAGACCACTCTTCCTCTAAGAGAGATCATACGCAGACTAGAGGTATTTTCTTTATGTGCTTGTGTCTACAAATGTGTGTAATGGAGAGAGAAGGCTTTAACACTGTACAATTTGCTTTTTAATCCCTTCTTTTTTTCAGATATCCTACTGTGGTCACATAGGAGTTGAATTCATGTTCATTAACAATGTGGACCAGTGTCAATGGATCCGTCAGAAATTTGAGACTCCAGGAATCATGCAGTTCACTAATGCTGAGAAGAGAACTTTGCTAGCCCGCCTGATCAGATCCACACGGTCAGCAATGATTAAAGATCTAATGACTAGCATTTTGTTGACAGGACGATAACTCACGTTTAGTTATAGCTCACATCAGGGACTCACATTACATAAACAAAACTCTGGGTTGCCCATATATTTAGAAAGATAAACACCCCATTCTTCATTTGAGCTCATTTTCATCTTTGATGAACAATCTCAGGACTCACAGTAGGTTCCTGGAGGTGATCTTATTGCTAGCATGCATACTCATTTGCTGTATTCTTGTTTGTTCCATGTTGCTGCAGTGTTATCTTTAACTTCAGAGTTCTTATTCACACACACAGTCTTGCTGAAATGAATTTACTAAAATCTTGAGTATAAATCCTCCAAACCACCATAGCATTGTTACAGAAAATCTTTACTGTATTCCAGCTCCAGTATCATCATTATCAGTCAGTAGCAGTATCAACAGTTCTGTAAAGCTAGTGGTTGGTGGTACAGACAGACGTCCTCAAACTTTTATAAACAGAACTATTTTATGTCTAGGTTTGAGGACTTCCTGGCCAGGAAGTGGTCATCAGAGAAACGTTTTGGTCTGGAGGGCTGTGAAGTTCTCATCCCTGCTCTTAAAACTATCATTGACACGTCGAGCGCTGCAGGCATCGACAGTGTGATCATGGGGATGCCACATCGGTAATGTGCATTACAATCTCTGTATGCATACAGGTAATTCTTTTCCCTCCATCTGATAAAGACTTTGTAAACTCTGCTTCCAGTGGTCGACTGAATGTCTTGGCCAATGTTATCCGTAAGGAGCTGGATCAGATCTTTTGCCAGTTTGACCCTAAATTGGAGGCTGCTGATGAGGTGAGGAAACTATTGATACATGATTGTATGGAAAACTATCAGAGTAAAATAGGTCTAGAGCATTCAGCTGCTTTATTTCATAACCATTTCTATACCTGTAGGGCTCAGGGGATGTCAAATACCACCTTGGGATGTACCATGAGAGGATTAACCGTGGGACAGACAAGAACATCACGCTGTCACTCATGGCGAACCCCTCCCACCTGGAGGCAGTAGATCCAGTGGTTCAGGGCAAGGCCAAAGCTGAGCAGTTCTACAGAGGGGACACTCAGGGGAAAAAGGTAACAGTTACTCTAACATGTACACGGTGGGAGGATACATTGGTGTTATATACTGTGTTACCTTGTGATGTTGAGTCAGTTATGTGATTTTTTTAGGTAATGTCTATCCTGATGCATGGTGACGCTGCTTTTGCTGGACAAGGAGTTGTGTATGAGACCTTCCACCTAAGCGAGCTCCCTTCTTACACCACACATGGTACGATCCACGTGGTGGTCAACAATCAGGTATAGGAAGTTTTACTGTCAATATAACACAATCCCACACATTTACCAGAATAATAAATATTATATGCGGCAGTAATAATAATACTATAGCTAATCCTAATTTTACTGATTTTATTTTTTACTACTGCTACTGTTACTTCTACTATCATTAAATAATAACAACTGGGATTGATCAGTATTCTATTGTCTGGCGATTGTTGACTGGATGATATGATTATATTGTTTTATTGTTTTGCATATTCTGTAGTAACAAAATGAGCTGTTAACCTTTAGTTTACACATGTACAGAGATTCTCTGGCATTATTCATCTACAGTAGAGCACATTTTATTGTACTGAATGTCATTTTGATCATTTTGTCTGTGATTTTAGGCTTTAAATGTCAAGCTATCAATTTTGAAGTGTGATTGTTGCCCTCAGATTGGCTTCACTACTGACCCTCGTGTGGCCCGCTCCTCTCCTTACCCCACTGATGTGGCTCGGGTTGTGAATGCACCCATCTTCCATGTAAATGCCGATGACCCCGAGGCTGTCATGTACGTGTGTCGGGTGGCTGCAGAGTGGAAGACCACCTTCAACAAGGATGTTGTCATTGACCTTGTCAGTCACAGCCAAGCCTTAATGGATTAACAGGAAAACACAATTATAAGCACACACACAGAGATATTGTTTTTAAGATGCGTGTGTGTTTTTACAGGTTTCTTACAGACGGTTTGGCCATAATGAAATGGACGAGCCCATGTTCACCCAGCCACTGATGTACAAACAAATCCGTCGACAGGAGCATGTGCTGAAAAAGTACTCTGACAAGCTCATTGCAGAAGGAGTGGTGACACTGCAGGAATTTGAGGTTTGTGATCTAATGCTGTTTGCTCTTGTTAAATATACTGTATATTGGTAGTCGTTACTGTATACTGTTTTATTTTGTATCACTATATGCTGGACTATGTGCATTAAATCACACTTAGATATTGCAGTGCCTCCAAGTAAATATGTTGTGCCAGCACTGAGTTTCAATTTACTGCCTCAGTTCAATCACCCAGCCTCACAATCCCTCACATAGAGTATATATTGCTCAATGAAGTTAAAGTATACCTCAGATTTTGGCCCCATTCGCTGAGGTTCTTCATCCAAAACAGAAACTTTGATCGTATAATCCATTCTGAACATTTTTTCATACCAGATGTCAGAGAAATACTGCTGCACCTCGACTACTTCCTGGCATTTGATGGACATTGTTTTCTGTTGTGTGGCCTGCTATTTGGACCCTTGCAAAAAGCCCATTTGTAATATAGCAAGGCAGAACCATTACCGCTGCTGGAGACTTTTTTTTCTCTTTCTCTAATACATCTTTCTGTCTCATTTTCTGTTTCCTGCTGTCTGTGTCAGCTATGTACAGTGTTGGTTGGTCGGCTGTATTACAGAAAATTGTGATTAAATTAGACTAACTTTGTATCAGATCATATGCACTATTTCTCTTAGTTCCCAACACACATTATCAAATGTGGTTGCAGGAAGAAGTTGCCAAATATGACAAGATATGTGAGGAAGCATACACCAGCTCCAAGGATGAAAAGATCTTAAACAACCGACACTGGCTAGACTCCCCCTGGCCAGGTAAAAACAACTATTATCCCTGCATTTTGGGGACACCTGATTACAAAGTCGGTAGATGAAGTGACGTGAACACCTGTACAATGTAATGCATTCCAATAACTCTAAAACAAATACTACCTTTGTGAAGCTTATAATGTTCACCTTTTTGTGGAAGATTTTTTTTTCTTTTGGTTTGACTTTCTCTGCAAATATTTTCTATTCCTGTTGGAGTGACGTTGTGTCTTTCTGCAGATTTCTTCACAGCTGAGGGAGAACCCAAGAGCATGAGCTGCCTCCCTACAGGATTGGACGAGGAGGTCCTGCAGCACATTGGCCAGACAGCCAGCTCAGTGCCTCTGGAAGATTTTAAGATCCACCCTGGTGAGTGTAGTCGCTCTGTGAGGAAGAATATTCAGCAAAGAAACAGGCAAGCACAACATCAATGATACTGATGAGCTGTGCTAGCAATCAACGCAGAGAAAATGTCTCTATGGAACAGTATGGGATTCATGCTCCTGAATAATGCCACAATTACCTCATAATATTGAGGCTTTTTTTTAGAGCAGTTCACCATTAACCACATCATTTCCTAACAGCAGGTGTTTTGCCTGCACAGCTGATTGGACTCACACTGTAGCCTTTCAGAGTGCCATGAGGGTTTTTAATGTTATTTACAACACAGTATGTCAGTCCATTGCATTTTACACCCCCCCCTTTCCCAGTGCTCTCCTCAAATATCAGCTGTTTAGGTTTTTCTTTTGCTGTGTGTTCTTCAGGTGTGTCTCGGATCTTGCGTGGTCGGGCTGACCTGGTGAAGAATCGGCAGATGGACTGGGCTCTGGGAGAGTACATGGCCTTCGGCACACTTCTCAAAGATGGAATCCATGTGCGACTCAGTGGGCAGGATGTAGAGCGGGGCACCTTTAGGTGAGTCTGTGTCATCACAACTCAAAACTAAAAGGACTTTTTATTTTATTTTTTTATCTCTTTCCCTGTTGCATTCATTGTCTCTTCTGCACCAGTATGAGCTGCTGTACTAAAGGATCTTCAAGTGTAGTTACTGAAGAAATAAAGTGTTTTAAATATATTGATTTTTCCCATCTAGGTTTTTATAGCTTTGGAGTCCTTGAAGAGTCATACCCTCCACTTACTGAGTGAGCTCACACACAGCTTTATCTCTCCTTACAATGATGAAGGGCTGGGTGATATTTAATAACTTTCTGTGGAATTACATCATTTAGGAAAATATCTGATATTGTGACAGTGATTTACACCATGTCACCTAACCCTGCTATGATTCTTAAATTGATATTGCCCTAAATCTACTATTTTGTAATCAAACTGGCACATTTGTTTTTTATGTCAGGGTCAGCATGCCTGACCAAAGAACACTCTCCTAAAGATGGTGAATTAAGTAATTGGTAGGGTGAGGTTGGTGGCACAGGGAGTCTGACAGGCAGAAGACGTCAGCACAGTCTCCTGGGAACTGAGAAACCCACATGCTGTTGTCATGGTATGGAAGGAACAAGTGACACATGAACAAAAACCAGCTCCCCCTTCCACTGTGCCTGTCTGGTCTGTCCCCTATCATTTCTCTACCAGCCCATCTTCACTGACACAGCCCCCCACCCCCCTCAGCTTGCAGCGGCATACATCACACTAACTAACCAGAGGCTATGGGGCTTCTTCTTTTTGCCTTGCATTTACCACTGACATACTTCTACCCATCTGCCGTCCCCTCCAGCAGGTTAATTTGCCTGGCTAAAAAAAAGACATCAGTCAAGCACTTCATCTCTGCATCACCTGTTGTTTATTTGAATCCTTTTACCATTTCATCTAAGAATCCAGGTTTTAGCCTTTGTGTTACCTTTTATTCTTATTGTACTTCATCTATACTTTACCTCCTACCACCCTTGATTGCTTCTATCCTCCTCCCACCTTCACTTTTCTCATTCCCCACTACTCTGTTTCCCTCCATAGTTCTTAGCAGCTGAGCATATTGGCATGTTACAGTCGAGTGAGCCTGCTTGTGTATCTGCGACGTACGTAACAGTGCGGACTAATGGATTCAGTCGTCGTGTTTGGGTGGGTTGCATGCGCTGCGCACCCCTTTCTCTGACTAATGGGGCCCCCAGGCAGAGTGTGTGTGTGTGTGTGTGTGTGTGTGTGTGTGTGTGTGTACGTGTATGCACGCATGTACACCTAAAAGAAAGAAAGACAAAAGAGGTGGGTACACAGTTTATGAAGCAATCCCAGAGAAATACCTCGTTCTCATGAGGTTTTTCGGTCTCCGAATTGAGAAAATTAAACAGGAAATCATGTGGTTTACCTCAGTTAATGATGGATTCTCTCCATTTCATTCTTTCATCAAAGGTTATCTTGAGGAGAAAGTGTATATCCTGCAAATGTAGAGCAAGGATCAAACAAAACAATTATGCATTATGTGCCCTCATTAAACTAATTATGGATGATATTATTCAAAGGACTCAACTCAAGATAATCTAGTCTTCTAGGGGATAATATATCACATTCAAGATAATAATAAATAGATTTAGGTTATTTCCTGCAGTTCTTCTGCCTGACATTACATAATCTCCAGCGCCGCGCGTGTGTCTGCGTGTGTGTAGACGTCATTAAAGTGATGTTAAAGGGGTTTAAGTGATTGTCTGATCGTGCTGGTTTTGAAGGCTGATTCCTACACTGGTAGTGAGTGGACGGTCAGAGCATGTTAACGTTTGGCTCTTCGCACCCATCATCCCTGGTTGGGCCTCATACTGATGGAAGATGAGGAGAGAGCGCGGTACTTTTAATGAAGTGCCTGTACCACAGGCTATAATGTGTGTGTTTAGCCTGCATCTTCTACTCGGTTAAGATTGTTTACATAAATTATTAGCGAATCTGTTGTTTTCCATCAGCCTAGAGTCCTGACAATCTTTATTTCTGTGTCAATATCCTTTTGTCTCAGTAAATACAGACCTTTTCTTTTAGTCCTCTAAATACTTGTGGTGAAAGGTAGATTAATTGATTAACCATTTAGCAAAACTGTGTAAATATACTGCTTTTCTCAATTTTACATAATGATAAATGGAATATCTTTGGGTTTTGGACTGTGGGTCAAACAAAACAAGCAATTTATATTTGTTGACCTTTTATAGACTAAACAATGTATCGGTTTATGGTAAAAAAAAAAATCAGGTCAATAATGAATATTAGCATAATAGCAGTTGCATTAGTTGTGTCACAGCCTCTTAAATGGTTGTTTTTGGTTAGATCCCACTTCATCCATTAATGTCAGCTAAATGTACAGATGATGTCATTACACTGATTGATTTTGTTATGCCCCACAGTCTTTTTAAGTTCTCAACACGGAGTGTCACCACAATGGATGACATGGGACAACAGTCGTTATTTTTAAAAAAAAATGTAAGTGCCTGTTTCAGTCTTTGCCTCACTTATGTTTATAGTCACCGTCATCACGTTCTGCATGACCAAGAGGTGGACAAACGTATCTGTGTTCCCATGAACCATCTGTGGCCCAACCAGGCTCCTTACACTGTCTGCAACAGCTCTTTATCAGAGTACGGAGTTCTAGGTAAGGCTGAGGTCTCTCTGGCTGTACAGTGTGCTGTACTCTAATAAGTCATTTTGTGGCTCTGTGTAATGATGACTGTGACTTCAGGTTTTGAACTTGGCTTTGCCATGGCCAGCCCTAATGCTCTGATCCTCTGGGAGGCCCAGTTTGGAGACTTTCACAACACAGCCCAGTGTATCATTGACCAGTTCATCAGTTCAGGCCAGGCCAAGTGGGTCCGCAACAATGGCATTGTCCTACTGCTGCCACATGGGATGGAAGGAATGGTGAGAAGTGAAAATCAGCCAGGCTGTTCTGCTTTAGAAAGTTGAATAATTCTGTAATTCTGTAGATGAATTTGGATTTTGTTGCAATATATTACATGGGAATCCATTTTGTCATTATGTGTCCTGGTCTTGTTCTCTTCTGTCATCAGGGTCCTGAACATTCATCAGCCAGACCTGAGCGCTTCCTGCAAATGAGCAAAGATGACCCTGATCACTTCCCTGTATGTTCACATGTACAATTCACCTTCATCAACAGCTTTATTCCACTGTGTGCTGCAATACCTTCCTGTTTGATTGGCTATACTGTAATGTCATGACCACTGCAGTGATGGCTCAAGTGATGAAAAGTATCTTCATTATGGCCTTCAGAGCCTCGGTATTCAGCAGTAACTCAGGTCCCAAGGGTGAGCTGGTGTGAGGGAACATTAAGGGAGGGAGGCTATATCAGCAGAAGCCAAGCCCCCGCAGATTCATTTACAAATGGGATATTGATCAAACTATTACTGGGAGCATAGTAAGGAATTAACATGCTCTGTAACGTGTGTGTGTGTGTTTGTGTGTGAGGGTTGTCGTACGGTACATCTCTAGCAGAATTATGAGAAAAAACATTGCTAAGATTATAATTCTAAAATTGCATCTACATAAAGCTACATTTATTTTTTCAGAGTCAATAACCCTTTAACCCTAACCCTTTTAAAATGTATTTTGTAATTGACTTTTCTTTTACGAAGGAGTTCATTGGAGATTTTGAAGTCCAGCAGCTGAACGACTGCAACTGGATCGTGGTCAACTGCTCCACGCCTGCCAACTACTGTCATGTTCTCAGACGCCAGATTATGCTGCCATTCAGAAAACCGGTAAAGCGTAACATTGTCTTCATTATATTTTATCTCTGTTGTGCTTAGATTCAGTTTGTGCTTCTCATGTAACCGTTGTTTGGAAGACATTTTCTAAAACCCTCTTATTTAGAAGTATTTTGTGCTTCTTTGAGGTAAACAGTGTCAGTGTCAAAGTCTCAAATATGAATATGTGAGAGGTACAAACTGGAGTTATATCTTTATTTTGTTCATTATGACTGACATACTGTTAAAAAGAACTGTTTTAATGCAATACTGGGTTCGTAATCTACCCACCTTATATACAAATGTGGAACTGAATGTTCTTAATTAGTACTCTGAAGTACAAAGGTGAAGTAGTAAAGTTTTTGGTTGTAAATAACTCTTTTTCTCATTTGTATATGCAGAGCTCTTTTTTCAGTTTCTTACCATTTTCAGCCACAGTGACTGTCTTAACTGATCCCCTGTCGCACGTAAATGCAGTGCTTTGCGGAGCATGAAAAAATGACTTCCTTAGCAAATTTGTGAGGAGGCCAATAGGGAATAATATTGTTTGTGTTGTATGAAAAGGACTGAAATTTTGGACTTGGTCGGTTGAGCACGAAAGGTTTTATTTATTTGATTGTTAAAGAAATGTTTTGTTTTCCCAGTGCTGATGTTGCGTGTTATATGGTGGCAACAAATTAGCGTGAAGAGATTAAAACTTTATCTCTTGAGTTTTTTTAAAGCCCACAATGAAGATATGGATGACAGAGTCAATCTGTTGTTTGTCGTTGACAGAAACTTTCTCCCTTTGTTCACAGTTGATTATTTTCACTCCCAAATCTCTGCTGAGGCACCCCGATGCAAGGTCCAGTTTTGATGACCTCGCCAATGGTAGAGATTTACTTGCACTTGCAAAATTTGACATAAAAATGTACCACAAATGTTGGTCTACAGTTATGGGAAATCATATTTAATGTTTGCAGGTACTAAATTCAAGAGGTTGATTCCAGACATGGGAGCTGCCAGTCAAAGCCCTGGCCAAGTGAAAAGGGTGATCTTCTGCACTGGTAAAGTCTACTATGAACTGGCTAAAGAGAGGAAACTGCAAAACCTGGAGAAAGACATTGCCATCATCAGACTTGAACAGGTGAATTTTATTCTTCTCCAGTTTGTTTCATATTCCACTCCATTATTTCCTCCTCCACTTAACCTGCAGCTTCCCCCTCAGATCTCTCCATTCCCATTTGACCTGGTCAGAGCAGAGGTCGAAAAATATGCCAATGCTGAGCTGATCTGGTGTCAGGAAGAGCACAAGAACATGGGTTACTATGATTACGTCAGGCCACGTTTCCTCACAGTGGTGGCCAACAAGAAACCAGTTTGGTAAGTGTTTTTGTTCACTTGTCATCGTATTTCTTCACAACACACTTTGGAACAATTCACTGAGAGAATCAGGTGAAATCATGTGTCAGTGATGACAGCTCAAACATCTCAATGGCACAAACCTTTAATGTTTCTTTAAGGTATGTGGGACGAGACCCTGCAGCCGCTCCTGCAACAGGGAACAAGTCCACCCACCTCAATGAGCTGAAGAGGTTCATGGACACAGCTTTCAACCTGGATGCCTTCCAGGGGAGGGACATGTGATGGATCCCTGGAACATGAGGCAAACTGGAGGTGCATTTTCATCTCCGACCACCATGGGCTATTTATTAAGATGAACAGCTCTTTCAAATTTTTGACAATCTGGAGTATAGTCTAGTGTTTTTAGTGCTTATTTTACATGTGAAAGATAACTGAATTTTGCCTGGATCACACTACACTACATTTACGTTATCAAATTAGATGAGAGAAGACAAAAAAATGTTGAACTCACACTCACTCTGTCAGGGCTTTACAAGGTCTCCTAAATGCAGAACCATTTATCTTACACTGTGACGCACTTTACAGGATAGAATGACAAATTATTGTTCCCTGCACTGATTTTCATTCCCTGGCCATACCCTGTGTCAAGTGAAGTCAAGTCACTTTTATTTATATAACAAAAAATCACAAGTTTACCTCAAATGGCTTTACCAGCCCTTAAACCCTGGAGTCAGATAAGGAAAACCTCCACAAAAAATAAGCAGTTACAGTTGGTGAATTGTCCTTTTTCCATTTGATCTTGGTTTTACAAGAATAATCTTCATTTATTCAGACAACACTGCCCAGCACAGGGCCTTTATGAGGTATTTTAGGGAATAAACACAGTCACCACAAAGTTTTTATCCTTGAAAGACTGCTACACCTCCAACACCTGTTTCTAAATAAATGTTGCTTACAACACATTACAGACAGTAAATACAATCACTCAGTCACAGAACTGTCTCTTTAACACCTACTGTACTGTAGATGAGTGATGAAGTAGCAACAGTGTACTCTTTGTAGCCCTAATAACACTTACATACTAAAATTCAGATTCCTGACAATCACTGTTGTTGTAGCTTTAGCACAGTAGATACCTCCATTGCTGCTATGCTGAATAGATTTAGTAGAATCGATTTGTATTGTATTGATTTTGTAGATGAATAGCTGAAGCTACAAGACGCACACTAAACACCACTTATAATGAATGGGAATTACATATCACAGGTATGAAGACTCTTCCTGAAATTGAACACATCAGTAGGTTTAATGACTGTTTTTGATTGGCCTACCTTAGCTGTTAGTGGAGGAGTCTGTATTTATTGTCACACTTCACTTCATCAGGAGACATGAGCCAGCTGGCACAGAGACTTGCAGCCATGTTTTCTACTTAGGACATAAGGCTTAGCTTCCTCTTTGGAGGCTGAGGGATGCACACACAAAAACACAGCAAAATCTTGGACGCTTTGAGAGCAATACTGATGCTTGGTTGTCACATTTAAATCCCTAGGTATTTAACAGGATTGATTTTAGTTACCTTCGTGCTTTGAAATTGTGTTTTAAATTATGTATGTTGTTCAGCTGTACTGTAGCTTACCTTGTAGCTGGGAGATTTAACTATAAGCCATACACAAACCTAAATTTGCATATTTGAGGTTTTTACATTTTAGTTTATTAATGAAAATAAAGTACTGGAACATGCACAACTTGTTGGAGTTGCACTTAACTTGGAAATTATAAATTATGCAATAAAATATGTTTAAGTTTAACAATGAGGTTTGGTCATGATGTTTAGTTGTAGATGATTTACGGTTTATTTGTGGTAAAAAACCTTATAAAGAATCTACAGTCATGCGAGCAGCTCTTTGAGCTGAATATGAACATGCTGTGTTTTAGCCACTGTTCACCATCTCAGTTCAACATGTTAGCATGCTAACATTTGTTAATTAACAAAGTACAGTGATGGCCGATAGGGTTGTTTTCTCTGTTTGGTCATAAACCAAAGAATTGGATAAATTAAAATTGTAAAAGTTAAGGGATCACCAACGTTATTGTAATTAATCCTTCAGTGGACTGGATGCTGCAGATTCATTCATTAATCTGTGTGCTATGTTTCCTGGGTGCCCATATGATTGCGCTTTACATGAATAAAACTTAAGAATATGCACTATGTGTGCCCAAAATAAAATTAAAAAAATGTCAAATTACATTTTCACACAGGCTATTTCTATAAGACTGACCCACAAAATCATCTTAAAGGACGATGTTGATGTTGTACTTTTATGGTGTAAATAACCTAACAAATCTGCACTAAATTACCAACACCAACTGCCATACAGCGAATGTGGGAAGTCTTGAGGGCCCGGTGGGTATGGGGCCCCGGGGCAGTGGCCCACAGGAGCTAGCTATAACTCCAGCCCTTCACCAGTACACCTGTGAATTAATTTAACAATACAAATAAAATTGCAATAAAGTTAATGTAGCTTGTAAAGATTGTTTTGATGAATAAGAAAAAAAACAATTTCAATGCACATACAGTACCAGTCACGTTTGGACACACTTTCTCATTCGATGTATCCAAACTTTTACTGGTACTGTGTGTATTATATTTTATTTAAAAGCTGAGTGGCTTTCTGTTATCTTCAGTGGGCATTCTCCACAGCAGCAACAGCTTCTTTGCAAACAGGGTCCAGTTTACCATCTCCACCTTTGGGGGAAAAACACAACACAACAGGTTGTCAGTCTGATTCTGTTTAAAACAGTACTGATGTAGCAGTGTTCCTCTATAGCACTCTCAGACTCACAATGGAAAATAACGGGATTAACACTGATGCAACACAGTGAGCTATCCCACATTTTATTCCATTCCTTTTTCTTACTTGTCAAATCCTGGTACCTACAATACCCACAATGCTATCTGCTCAATTCACTGGACTGTACAGATGTGGGTTTGTTATCTTAACATTTGTAGTATTTAATCGTGAACTATGTAAATCAAAGTGACATTGCATACAAGTTATATAATCTCAGGAACTATACACAGAGATTGTAGCCTATATAGCCTAGTATTTTATTTCCTTTTATTTGATCACTTTCACTCTTATGCTGCTACTTTTTCCCCACTGCACTGCTCTATCAATTTTGAATTTCTCCCAAAGGGGACCAATAAAGATGCATCTGATCTCATCTTAACCGACACTGCCTCAAATGACATCACTTGAGGCAATTAATGAAACTCCCTCTAGAGGAAAACATTTTTTTACAGAGCTGTTTCACAACGACTTTAAAGTGTAAAACTGGTGGAAGAAAGACATGAGACAAGCAGTGACTACGTGTTACTTTGTGGAAATGTCAAAGCAAACAAAGCTCACCGAACTCCAGCTGCTTGATATTACAGGTGAAGACGGTCTCCCCGTTGACCACGAGCTCCACCATGTTCCGCTGGCGCGTTTCTTCCCAGACACACTGGTGCCCGCGCGCTCTGAGCGCTGCTGCAGACATAATGGACGGACAATGTTTGACCTCACCTGAAACAACACGTCAAGCAGCCTACGCGCACCTTAACTGGACATACCCTGGAGACCCTGCAGGCGGGACGTCCTGTGCTTTACGACTCCATTTGATTCATAAGGTCCGTAGCAAACTGTCACCCGTGCGTTTGCTGGCATTGTTTGTTGCAGTTTCCATGGTAACCACCACACACCGACTCCTGTTGCTAGTTTGACTTCCGTTCAAATGAAGGGTCCAAAAAATGAGAATCATTAAATATATTTTTTCGATATGTTTTGATAATTGTGACACATTGTCATAATTATGTCAAACTTATAATTATACAGTCAAATGTTTCCAAGTACTACATGAGCGTATTACTAGCACTGTCCAAATATCTAAAACATGCATCTATATCCAAACATCAGAATTAACAAACGTCGTCAGTTTAATTTGGTTTATTTTAATTTTAATCTTTAACAGTTCTTTATTTAAATACAATACTCTGACAGTCACAGTGATCACCTCTGGTGAGTAAGTTTCATATACTTACTTTTCAACATACATTTATACCCTGCAACACTATATAATACAAAAATAAATAACTTAATTGATATAATTTGTTCATATATTTACAAATGCACAGTTTTAATCACACGTAACATTCTTTGATATACTGAAAAGTATCCTTTTCAATTCTAGTCAGTTTTTTTTCCCTTTTTACACCATGGGAAACTGTAGCCTACAACTAATTTTCTAAAGATATAATTATTGATTTTATAAAAGAATACATTTTTAAACAAACATTTTAGCAATACCACGTGTACTATCAGTACAATAGACAATTTATGACAACACAAATGACATTTGCATAGAAAATTCTAGTTTTACAATATAGCCTACCATAACTTCATAAAATCATCATAGAGCATCATGCGATTTGCAGGTTGACACATAGAGAGACAGTTGGCCATTTATCATAACTCACAGACTACGTTTGGTCCATCACACTGACTGACAGGTGTCACGGAGGAAATGATGCAGATGTGTAAAAGAGAGATTGAACCTCTGTTCTTCTTTTTTAGTGTTTGCTCACAACCAACTGCAATTGCACCACCAATCATCCCTTAACAATAAATCCTACTTCTTTGGCTGATTCATCTCAATTTAGTGCAAATCAACAATCACATGATTATGTTTTATTTTTACCCCCATACAGAATCCACATTTTAATAACCTGTGTTTTTGTGACAACAGCAGAAAGGTCCTCTATAATAGCCAAAAAACTAATATTTTCCAAGAATGAGCAAATTACATTCTCAACAACACTTTTACAATACAATATATAACATTACAACTGTTACGTAACATTTTGTATCATTTTATATCAGTGTGTATATCTTGTGAATGATTTAAGAGGAATACACCTAAAATCACAGTTTTCTATGATTTACTTCCGTTCTTCAAAACTTGTGGCTCTCCCTGTGTTGAGGTCTGCGTTTGAGCCTCCACTTTAGTCTGGTCGGGTGTCTTCACCAGAACCTGTGGCAGGCTTTGTGGATTCTTGCTCAGGTCAGCTGGCCTCTGCTGCGTTTTGCTTTGCAAGTTTGTTTCCGTTTGCTTGTGTGTCTCCGGAGTTTGACCCTGTCTTTGCTCGGTCAGGCTGGAGCTGGAGTTGCAGTTATTGCACAAATCCCTCATGTCCAAGAGTCCCTGCACCAGACACTTGACAAATTCTGCTGAACACGTCTGCGAGCTCTCACGGAAACTGGATACGCAGAAGATGATGTGGTCTGACTGAGGGTTGTAACACGCGCCATATCCATTTGGAACCACAGGTCCGTAGCAGCAGAACATCTCAACAGTAGTCGGGACCTGAGAGAAGAGTGAATGCTTCAATGCGGAGCTACTGACAGTATTACTCATCTGCATAAATACTACTGTAGGTAGAGAGATTAAGACAAGTACGACAATTGTAATAGAATTTTTGTAATAGAAGTTTCTCTGAAGAAAAGCACATACGATGGAGTGATGAATCTTTCTCTTTTACTCAGTACATGCCAGCATGGAGAAGGACACACAGTCGTTCTGCCAAGCAACAACTAGTTTCAGCTTTTATACAGTACCTCCCAGTGGAATTTGAATAAGACAGGGTGACAAAATAATAAAGTACAACAAAGGAAGTCGTAAAGTAACAAAAGACAGAAACCCTTCAAAGACTGCTGATATCATGTGCTGACCCCCTACTAGGTCAAAAGATGGTCAGTTTGCTGTTGATGTCTTATCTAGTATAACAAAAGGCCTGTGGCTTAGGTATTAACAGTTTTTACAGTCCACCTGACACAATGAGTCCCTCATGACACAAAAATTCCCTCACACAATCAACTCCCAGCCAACCTAAACTGCAGTTTGGGAATTTGGTTAAAAAGCATCTCTCCAGTTTTATATTCCACAATAGAAACAAGAAAGGTACATATTTGCTTGTAGTGCTCATTAAGTGTAGTTTTAAATTTGATGTATTAGGATCATATGAGTTTACCTGACTTGTAGAGAGAATGAACTGATTACTGATGAGAAAGGCCTCATCTTTGAATATCTCTGGCTTCTCCATGTTCAGTTCATGTGCGATTTCACGTAATCCTAGTAAATGGTTGTCTATTCCCATCCCAGTAATTGCCTGAAAAGGAAAAAAGAAAATGCACAATTGTTGTATTTTACAGCAATGAACATTGTAATGTAAAATCAAATATTGCCTAAATCAATATTTACCAGAATAGTATACTTTGTCTGTGCAGTTATGGCACCTCGTAACAACTCCATCTTTTCTGCATCCTGGAGAAGTAAACAACTGAGAATCAATATGAGGCTATAAAAGCCCTTTATTTACAGTAAGCATAGTCTTTCATAGTGGAGTGCAGGTGAAGATTGAATGACACTATTAGAAGCGGAGACAACTGACAGTCTCACTACTTTATTCAAGCTGAGTTTTTACTCTGCTGCAGCATTCACTCAGCATCTTACACTTGTGCTCAGTTTCCCATCAGTCATTGCTTTGAGAAAGGCCAGGGCTTCTGGCGTGGCTGAACGGATGTTGTCAACCCTGCCTTCCTGAAAACGCCGAATTGAAGCACTCTCATAGGTCGACACAACTCTGCCGTGGCATCTTCAGTAACAAAGAGAAAAAGTATTGTAGCTCTGAGTCATGTTTTAATGTGATATATGAGAATCAGTCCTGTGAACTCCCGCTTTTCTTACCTGTAGTAGGTTAACTGAAGAGCAACTTGAATGTAGGCATCTGGACTCATTTTCTGTTTTTTGATGAACTCTTTTCCATAATCGTAGAACTTGTGGACATTCATGTCAAGATTTCTCACTAGCCTGGATGAATAAAAATACATTTTGTTATCAGCAGAAAGCATTTACTCATTTGTTTGATTTAATAGAAACCAGAGTAAATGCAGACCTCTGGAGTTTGTCAGCAGATGAAGCGAGGAGCTTGTGAATCTCCGGAGTACATTTCCAGCGGAGTCTGCGAGGTGCAGGCAGCTCGCTCACACTCGCAGCTCTCACCAGCTTTGATGGACTGCCAATCCTGGTGTCACATAGGGAATACATTATCATTTGGCATTTCCCTTTTTTTCCTTTTAATAACTTTTGGTTTTTAAACAAAATGTATATCAGCAATGATGTCATATGAACATATTGCATTTTTAAAATCAAAATTGTATTTAGTCTTACATGTATTTGAGCAGATACTCGGTGCACTGCACAAGGACAATTCCTTCAAATGCAGAGTGTTCGCACACTACTCCGCAGCAGCCGCCAGCTCCTATGACAAACTGAAACAGTCACACTACTTTCAGTGGGTTTTCCTTGAAAGTAGCCGAACTTCAGTGCTCAGATTAACTGAGATTTAATACATGTATCGTTGCAATCTCATTAAAGTACTTGTGCATTCTGCTACACACTGAAACTACTTGTTCCCTCATACAGCATACATTTCATCCACACGTTACTTCACAGTGCAGGAATTATTCAGAGAACTCTATGTAGTGAGTTTGATTCATGCAATACATTCAAGTAATTTGAATTCTTTATCAAAACACATATATCAAAGTTCATGCAAATGATATTTCCTAGGCTGGGGGCTTATTATTCAATGGTAAATTCCTCTCTCCATCGCAAGTAAATTCTTAATTTGGCAAGGGATTGGCTAATTACATCCTCTGGCACTGAAAGAGAAGAACATGAATTTTCTCACTGTCATGTCTGTCATTTTCCTCAGTAATTAAAGCAGTCAAATGATCATGTTATTCTATAGCATCCATCATTCATTAACACTTTCGTCCTTATTTCATTCCTCTTGTAATGAATTTTTCTCAAAGAATTAATTCTCAAACATAATTAAGAGTCTAGCTCACAGTGTGCAACAAGTGAAGTGAGGCAAACACTAAAGTAGCTTTACTTGTTAAGGTTGCTCACTAACCTGCATGGGCTTGTCGTACCAGCGGTTGCCCCCATTCTTGGCCCCTCCTCCTCCGTGCAGCATCAACATGGCCCGTGTGGTGTCACTTAGGTCAGGCCCATTGCCGTCATCCAGGCAGACCAAACACAGACAGCGCTCGATCATGTCCAGGGAGTCCCTGTTAGTTGACTCTGCAGAAAGGGAAAAAAATCCATTTAGTGAGACAAACAGACTTGGAAAGTATCCTCCTGACCCCAGAGAGTTTTTATTTGAAAGAATAGGGCTAATATTAGAAATGTACCTCTCATGAGCACACTGCGAGACTCAGCCCACTCTGTCCTTCCATCTGAAGTGAGAAGACCAATAGGTGGGAGTCGCTCTTCTTCACTGTCAGCCATTTTGACAATCTTCCCCAGCTGAGTCAGCAGGTCTCTTTCATTCAGTCGGCGGAAATTGATCACCACATCCAGCACAAAAAACTAGACAGAGGTTCAGATTGGACACAAGCTGTTTTAATGCACTTGTTTCTCAGGTATCACTTTATTAGTAGTTGGGAATGCTGCCTCTGAGTGGCTGTGTGGCCAGTGACACAGAAAGGTTAGTTTAGTGATTAGTATTCATGCTGAAAACATCTGAAAACATCTCTGTCCCTCATTCAACAGATAATCAGTGTATGCTGGTATACAATAGGCCAAAGTTGAACCAGGATGTCAGTCAGTAAACTGTGATGGGTGTTTGCAATAGACAGTTTGAGGTGGATTAATGTTTGCCTTCGTTACCTCTAACCTGGCCATTTGTTTAAAAGCTGTATAATTGTCTAACTACTCTTACTGCTTGCCCTGTTTGGATTGGTTGTAGCCAAGTTACGTGTTTCGAAGTCCCAGAATTACAATTATCCTTTAAATAAATCAAAATTCCACTCCAAAGTTTCCTGTGGCACCATTTCACAGTTTTTTGGTCCATTATCTCTCTTTAAAAGACTTAATGGTGGTGGTAAGTTGTAATTGTAATACAGTGGTTGTGCTGATTAGCAAATGTCACACATGCTATGCCTAATTAAATTAACAGAGATAACTTGTTAATGGACTGTGACAGTCTTATTCTTATTTGTGTATTTTTTTGTTTACTCTTATTTGTTTACTGTGAAGTGATACTAAACAACTGTGGACCATTTGGTGTTCAGACATCTTATCATTAATGAGTAATACTAGCTTCAAATTATTATTTTAATTATAATATGGTGTTTTTAAAATGGGGGGACAAACTGGTCACATAGTCTTTATAGATTGTCATGGAGATTGATCTGCTGATATGTGAGCTCAGTAGCTATTCTGATTTCATCCATCACTCATGCAGGACTTTTTATGCATGCTGGCTCATCAGATAATAAGAACGAAGTTCTTCTCTGACTGCTGATGAAGACTGCTTGATATTACTGAAGGCTCTGGAAATAGCTAGTAAGTGGACCTTTAGTTGGGATTTTTTTATTATCAAAGTGCTCTTTTTAAGGTCAAGAATAATTTGTATGCCTAATTTATAAAGTAACACAGACAAGAGGTCTTTAAAGTGCTGCAGTCTTATCTCAACAGATCCATCTCCATGACAACTGAGCAATCCCCATCCACCGATGAGGACCATGATATGATATGATAAAAACTGGTAAGTGGACCTTGAGTTGGGATTGTTTTGTCAAACTAGTCTGTGACAACTGTGGAGTTGAATTAGGCTGTGTCTGACCTGGTTTTTACAAGCCACAATGATGTGTTCAGGTTCTGGCATCACGCTACTCTCTTGAGCCACGAGTGTATCCCTCTCACACCCTGGTAGGCGGTAGGAGGTGAACAGGCGATAGTACTGCTCCATACACAGAGGGGTTCCAGCCAGCTGGCCCCGGGCGTAGTCTGTCGGCAGAGCATGTCTACACAAACACACACATGTGACTTTATCAGGCCTTTTTTTCTTCTTCTTCTTTTTTTCCTAACACATAAACCACAAGTGATTTTTTTCTGATTTGATTGAATCTCAAATGTTTTGACTCATTTGTGCTCTCATACATTCACTTACGCATCAAGAAGAGTCTTGTACTCCAAAACTCCAGAAATGAGGTGTGCAGCAAACCTAGGAAAGAAACACCATGCTCTGTAAGATACTTCTCAAAACACACCCATTTTGTATTGGTCAATCCTTAAACATAGTCCTTCAATGTTGGGGAATGGTCCTCATTTATTGTGTAGCCGTGTTACAGTTAACTAATAAATAAATAAATGCTTTATGTAAATACTCTGCTTAATGAGTTGGCCCTAGATCAATACCATTTAACTAAACAGCAGCCTTCATTGTCTACTGTCCTTGACACCAGTAGCCTGGCCTGGCCTCTCAGCCCTAAACACGTCCTAGGTAATGACCCCATCTGTCAATGTGTTGCAAGGAAGTGTTCAATTTGGTTTATTTGATCAAAGCTGGTCTTGGAGTAATTCATACAGTTTGACTATCATTTCTCAAGTTGTCATGCCTTAATAATCATAAATTGCCTGTAAAGTGATGATAAAGTGTTTTTTTTTCATTTTACAATGTGACACACAATGTATGTTTTTCTTTTGCAGTGTTAGTTGTAGTAAAAGGGTCACAAGGAAGTCTACATCAGACAAAATGATATTCTGTTATATTGAATCACTCTGAGGTTTCTCATGACTTGTTTTTGTCTTCAGTGTCTCGTACCTTAATGAGTCAATGGGAGCTCTGAAGTGTTGCTGTGGGAACACCATCGCAGGACTGGAGTTGACGGGCAGAGCCAGTCTGTTGTTGAGGTACATGTCATTCAGCCAGTAGTCATACACCTGCAAAATGAAAAGGAAGGATAGACATAATAGGCACCATCTGTGAGCTAAATGCCAGTGTTTCAATACCCAAACACTAGAAAACACTAAATCTGAAATGTTTTGGACACATTTAGGGGTTTCATTTTTTACATTGTTAATATTTTGGAAATGTTAAAACTGGCCTGGATGAAAGTACAGTAAGTACAGAAAGACAGTACTCAAAGTCTGCAGGGTCAAAAAAACTACTAGTCGGGTCTTTTAAGCTTCATCATGTTGTATTTGTACCATTATATTTTTGCTCAATCAACAACAAAAACAATCTAAAAAACTATGACAAAAATCTAAAATGATGAGGGGGAAAATAACTTTGCTCACTACTTTACTTCTTTTGTGTCATATTAATGCTGGTTTGTAATATAGTATGCAAAATCACAGTATAACCTAATGCTTTATTGCTGCTCATTGTAAAGCATATTTTGGGGATTTTTGTGTGTTTTAAACCAGATGAGCATATTTACCCAGTTGGCCTTGCTCTCCCTCCTCTCCTCCAGCTTGCTCTGCAGTTGCTCCCCCACTCCTCCAGGGGCTCCAAATTGCTTCACTATGTTTTGGGTTTTATTGAACTGCTCATCTGTGAGCAGGTGCTTCATGCACTTCAGGTAAATGTCCAGGGTGTCTTTCAGGGCGGGGAGTGGCAGCTTCGGCAGACCCTGGACAGAGTGAGGGATGAAAAACTCTTCCATCCCCCTTTTTTTTTTTTTTTTAACTACATTTGTGTCTACACATCAGCACACAAATCTTCAGTCTCCAGCTCTAACACATGTATCACATTTTCAAGAAAATACTTTAAATAGATAATACAATACGTTTTTAACTTAACTTTTAAAAACTGTAAATGATTCAGCTTACTGGACTCATTCTGATCAAATGAAAGATTTAATTAAAAGGTATGCTGTAACAAACCACAACTATTCATAAAAGCTCAATTTTTAAATTCATTTTTATGTCGTAATGTTCTTTAGTTTTATTTAATAACCATCTCTAATGCACTCAAGTGAAATATATTCCATATCCATATTAGTCAGAAGATATTTACATCCCCGCCTCCTAAATCTTTGGAGGGCTCCCGTTCCAGAACTGGCATGTTGGCGGTGCAGAGGGGCAGTCAAGCAGGTTGGATTCCTAAGAGACAGACTCTATGTCCACAAATAAAATGATATCAAGTATTAAGTTCTTTAAAATAACAGACCATCACTGACAGACAACTGAGAAAAGTTATCTTTAAATGTCCTGTGGGAATATTTGAGACAAATGTTGAATACTGATCAATTAACAAATGGATTACCGTACAAAAATACAAGAATGCGCACTTGGTAAGATTTCACATGCAGCATTAAATATTTTCGC
This sequence comes from Scomber japonicus, assembly GCF_027409825.1. Lineage (NCBI taxonomy): Eukaryota > Metazoa > Chordata > Actinopteri > Scombriformes > Scombridae > Scomber > Scomber japonicus. The sequence goes on along the minus strand of NC_070591.1, from coordinate 17,492,153 downwards.
AAACTTGCGTGTTTGATGTTAATATGCTGTCATAAATCATACTAATCCATCTACGAATTTGGAATAACTATCACATAAAAATGAAATGTTTACTCACCAGAAAGCAAAAAGCAAACAAGCAATCCAACTCTCCATTCAGGCTCAAACAATTAGTTTCAGTTTGTTCATCTTATCCGGAATCCGTTTCTGGCAGAATATCTAATGAATTTCACCATCTTCATCATTTTGAACATCTTTCAACCCCCCATCATGGCAAGAGCACAACTCCCTCGCTGGTTTAGGAGAGATGCTGAGAGGGTACCTCACTCTCCTGGCAGCCAAGCTCCTCCCTGAAGTCCTGCTATTCGCCGAGAAGTTTATTTGGCACTTTATATCTTCACCCCACCTTATTTAGACACAGACTGAACAGCTCAGATGCTCAGACGCCGTGCAGAAGAACAATTAGGATGCTTTTTGCATGGACTTCTTGCTTTGGCTCTCTGAATGTTTTTTTTTTTTTGCATTTTCCATCGATGCATTTGAGCGCAGACGTTGCTTCAATTTCAGTGACTGATTTAATAGGCATCGTGTATTTAATATTATATGCAAATGTTAGCATTTTTGAAAATTTGTTCATTTTACATATAACATTAAGCCACACGATTCTGCATCAAATCAGCGCTATAGATCCCTGCAAAACTACTTTTTTTTTATTCAGAGAAGTTTTTTATTTTGTAATGGACCAGATTCACTTTCAGTTGTTTTGTATTTCTCATTCAAGGATCACAAAATTACTTCATTGTAGGCCTTAATCAGTTTAATGAAATTGCCTTCATAAGGAAATGTAGGTATAGGTTTGATATAAGTGAAGAATGTACTCTTAAAATTGTTGTTGCATTTGTAAAGCATCATGAGCATTTTTATTGGCAGAAAATTATAACGCATAAAATAATTCCACGAAATGTCTAAAGAAATAATTAAGACTAATAATGTCTTTCACATAATATTGATTTATTATGTACATGAATATACATGTATGTACAGGCGCAGATCATACAGTATGCATTCCATTAGTACATCATCCAAAATACACAGACAACAAGACGCAGATATCAGCTCCATTCCTTCTGTTTTATCTCTCTCAATCTGTTGTGTGACACACAGTATTGCATATTGAGTTTATAGCAGCACAACTCTGGCAAAAATGAATACAGATTACACTCTTACATTATAATTGTTCTTTTGTTAAAATACATTTACACGTAATCCCTGAATACGATATGGATCCATTTTCTGATACAGTGATAAATACTGTTAGTGATTAGACATCTATCTCAACAAATCGTTCACAATACTTTCACTAAAATGAATGAGCGCCAGCGCGCGCCTTTCTACTGCACAAGCTTGAAGCTACTTGATTTGACAATACCCGGAGGAACTGTCACCAGAAGCAGTAAATAATTGATGTAGCTACACAATCCTGATCGTGTTATGCAATTGATTGGATCAGACGGGATGCACACAACTCTACATGGGCACTTTGATAGTTTTACACTCAGTTAAACGTCTTTTACGCATACTCTCCCCCTGAGGATTCCTCCTCTGAATGGGAGCGCTGCGCAAATGTCTCAATGCCATTCTCGTCTATCGTAGTACACAAACCCTTTCTCTTCTTCTCTCGTTGCTCCATCTTAATTGTGTCATACAGTCCCGTTGGGCCATCCTCCAGGAGCATATTTCTCTCGGAGAAAGACGGCTTCATCTGCGTTACGTTCTTCAGCAGAAGAAGAGCCGGTGCGTAAAGTACATTGGCGAGGCCCATGCCTAAATTGAGCTGGACAAAGCCCAGGTCGTGCACTATTTGTCCAGCCGCTATGGGCCCCAGTGCATAGGCCAAGCAGTAAGAGATGTCTGCGATGGCGTACACACTGCCATACACTGACACGTGCCGCACATCCACCAGAAAAGCCAGTGTTGGCAGCAACGCCGTGTCCACGAAGGCGATGCCAAAACAGATTCCACACAGCGGGATCATAAGCTGTCCAAAGGTTTTACAGGCTGGCACTGTGCAGGAGCTTGCGCCTATAAATACCATACCTATAGCACCATAAAACCACTGGAGGTGGGGGTATTTGGCTGCTAACTTGACAGTGAGAAATACACCTAACACATGAGGAAAAAAGGCAGGGAACCACGTCATGCCGATCTCCCACTGACTGGAGTGCATGTTTTCCTCCATCCAGTTGGCGATAGTGGGCTCAAGGAAGGCTAGAGGGATGTTACAAACTGTCAGAGCACCAGCCACTACAGCTATATAGGGATCAATCATCAGTTTATATATTGGGGTGCCCACTGGCATGTTTTCTCTCTCTCGGTTGGCGTAGGGCTTTAGCACAATTAGGCACAATATGCCATCAATAAGACAGATACAGGCCAGAATCAGGAAAGGCACCCGCTTCCCAGCGAACTGATATAGAACCCCTCCAAAGGGGGGCGCCACAAGACTTCCAAATGAGATGAAAGCCAAGGCAATACCCAGTGATTTGCTTCTCTCTGCCTCCTCTGTGTACGTATCTGCGATCAGAGCGATCCCTGAAGTGTCCGCGAAAGCTGAGCCGAGGCCCTGCATGCTGCGCGCCAGGAACAAAGTCGCGTAGTTTTCAGCGAAGGCAAATATAAGGGTGGAGAGAAACATGACATTGAGTCCGATGAAGAGTGGGATATCATAGCCGACCCTGTCGATAAACGTGCCACTTAGCGGGTTCACCAGAAGCTGTAGGATGGCCTTTGACGCAAAAAGAACACCTATCTGTAGGTCGAAGTTCCCTTTGGGTACTATGTGGCCGGTGCTGTTAGTGGAGTTGGTGTGCGGTGCAAGGGCTTGGGCAGCTTGATCCGCTGCTTTCTGTAGCTCTTCAAGGTAATCGGGTATAATTGGTACAATAACCATGTAAAGCATGTTGTCTAACAAAAGTGCTGTACACACTATTACTAGAATAATCCGGTTCTTCCGAACTGGGTCTTGGATTACAACATTGCCCAGCTGTTTAGTTCTTTCGCCCATTTGGGACAGTTTGGAGGCGGCAGATTGTGCCAAATTAGTGGCGTGTCCCTGTGTGGTTTCCTCCGGCTCCATGATTTTCTTTCTTTCGACACAAGTCTTGTCTTTTCCAAAAAGAATCGCTTCCCCCAGTTGATTTGTTTACAGTATTACGCACGCTTTGCACATCTGTTCAGTTTTTTTAAATTGAGTTTTCTAAACTAGCACCGGGAGCCTTTCTTGAACTAGATAACTTTCCCCTGCTTTACCTCTTCTCTGTCCCTTGCGCCGTCCGTCATCGCACGCGCTTTTCCACTCTTGGAAAACTGACTTGGACTCGTTTTATTCCTGTCTTCCCTAGTTGCTTCATTGTCTCATATTCCGTCATTCAGGTGACGTGCTGGTCCCGGGCAGCACTCACAGGTTAGGGATTCAATGTCGGCTCCATCAGCCGCACTCGCTGTTTTAGTTCCGTCTGATGCGCCCCTGCGGTTCCAAGACGCTCCCAGCTGTCTCCAGTCACCTGTAACGCTGTGAGCTAAGTCATCATTTCACATCAAACGAACTGGTTTTTGTCGGCCGTGGAAGGAACACACACACTGCAGTTTGTTGATTCCCATAGGTGTCCCCTCTCCCCCCTCCCATCTTCGCCACTGGCTGTGACGCACAGTCCTGCTGCTCTCTAGCAGATCTTTTATGCTAATTAAAAACAGAATCCCAAGTGCACACTGTTGTCCAGCCAGTTGCTTCAACACGGAACTGAATATGCTTTCCTTCAGTTTTATTGAACGATCTCAATTTCCAATTACAATGATCTCAATTTGATTTAAATTTAAAAGTAGATTGTTTTTTCTTTTCTTTTTATAAAATCGCTAAATCTGGCAACGTTTAGCGTTTGAGTTGGACTCTATAAGAAAGAAAAACATCTGTAGTTATTAAACTAGATCTCTGCAACAACACTGCTTCGAAGAAGAAGAAAAAAATACACTGATTTCTGCATTTATTAAATAACAAAACGCATTGATTTAAGCACCACAGTGGAGTGGACAGTTCCACATAAGACGTCCTTGAAAGGAAGTGATGACAACTACAAAATCTTTCCCTGACTGTATTTCTCTCTTATACTCCCTCTTCTTCATTTGTTTGAAGCGCGTTGTTTGTGTTTTTGGACAGCTGACGTGAGTTTAGGATCAAGCAAGGTTTATGTTGCGCTCTCACATCCTTCAGTGTGTGATATGTGGTTGATACGAAATATCTTATCACTTTGTGTCTGAACAATGTCAGAGCTGTTTTTTCACGATCAGTAGCCTTTCAAAATATCCGAGAAAAAATGTTATATTCGCACAACTGACTTGATTTCATCCTACATTTGAACGCATTATCGAAACGTAATCAGAAGAAACGGCACATAACTTAAAACGTCTTCTTTTGAACATTTCCTTTTTTTTACTTTTATTTAGGATTTTAAACTGTTTTAGCTTTTAAAACAATCTCACAAAGACTCCACTGAACACAAATGGTTTCAGTATGATAAAGAGACTCATGTTTAAATAAATTTAAAAGAAATCTCATCTGTTTCGCAGTCGCCATGAAGGATTAGAGTTAACTGGGAGTTGAAAGTTAGGTCTATCCTGCCATCTACCGGCGCAGAGCAGCTACAGCAGCTGCCAGCAACAACAGCATTTACTGATCAGCGTCAGAGCAATTTACTAATGGAGACAAATAACTCAGTTAAAAAATGCAGATCAGCCCATTGAAAGAACTTTCCTTAATGAATTTCCTCATCGCAATCAACTGTCTCATCATGGCTTTTCTTTTTAAAGATATTGACACTTGTTGCATTGATATTTTTAAAACAGGAAAATGAAAACTGTCTATATGATTCTCTCGAAAGAGAAGGGTTGTCTGTTTTATGTTGTCTATTTCAGTCGAATCATTTGCTGGTTGACATGATAAAGCTAGTCCTGTTTTGTGGTAGATTGATGATTAGACGTGAAGCATGAGACAGAGTGGTATTGACATCTAGTGGGGGAAGACGGGAAAGACGAGTTAGTCAAGAAAATATTGAATTTTGAACTATGAACCCATAAAAGTATTAACAGTCCTCTGAATATTTGTAAAGATAGAATTAAATCTGCTGATTTCTTATTAGCAATAAAACATGATTTGATATTGATTCTACAAATGTAATGAATGTGGAGACAGTTACATATGTGTAAACAAATGATTTATTAAGGAGCGCTGTGTATTGATCAATCAGGGTTTAAGTCATCTTGCTTATTTAAGCAGAAAAAAGTGAACAAAAATTCCCCATTGGCTCACTTTGTGTATGTCATCTGTCCTTGTTTGGCCAGCAGATGTCCTCATATCCCTGTAGATTTGTAGTGAACAGCAAGTAAGGACTGCACTGGTTTCTAACTCTACCTCTTTATACTTGTCACATTACATTGTCAGCAGTGTGTATCTTGTGTAATTGTTCTTTTATCAACACACTGTTGACCCAGTCACAAACTAAGCCAACACCTTTAATCATTATAACTTAAAAGAACATAAAATATGTTTAAGAAACTGGAATCAGGAAAATTGTGATGATAACTTTTCTTCCTGCTGCTCAGCGTGTGAGTGGACAGTCAGGTGTGTGTTTGTTTATTTAGAAAAGCAGCTGTATCACAGCAGCTAAGCTTCCTGGGATCCATATGAAAATATACGTTGTGACAATTAGAGCAGCAATGATTAAGTCAATTAATCAACAATTGTTTTGATAATCAAATGATCATTTAAGTCTTTTTTTCCCAAAAAAATGCCAAATGTTTGATGGTTTCATGTACAAAAATTTAAATTTGGTGTTTTTTCCTTGCATACATTATAGTAAATTAAATCTTTTGAGTTTGTAAAAAAAAAAAAACTAGAATGAAACAATGAACCAAATAATAAAAAACTAAGATGAATCAATAATGAAAATAATTGTTAACTGCAGCCCTAATGCAACTCAAAAACACTCATTCACACATATACAGTTGATTTAATCAATTATAATGGCATGATACCCATGTGATATCCATAGAATATGTCATTACATACAACATCAGACACAACACAAGAAAGCACAGATAGCCTAGTACTGTCGTAATGACAAAATCTATGGTTCAGTATTTTCAATATTATATTAAAACTAGACAAGTTGAGTGACTGGATTCAATTCACATAACAATCGATATGTGGCAGTACGTTTGACTGAATTTGTGCAATTTCCCATTTTAGTTATCATATCCGTGTCCCTCCTCTCTTTAGAGATCAGGACTGTTTTAGTACTCCTGGATCATCTAAGTATGCCAGGCAGCTATATAGAAGTAAGTTGAAAAGCATGAATGTGGCTTGAGACCGCCAAAGAAAAGTAAATACAGCACGCTGCATTGTTCAGTTCCAGCTTGTCATTTCCCACTGGAGGCTTTGTCTGACGTAGATGGCTTAAACCCAGGCAATGAATGTTAGGAATCCAACCAAAAAGGGGCTCAAAAACTTTCTGCGTTATTTTTAGACTAAATATTACATCACATTAGTGAGAGAACAGCTTTGATAATCACATTTATTTCCCTCAGTGAACATACTGTAACTGGAAAGCTTAGGCAGAGTCATGAAGGCCCAAACTCGGCGTAGGCGCCTGGTTCACCTAAGAGCCACAAATGGACATTTACATGGGAAGAGATACAGATAAACAACCATAAAGACTCAGTGTGTACGCTCCTCAAACTTCACAAATCACCCCTTTTTTGCCCCTTTTTCTGAAAAAAAGATCAGTTATCAGTTCACTATCCTCTTGGCTGTTGCCAGGGGTGGAGTCAGGACTGTCCTCATAACTGGATTGGCTGTGTTGGGGTCGAGAGGATCAACTTTTTTTTCTCTCTGCTGTTTTCCCGGTGACCCTGCTCTGATCTGATTTGAAACCAAGCTCAGGAGATTCAAGATCACAGCATAATCTTGTGCAGTTGCCAAAGTATTAATTTTTAACGGGCATGCAAAATCCCAAGCCACTGCAGCCAAATACTCACAGCCTGAACATCAGAAATAACCCTGGTGGTAACACTGAATGATTACAAAATTACACTATTTCGACATAAACTGAAATTTGTAGATTGATAGATTGATAGTAAAAATACACAAAATAGCAACAAGTTACCTGCTGAGGCAATAAATAGGGCAGATATATCTGTAAAAGCCTTTAAAAAGCAAATTCCTTCATTATCAGTTCACATGGTTTACATTCCAGCTGACAGTGGTGAAATCAATGAAGAATTGTAGCACTGCCATAGTGGACTAACACATAACTACCGATACAAAGTTCAAATATTACTTAAGTAAAAGTCAACAAATGTTATCTGTACAAACTTAAAGAACACACTGAAGCATTTAAGTTCTCTTTTATCTCCAGTTTTGGGAATTTCTTGTTTTCAGATCAACTGAGAAAAAGGAGGAAGGAAAGAGTACCCTTCCCTCTTTCCTGAAAGATATGAGGGAAAAGGGAAATGAAGGAAGAAGGAAAGAGGATGAAATAATACAATTAAACTGTAAAATAACTTATTTTGAGGAAGAACAGAGTTATGGTTTCCTGATGGGTGAAAACTCTACTTGAGGAAATTTTTTATCCTTTCAAATCAGTCAAACAGAGAATGGAAGTAAAGTAGGAAAGACACATTGAATAAAAGAGGGAAATATAGAAAGAAGGAGAAAAAAATAGGAAAAATAATGGGAGCAGATTTTTCCTCAAAAGTTGGCTTTTATTGGATGTAGGGAAGTCTGCAATTTCTCTTTTATATATTGTGAAGCCACCTTTTTGTTGTGAGTTTCACATTGGTTACAAAATTCATTTTTGACAGCAACAATACTGTTTCGCAAGCAATAACAATAATAATAACTTTATAACACCTGTAAAAACAGAGTTCACAATGGGTCACATCAATGGGTTAACAACCAACAACTCAATAGAGACAGAAATGGAAAGCAATTCAGTAAATATACATCCATGGTGCTGCTCATATCCAGCATTTGAAAAAATGAGACGAGTTGATAATCCATGTATCTGAATGGATTAAATCTGCTGGCTGCAGAGTTTCATATTGACAGTAGAGGAGAATTGCATGTAAACATATTGTCAATGTCTGAACACAGATACAGTATGTCATGTTTGATCAGTGTCTGCTGTTTTTAAATGTGCTCTTTATTAAATAGATTAAATTGACTATTGTATATTCCCCTACAGGCAGTTGTATTCTGTGTGAGTGATTGTGTGTGAATCAGGGTATGAAAGTGTGAACTGGTCACAATATTTTCCACCCTATACTGGTCAAAGTGAGCGGTTTATTGAATTAAAACAGTGATTTCTAAAGAGCAGTGACGCACAGCCCTCTTTAATCCAGATTACATTGAAACACTAATCCTGTAAAAATACAGTTTCTTCTAAATAAATAATATGTTTTTCCCCCTAATATGTAACGTGTTAGGTGTGTATTTGATTGTTGTGTAAAGATTGAATGTGCACATCATATTATTACGTTAGATGTTTAATGTAAATCCTGCTGTGTTCAAATGGTATGATTTCTCAGATTCAATGAATTGATTGGAAGAGCAGCTGTGTCGTGCATTACAATTGATTGTCCTCGGTCTGTGTGTTGGTGTGGACAGGCACATGTGTGTATGCAGTTTCATGGGGTCAGGGGGTTATATAATCGGCTTCACATCTGACAGCCAAGATCACTAACAGAGTAAAGGAAATTGTGGTGAAAGTGTGGTAACCCTGAGGCAGCAGACATATTTCACCTCGTTTTTTTTCTTTTGCGCCTGGCCGGGTGTGAAGTCAATCACGAGGTGTTGCTAGTCTGATTCTATTAAGGATTGTGTTTCAGGGGGATTGGTGTTGATTGAATTTGTTAGCATGATGCGGGGGTTTATGTTAGCGATGCAACGATTAGTCAATTAATAAGATTACTTGCCAACTATCAAAGTAATTGCGTACTATTTTGATAATTGAATAATTGTTTTTGAAAGTAAAAATGTTTAAATTCTCTGATTTCAGCTTCTCAAATGTAAATATTTTCTGATCATAATATATCTTTGGGTTATGGAAAAAACACATTTGGTTACTTTGGGCTTTGGGAAACACTGATGGACAATTTATGGGCCACACAATTTATCTAATCAAGAAAATAATCTATAGATTAATTTACAGTAAAATAATTGTTAATTGCAACATTTCATAACATACTTTACCTGTTTTGTTGCAGCTGTTCTTATTCTAACCTCTAATCCTGACTAATAATGCCCCTTTTATATGGGTTTATAATTAAACTAATAACTTTATGGTTAATAGATAATTTAGTAATGTCAGTTTTTGTTATTAATGGTGTATAACTGGTCTATAAAACACTACACAACTTCTACACCTTTGATAAATGATGCCTTATTAAAAAGTTGCAGCATGTGATTATATTCATTTAGTAAAACCCAAATTCTAGCGGCTAACACCGTTTAACATGAATTAACTGCATGTTATTTACCTACAGTCAGCTGATTCTTCTAATCTAAAATTGGATATCATTACTGTGAGGTTTCTACTAAGGAGTGTCAACACAATTGATCACATGATCTGGAGCTTGTTTTGGATTGGATGCATTGACAGTTTAACTAGTATTATGCTGTTTTACAATCATCCTTATCATCCCCTATGTTATTTGTTAACTGTCTTCTTTCTGGAGGAGTATTCACTCTCTTCGACTCTATCTCTCTCCTGCATTCATGATCATGTTGCTGCGTAATCCTCTCAAAAGGCCCATATGAAAACTTCATTGGTTGACCCGACGTAATCCGCAGTAAACTCTAAGTACCTGAATATGTTTGATTGTAAAAGGGGGAAAGCTGTTGGGCAGGAAAAAATAGCAAACTGTGGTCTGCCAGACATTTGGATTTAAAGCATAACATAATCCAGTAGTGAATTGACGCAAGTCTCTGGCCAATGTTGTTTAAATGATTTATTTGTGGACATCAGTTGTGGTGATAAATCATGGTTACAAACTCTTGAAGCTTTATAATGAAATATTAATATATTACATATAACTCCATTGGTGAACAAGGAATCCCTGTTATCCAAAATTTTGTGTGTGTTGTGAACATTATATGAACATTATTTACCAGTTCAAGCAGGAAAAGAAATGTTTGTTTTCTGAGTAAACTGACTAGATCTTGATGGGTTTATTGCTTATGTTTACTTTGATGTTAAATTTATTTTCTAGTTATTTATTGCATAACATTCTTCGAAACACTAAAAACCATTCATGTTGACAGTTGATCATGTTTGCCTGCAGCTGTTTAAGAAGCGGGGTCAAAGTAACTCTTCCCAGATGACAGCTCCATATGTCCATCAGCATCTGGGGACTTTGATGTTCATGTCATGGAGGCTCCAGTGGATGTTGTATACTAAATACAATTAAAATATTCTCTACATGACTGATTCATGTAGCAAATTGTCATCCATAATTCAAATTAATTTCATGACGTCAGAAAAGTGTAATCCATAGTGTTTTCAGGCAGATGATTGAATTAGCTGGAGTAAATGTTGCTGCAGGGGTTGGGTTTGCCCACTGCACATGTGTCATTAACACATAATTATGCAACAGCCAGCTTCACTGACAAGCTGCCGTCAATTAATCTGCTTTGAAAACCAACTGGGGGCTTCTACTGTATGTTGCATCCTCTGGGTGTAATCTTCATCATGTTTATTGAATGTCTACTTCACTGTGATTACACTGACATACAATGGCATCCTTTGAGATGTCACTAGTACCGTGGATGTTGTCAGTCAGTCTGAGTTATTGATAGTAGTTAGCATGCGTTACATGAGCACTCTGCTGCTTTTGTGATTATAAATAATACAAAAAAGACAGAAAAACAAAGAATTTAGAATAATTTATTAATTAACCAAGAATTGCTGCATGTTGGCAAGTTATTATTCCAGGTTAATCTCTCTGTGGAGGATCACTTTCTGGAAATTATAAACAGCAAATGGACAGACAAAAAAAAAATCAAGTACATAATTTCACACTGCGACAAATAAAATAGAAGTACAAGTTTTCATTTTTAGGGATGAATGATATTTGTTGTCTGGACTCCAGATGTTCAGTCCACCACTAGCTACTCTTTAAAATGTTCAAAGAATTGCACACTTTAGCTATTTCTCCAATTACATGAGAGTTTGGGTGTGAATGGGCCTGTTTGTGCTTTTTAAGGATTTTCATCATTATGTCACAAGAAAACCATATGCCTTCCTCATTTATAGAAATGGGACACGTTACAATATAGATCAGGATCTTGTAATGATGTTATCCAATTTAGAAACATACTCTCCTGATACCCCAAAACTGATTATATGTTTCTGTATGTTGACAACAATCTTCATTATCCTGTAGTACACTAAATCATATGCTGTATTAAAACAATACCATAACAGTGGACTACGTGGTTTTTGAAACCTACTGTAAAAGTATTGATTATATGATAACCAGTATGTTATTGTTTGTTTAACCCTGTGGCCAGACAATAGATGTAAAAACATAACTGTAAAATGTTAAAGCAATACCCTGTTTCTATAGTAAGTAAAGTATGTGAGGAAACAAAATTATATATAGCAGGAAAAGTAATATTCATATTATGATTGCAATAGTCAAATAGGTAAATTAAATAGTGTTTCAGTCATAAAGACATTAAGTAGCAGCCAAGACTAATTAAATTCAAAGTTTACTAAATCAAGGGCATTTTTTAAAATTCTATTACATGAACACCAATAATCAATTCTTACCTCTCTGATTTGTATTCTATTCATATGCTGCAGAAAGTGTTGTCTTTATTCTACATGCAAATCTGGAGGCGACAAGTATGTTCAGTTAATCTACAGCCACCGAATAATCTCTAACTTGTTGTGAGGGCTATGTATTGAAGAATGGTCCTCTTGTTTCGAGGATTAGTGTGCTTCTACTCTGGATACAGAGATCACTTCTGGCCTCGCAGGGCATGACGAGACATCAGTGGCATGCACACTTTAAAACAGCCCGTAAAACAAAGAAAGAGGCCTTTCTGTCATGTCATGTCATGCCCGAGAGGGTACAAACTTCATAATATCATAAGAGTCCTGTTATGATTTTTTAGCTGCATTAATACCTTTTAAGGTCTCCACTCTTTGACCAGAGGATGGAGAAAGGCAATTTTTGAGGAGAAAAGTGGCTTCAGTGATTGACTTCAAAGGGACATTTTCTACCCAAGAGACACTAAAGGATGATTGACGGGGCCCAGGTGGCTGCCTTTTGGCAATAGAGGTGTTGGCAGGTTGACTGTTTATTTATATAGTGCTTCTGCTAAAAGAAAAGCTACATGAATGTTTGAGGTAAACAATTTAAAAGATTAAATGCCGATATTCACTATATCATTTGTTTTGAAGCTCCATACATTATTTTCTTTGTAGGACAGCTTGTATTTTAAGTGAACCTTGCATTATGTCTGTTTGCAGGAAGTGTTTCTCAAGATGAACTTAAAATGAAAGTCATCCCTACTAAATAACTGAAATCACATTAAATGTCTCACTAAAATCACGTGGCAATTTTTTCATTTACTATGTGATACAGTCGCACTAGTAATCCATCTCAAGAGGAACTGTTTAGACATTTCCAATTTACATGTTTTTTTTGTTTGTTTGTTTTTTACAATTAAATTGAAACTAAATTTAAATTTTTGTTACGAAATACAAATGCAGAAAAAATGGGCAACAAATTCAGGACATATGCATACAGCACAAGGGCCAATGACTATCACTGCTCAACACACTACACATGCAAGTACCTGTACACTGACTCACAAACAGAAACATATAGGTACCTGTGAGAAACCACTAGGACAGAAAGCGTGTGTAATTATTACATGCTTAGTTTATTTGGACTTGTTCTCAATTTGAGGCACATCAATCTTTTCCCCAGTGAGGAACTGCCAGATGCCTCCTCTGTAGTTCTCATTTCCCAAAGCGTACAGGAAGACGTTGACGGTGGGAGAGGTCTTAGCCAGGATGGGAGCCATCTGCAGAGACAAGTGCATGGGTGAAAAGATTGTCTGTGCTTGAAAGAATTCAAGGAACACTACAGATTCTCATGAAAACACACTAAAATATAGTTAACAAGGAAATCTGTTCATTAAAGCCACTATGTGTAGATTTTTTATAGGATCATGGCAGAATCCAGATGATTGTTATAGTTTTTGTTTGTGGAAAAATGAGACAATTCTGGTGAAAACTGGTATGGTCTGTGTTGTTTTTTGCTCATTCATTGTATTAATTAGTTGGCTCTTTTTTGGGGTGCCAAAGTCAGAAATCTTCAAATTCAATGTGTTTTCACTTTAATGAACATTTTATATTTTTAGGCTCCTTATTTGAGTCTTTGCATCCTTTAAAAAACACAATATTGCAACACAAAACAATACAAACAAACATAAATGAAAATTACATTATTAAAATAAGTTAATGACTTAGGGATATGGATGAAGATTGAACATTTTACTCTAAATGTGTGTATATCCAGTGTGTAAGCAGTTTACATTAGCTGAATTTAATATATATATATATACATTACTATGTCTGAGCTGGAGGCTAATTGTGTACATGTGTTTGTCTTTACCATCCTGAGTTTGGGGGAGACCAGGTTGGCATTCTCTATGGCAGCGTAGAAAGCCAGGACGCCATAGGGGCCCCAGCAGAGCAGCATAGTCTTCAGAGGAGTGTTGGGGTTAAACTACAAAGGGATAAATGTGGGAAGGAATGAAAAAGAGAGGGAGAGGGAGGATCAGAATGATTAATTACCAATCAACCATACGGAGTGAAGTAGACAAAAATGCCTTGTGTCATAAGTTTTTTCACTTGGGAATAAGTCACATGCATGGGATAATGTCTGGGAGCAAAACAGTATCTGTGTTTGGATCATTCATGCTCACTTAGACAACAGAATCAGCTGGATAGTAAGAAGGCATGTTGCTATAATCCACAGGTCAAAGTAGGTATTATTCTGAGTGTTAAATCAACCATTTAAAATCCAGTTTCCCCCTTTAGTTTTTTATAACTGCATGGTTCAACCAAATGAAAATATTGTAGATATCTTGTACATTTCCATGAAATTCAGCCTGACATATTTAGGATCTTTGGATTTCCACCCTAAAATAAAGTTCTGTAGATTTGACAAACAAGTTACACAAGCATTTGAGGATTTTCATAAAACAACATCACAGACAGCATATCAGTCCTTCTTGGCCACAGCACAGATCTGGGCAATTTAATCTCTCCCAGTTTTACGGCATACACGTCATGTGCTTCACATATTGAGCACTGTGTGACTATAAGCTTTTTGATGGTTACATAATTGCATTGTTCTGGTGGAGGGCTTGGTGTATCTATCTTTTGTGCTTCCAATGAAAGTGTCTGCAGCTGACTCAGATGACTGTGAGTAATGGGTTTATGCAACATAAAGTAACCTGGCTCAATCCCCCTGAGGAACTCCACTACTGAGCTTTTTTCTCTCTAGAAATACATTATTCTTTTCACGGAGCAGCAGTTACTATCGGCATTCCTGACTGAAGCATTCGGTCTTTCCCTTGTAGCAATGACCTATATATGTCACAGCAAGCAACCTCCCCATTCATACGCCCCATTTTGTTACTCTGAGTAAGGACCATGTGAGGAATTTGTGCATTCACTAGGAAGAGAAGAAATAGATGTCAATATAAAGAGAATTCCTCTGATTCCTCCCAGTGGGTGACTTCAAAGCAGGAAGAATCTCAATGTGCATGGCACATTTGTAAGGATTTGTGCATCAAGCATAACAACTGAAGAATGAAAACATAACAATTGGTGAAGGCGAACCACTTCTAACCCTTTTGTATGTTTTTAATAGTTGTTGTGTATAATTTTTTTACTTACCCTTGGGTTTCCTGTCTTCTTAAATTTCTGTGCAATGGACTGGTAGGAGGACATAACAACAAACACCTGGATGGCCATGTTGAAGATGCTCATGGGAATCAAGTAGGACACGTAGTTCCTGCAGTAAGAGAGAGACGCAAAACGCATGAGGCAACAGAGGACACAATGACAGCTATATTTATATTAATTGCATTGTGAGGAGTGTGTACAATACCTGTCTCCCTTGCTGTAGTCCAGAGTGCAACAGGTCCTGAGGGGCTCGTAGTCATACTCTCCCCAGCCGATTAGAGGCATGGCAGACCAGAAGGCAGTGAAGAGCCAGACAAATATAGCCAGAGTGATGGCACTGCTCCACTGCAGCTTTGTCCCTGATGAGAACAAGGTCATAACATTTACCACCAATTGTCTTCAACACCTCCAGCAATATGAATGCATGCTAAACTGTGTGCTTTTTTTTTATCAATCGAGTACAGGTTACACTACTATTAAAGCAATATTTTTCAATGATAGCAAGACTAATATAGTTTAAACTGTTTGTTTTACCACTAGCTAACTAGCTGTCTTATAACCACAGTGAAAGGTGTGAGAACTGCAGATAAGAAGTTAAGTGAGTTTCCTTGTATCCTGCTATTAGGCTAAAAATAGCACCAGGTCTGATTTTCCTTCATGGTGGCATGATACTGTAAGACAAATCTAATTTATTAACATTAGAAATGTTCTTATCTGTCTTTAACAGTTGCTGAGTTTGTTATTTTAATAGTACACTCTATAATGATTCTGTCATAGTGACGAGAACAGTCTGTTGTAAAAACAAAGACAACTGGCCACTTGTTTGACCAGCTGGCCTCTTAAGATTAGCTGACAAAGAAGAATGACCTGCTCTTTGCATATCTGTGTGTGTCATGAGTGTGTGTGAGCTACACAGGGGAGGAAAAGTGGAATGCATCTGTTTTTTTTTGTGGTCTCATTCATTTCCTGCTGGTTAAAGACGGAAGCAGGTTTGACTTACTGGTGCAGTACTGGTGGTATCTGTCCCAAGCAATAGCAGCGATGAAGTGGATGCTTGCGAGGGCTGTCATGAAGCCCTGGAAACCATGAGTCTGGCATCCATCAGAGCCATAAGGCCAATACCTGGAGACAGATGGTGTGTTCATAAATGAGTTTATTAATTTAAATAGAATGAGTAGAAATACTGCCTTTTAGGTGAACCATTATGGCAACTGATTAATTCTTCCAGTCTATATTTAAAAAGTAATAGTTTATAGTATCTTTTTCCTGGACACATGATCCCTGTGGACAGCATCTCCCATCTCCTGATTACAGCTTGAAAATCCAATGCATCTGCACATCACGACTTAGGCTAAGCTTTAGCAGTGTATTGACTGCTCCCCCACCTCTATCCAATATGAAGCACCCTCAGGCACTGTGTTGACTCCACAGCGCTATCATTCTTCACCTCGAGCTCGGGTAGCCAGTATTGACAGCGGTATTATTCGCTCATTACATTTCTTTTGCCACATATGGTCAGAGTTTGATCTTCATTATGAAATCGGGGGAGGGGGAAGGGTGCTGGTTACATCACTCACCTCAGGAAGCTGGAGAAAGCGGCGATGGTGGCGTTCATGGAGATGCCCATGTCAGCCATGGCTAAACTGAACACTAGGAAATTGCTGGGGGTCCTCAGCTCTCTCACTTTGAGGAAGGCGACGACTGTCACCGCATTGAGAAAGAAGCCCAGCAGACCTTTTTAAGAGGAGCAGAAATAAATACCACAGAGTGAATGAATGAAGCGATGAATGGAAGACAGTGCGCACAAACATGCTTCTTCTCGTCGATGCAACGCCGTGATATTTTAACATGAGAGTAAACATCTTTTCAAACACACGCACACACCCTCGCATGCACACATACTCTCTATATAAGTAGCCTAAATGTTAATTTGGGTGTTTAAAGAGAAGTTCTCCCGCTACATCACACTGTCAGTGGCCAGCTGGCGTCCGGTCTTGTTATAGGTTAATGTTACCATCAGCTGGTGCAGCCCCCGTAGTATTTGGCCAAATTCCAGCACAAAACCCAAACACTCACCCTCCACCAACAGACACGATCCCAGGGAAAACACATCGAAGTCGGAGAAGCCATCCGGTAAAGGGTAAGACGAGACCATCCTGAAGCCGATTTGACACAAAGCGCAGCTGTCACACACTTTTCACTCCTCTCTATCCGCTCGTTTACGATGTGCTTCGGTGTGACCGAAGGAAGCCAGCTTTTAAAGGGGCATTTCACGTGAAAAGCATGCAGTTTATTATGTAAAGCCCCCCTCTCTCCCTCGTCCCAATCCGTGCAGGAATGTCTTAATGAACATAACCACACAACCGCAGCCCTTAATGCGTATTTGCCTACCGCAACAGTAAAGCCCTCAATTAGTTACACAACAACCCTTTGTGTCTCTGCTCTGTGTCCCGGTGAGGATGCAGCTGCCACTGATGTCAGACGAGGAGATGACACGTTTGATGCAGCTCGCATCACCGTGTCGCTTTAAGGAGACACAACAGGTGTCTGTAAAGCCACAGCCTCCTGCCAATCAGAGCTGCACTTACTCTGAATAAGAAAACAAAACCCTGTACTATCTCCATTCATGATCTGAAACAATATTTTTACAGCTCCATGTTTTTCCCAGCAAACTGTGAATGACTGTTTGATTCAAGGTTACGTCCAGAGGCTATAAAGTATTAAAAATATGCTTGTGAATGACAGTAAAGACATGTGGTGTGTGGTCTCACCTGGATGCAGCCAGAAAATAACAATAAATGGTTGAATATTTTTGGATTGCCAGTGTTTGATATGCACATCAATGTTCTGCAGTTCATGCACAGTATATGTAAAACAGAGGTTTGATTCAGTGAGGAGTTTACTATGCATTAAGGGAAAAATGTTGCCTACAATGAAAGCCGACGTGTTCAAATGCTGCTTAAGCTGAACAAAATGTGTAAATTACATGAAATCCCACCATCACCCCCAAGCCTTCAATGGATTTGTCATGTCACAATTTTAACATCACTTGCAGCTTTTCATGCCATAGGGTCAGTTTGGAAACAAGCCTGACATTGTGTGCCTGAAGTCTGTCTCACTCCCAGGATTATAAGATCAGGAATCTTGGGAAATATAGGTAAAAGCATGTAAAGTGCAATATCATGTGGAAATCATATCAAAAATGTATTAATTGTTGGACACTTTGTGGCTCTAATGAAAAAAACTAATGATTGGTAGATTTGAAAATGGAGACACTGAAAATAAGTTGATTGTCTTTCTATTGTCTCAGCGATGTGGAGGAAAAACTCCCAAATCCCATTGTCCTTGGTTGACCCCAACATGAGTTTAGGTGTGCAGTTGTTATGTTTGCATGCATGATGTTTTTAGTCCATGTTTGCTATTTTAAAATTGGTTTCACCAGAAACTAACTACAGTTTGATAGTGAAGGAAAGCTTTAACTAATTTAACATATACCCCAAATTAAATGGGGGAGATTAAACTGATAAATGTAAGAAAATTGA
Organism: Scomber japonicus; assembly: GCF_027409825.1. Taxonomy (NCBI): domain Eukaryota; kingdom Metazoa; phylum Chordata; class Actinopteri; order Scombriformes; family Scombridae; genus Scomber; species Scomber japonicus. Next base: position 17,473,588 of record NC_070591.1, on the reverse strand, counting down.
CAAATATGCTTTTTTTAGCCAAATAGTTAGTTATGTTGTATGACACATGAAGTGAAGCCATTTAATCTTTACATGTTGTGTTTTTTGCACACTATGAATGACATTGCACTTCAAATAAAGTCCACCCTTTGTCTTCAGTAAATGAGATTAGCAGTGTAATATGGAATGTTTAGGTTATTTAATGCAAGGAAACATGATTGCTCAACACGTTTAGAGCCTCAGTACAGATCTGCACAGTCCTAAAACCATACGTACTGAGAGACTTGTGACTCAAAGGGATTTTAATGAAAAAAAGTTAAAGAGGCCAGTAAAACTAAAATAAAGTGCAGTAGATACAATGGATGAATGAAGGAAGGCTTGAACAAGTACACACACAGGAGCAAGACTCAAAGATGGAGAGACTACAATATATTCAGTTTTTTCAAATGCACTAACTGTTGGCTCTGTTAGTGGTAGATGGATTTATAAACCCCTTTCTGATTGTGCACTAGGACCTCTAACGTGGCTCTGAGGGAGACGTAAAGTGCCAAGTTAATCAAACAAGGCCTGCATTTCACCATCTCTTAAGGTTGGAGTTGGCACACTTTGCAGCGCCAGCCAAGTGTAACACTAAACTTGCACTATGATGAAATGTAAGGGGAAACACAAGGAATAGGTGCCAAATAACACATGCAGTACTTAACAACATTGTGAAACAAAAGGTTTACAATTGGTGGTGTTTCCACTAGTAGAGTGGGGATTCTTGCCAAATGGGTTACTTAGCTTAAATCTAAAGGCTGCTGTGAGTCTCCTTTCATTCAAAATGTAAACATAATTACCTTAACATGTTTTTTTGATTTCTGAAAAAGAAAAAAAAAGTATTCGTCTACATGTGTAATTCATGTGAACATAATATATCTCCATTATAAAATATTTATTTCGCTATTTTATATGAATTGGAAATCTCTGTACCTGCAGTCTATCAGCTATTAGTTGTTTTTCTGGTCATATTATCAGAAGTATTCAAAAAATAAAAAAGAGTGGCAGCGTCAGAAAATGTAAGTGAACATCTGTGCAGGCCTGTTAACAGGAGCCACAGGCTATGATGTAGGGGCCACCTTGTGGCAAAACATAGTGCCTTCCACTTACAGATTAACAGTCACGACAGGGCTCAAATGAACAAACTACATTTGAGAGAAGAGAAAAAAATCCAAACATCACAGTGGATTATGACCATTTCGGAAGTGTTTTTCTGTGATAATAAATAGGGACGTCTCTGCGCAGCCTATCGGATTCCGGGATGCAATACGCATCCAAATGAAAAGAACGCCAGTCCTTTCACTAATCCTTGTCTATCCTTTTTATCTCCGGACTCATAGCAGTCTGATCACTATGGGACAGCGAAGCGGTGGGACAAAGCCATGCGGATGATATTCCTGTAAATGAGAGAAAAAAGCAAGTCTGTTTGACTTCTGTGGGCGCAACCTGGGCGCATGTAGGCAAGCTGCGTATGCGTAAAAGTGGGCAAACATGTTCCTCGTCCTGCTCCTGGGGCTCTACGTGGCCACAGGTCAACTTGTCTCCCCAGTGAGCTCCTGTCCGTCGCAGTGCAGCTGTTTTTACCACAACCTGAGTGATGGATCAAAGGCCAGGTAAGGAGGACGTGCAAATAGAGGTGATTTTATAACAATATATCACACTATCATGTGTTCTGATTTGTGCGCACAGACGCACGAGGGACAGGTCTTGTTCTCCTATGAGGGCAGATGTTTGCATAGAGGTGAACACGTGTACAAAAGATAATTCAGGAAGTGCATGCCAGTCCAATTTTATTTAATGCAGGATTATCTCTCAAAGGCACTTTCAACCTCCCCGTATATGCGTTTTATGTGCCTCTGGATGAATTGGAAAATGAGTCCCCCCCCCCCCCTCCTCCATGATAGCCACAGCGTTTTTGACGCCTGTGACTTTACCACATAGATGTGTCCTTTAGACTTCATAGCATGGTTTAATCTCATATTTAATTTCAATCTTCGATGAAATATCTTTACTGGTTTACTTGTAAAATGTACTTTGATGTGTTATTTGGGAAGAATGACTTGGAAGATAACAGATTCATTCACTGTCTTCTTTTTAGGAGCGTGATTTGCAATGATCCCGAAATATCTCTTGTGCCTGTCGGGTTCCCTGTTGACACATCCAAGCTACGGATTGAGAAGACGGCCATCCAGCGGATACCAAGCGAAGTCTTCAACTACCTCTCCAGTCTGGAATTCCTATGGATGTCTTTCAACACCCTGTCCGCCTTGAACCCGGACAGTTTCCGGGGACTTCTCAACCTGGAAGAGCTTCGCTTGGACGGGAACGCCCTCACCGCCTTTCCTTGGGAGTCTCTCATGGATATGCCCAGCCTGAGACTGCTCGATTTGCACAACAACCAGCTCACCTCGCTGCCCGCGGAGGCCACCTCTTACATCAAAAACCTCACATACCTGGATCTGTCCAGCAACAGCCTGCTGACCCTGCCAACCGAGGTGCTGTCCACCTGGCTTGCGGCAAAACCTGTGCAAGGACCAGAGAGCTCCAAAATGATACTTGGTAAGGGACAGTGCGCATCCTGACATCCAGACTTCATCCACCCAAACCTTCAGGTCGTGGTATATGCCTACCAGAAGTTAAAATATATAATGAGCTAATTTGAACAACAAGACAGAAGGAAAGTGAGTTAATTGATTTTGCACAAAGCAGTGGCTGAACAAAATCGTTGCTATGCCATGTGCTTTGGAAAACAATGGAACACGTTTAGCATTTTAATATAGGATATGGCCTAAAAACATGACTAAATAGTGAGTTATGATCCTATCCTTTAAATTATTTAGACTCAATTTGGTTTTAAATATGTGGCTTTTTCTCAAATATAAAAATTCAAAATTTGAAGTAAAACATTTCTCATTATCCTTCTATATGTGCCTTTGCTAATTCTGAACCAATTAACTCTTTCGAAACCAAGACAAGCGCATAGTTTGATTTAGTGTGGAAGGAGCCTAATGTGCTTTTTGTTTTTGTTTGCTTTTAGAAAAATTGCATGCACAGTGTTGCTTCACTTCATAGCATTATTCATGTTAAGACTACAAGGTATATTTTACTCTCACTTGTCTTCTACATTAAAACCTCATTACTCAGAAACACTGGACAGATGTTCTAGCTTCGGATCTAAAGGCTGGTTCTTTGGTCAAGGACAGGAGGGTGAAATGACAGCAGAACCTGACCTTGATCACTATACCACCTCCACTACCACCACCACCATCATCATCATCATCATCATCATCATCATCATCATCATCACCATCATCATCACCATCATTACCATAGTCATGGTCATGATGTAGTTTATGAATTAAATGTTAATCCTCTTACAGGATTAACATCCTAACATCCACACCAGCCATCTGCAAGCTGGTCTATCACTGTCTCCTGTAGTCTCACTTGTACCCTCACCCTCAGGTCTCCATGACAACCCCTGGGTATGTGATTGTCGTCTCTATGAGCTGGTCCAGTTCCAGAAGTCTCCGACTCTCTCTGTGGCGTTCATTGACACAAGGCTGCGGTGTTCAGCCCCAGAGAGTGTGTCGGGGGTCTTGTTCAGTGATGCAGAGCTGCGGCGCTGTCAGCTGCCACGTATCCACACAGCTGTGGCACGAGTCAGGAGCGCTGTTGGAAACAATGTGTTACTCCGGTGTGGGACTATTGGAGTCCCCATCCCAGACCTGACATGGCGCAGGGCGGATGGACGGGTCCTGAATGGAACAGGTGAGTCAGCAGATCTTTGGATGTCAGGGTCTGAGATAAGACGCTTTTGTCTACACTAAACTACTGTTAATTAAACAGAGAGCTACCAGTGGAGATAGTAAGATTATAAATCTGACTGACAGCTGTGACCACAACAGTGATTTATGCAACACTGATGATGATCAGTGTAACATTGTATAATTACCTACTTGATGTCTCTTTGTACATTTATAATATTTCTCAGATACCACATCATATTTTAATCTACTCTTGTCCTTTTGTAACAAAAGTTTAACAACTGTATTCTTGGATCTCTGCTGTCACAGTCCAGCAGGAAACCTCCAAGGATGGAATCACTTGGTCCATCCTCAGTGTCCCAGCTGTGTCCTTCCGTGATTCAGGAAAATACATCTGCAAGGGCACCAACTATGCAGGGAACGCTGAGGCGGTCATTTCTCTCATTGTCTCTAATTCACCAAAACCTGAGGGGAACCAAACCAGCAACGACAAGAAAGCCAAAGTCAAGAAACCCAATCCGATGGGCAAAGCTGCTTACCAGGAGAAACTTGTGGCCAGATATGTGGCTCCAACCTCCACTCCTTCATCCCCACCTGCACTGGATCCTGGCCTTCCACCTGGCCTAGCTCCTGATCCTGGACCAGCCAGCTACAGCCTAGCTGACAGAGCCACCCCTGGGCCTGCCACCTCCTCCAATCCAGATGCACTGCTGGATCTGGAGAAAACAAATCTAAGTAACCTAGCAGCCAATACCTCGTCGCTGCAGCAGGACCCAGACAGGGTGGTGCGCTCAGTAAAGGTGGTAGGGGACACAGACAATACAATTTATCTGAACTGGAGAGCCCCTAAGGCCAAGAACACAACAGCATTTAGTGTGCTGTATGCTGTGTTCGGAGAGAGGGACATGAGGAAGATAAATGTTGGGGCGGGGCAGAATCGTGTAACCATCAATGGGCTGGTGCCCAGGACCAAGTACATTGCCTGTGTGTGTGTGAGGGGGCTGATCCCCAAGAAGGAGCAGTGTGTCATATTTTCCACCGATGAAGCAGCCAGTGCTACTGGCACCCAAAGGCTCATTAATGTGATTGTGATCACAGTGGCCTGTATCATCGCAGTCCCACTCACTGTCATCGTGTGCTGTGGGGCGCTGAAGAGACGCATTCAGAAGTACTGGGGAAAGAAGTCCAAGGACATCCAAGATTCATATGTGACCTTTGAGACACTGTCGCCCGGCACAAAGGCCAAAGGGCTCGAGGGCGAGTATTTGAACAGACAGAACCCGGAGGAGTCCAACAGGCTCCTATCAGCCCGCTCCAGCCTGGATTCTGAGGCCACAGCTAAAATAGAGGGACAGCCTAATGAGTACTTCTGCTGACGTCATGCTCCAGCTCCGGTTTCCGCTCCACGCCATCTTCCTCGCACTCATCCGCATTCGCATCCACATTCACATCAACATCAACATCCACATCTACATCAACATCCACGTCCCAGTCCAAACCCCAATACCCATTCACATCCCCATCCCCATCGCCATTCACATCCCCACCTCCACCCACATCCGTATCCCCAACACTGCCAGCATTCTCACCCTGAGCAACATCCTGACACCAGTCCCCCTCCCACCCGCTCCCACACGCCCACGCCGTGGGATTCCCCCCCACCTGTACCTCCTCGCTGGATCATGCCACCAACTCCACCTCCACAGAGAGCCAACTTCTATCAAAGGACTTTTGCACGCTGCACTATAATGGAAATATCAGTTTAGAGAATATTTGACATTGTAATTGTTCTGGGTTTCTAGACTATTTCATGTGTCTTGCAGATTGTGTGAAACTCACTGGACTGTCATACATGATAATAGTAAGGCAACATTCAAACACACTTGTTTTTACACCTAAAATAATGTTTTTAAAAGAATCACTAAGCCTGTAGGAGAAAACATAAACGAAAATAGGAATTGTAATAAAAAATTCATCTCATTTGTATGGCCCAGCGAAGAAAACCTCTGCAACCTGATCTGATTTAAAGGGAACTCAACGAAAGCTATTCCATTGTTTATATCATATATGTATGTGTATGATTTGTAAATACTTTTATGCATGATGTACACTTACATATACAGTTAAGTCTGTGCCTCTGTATATATCTGTCATATGTTCTCAGAGAAGATATACACATAGGCATGGTTCAACAATCTGGTGATTGGAGAAAAGCTGGAGCTGGAGAGAAGTACAGAAAGGAGTGAACTATGACACGATGTAAATAGGCTGGAAAAGATCCAAAAAATGTTAAAGATTCCTAGCAATGAGACACATACTGAAATATCTCTATGTATTTGTTTTGTGCCACCTAGAGGCATCATTACCCCGTTAAATGTAGATCTATTTATTCCAATGATATTATTTGAATATAGTTAAATAAACTTTTATATAAACATCTCCAGTTAGCGATGTGTGTTCTTACATGTCTACATTCACCTCAACATATTGATTCATTTTTAAACTGGGTCTCTACTCAGCAAAGATTTGAAAAAGGTTACACAAACCACACTCTTCAATTAATTAATTTCAGCCTTTAAGAATCAGACAACTCTCAACCTCTGAATTTTCTCACCCTTCATAAAGAAGTTGTTTGAAAGTTGCAATGGCTAATAGATCGTACATTAAGGCTTCATAGCTCAGCTATAAGCCATTAATAAGTCAGACTTTTGTGTTGCTAGATTTTCCCTGGCAGGATTTTTTATCCTCCAGTGTATCCTACAGTCTTGATGGTTTATTATAAAGTGTTAATCCCAATCCATTAGTAAAATACACTCACCAAGCATTACTAGGAACACCTATGCAATCTAATGCAATCCAACACAACAGCTTTAACATAAATCCACCTTTTACAAAGCTCATACATTTACAGTTTTTGTTGACACTGTCAGAAAGAGAGGAACACTTATTAATATAGGACAATGCACTCCAGCACACAAACACCACCCACTACGACCTCAATAATAAATATAAAGTAGAATGATCAACTTTCTGACAGTGTCAACAACAACTGAAAATACATGAGCTTTGTAACAGCAGTGTACTGGATTGCATTAGATTGCACAGGTGTTCCTCGCTCAGCAAGTGTGTGTTCATTAAATTAAAGTGGATTACTACCAAACAGAATGGATAAACACCAACAGCAGTCAAGGTTTTTTTTACAACCTGGCAACCCGGAAAACTGGTTGATTTATAACTGATCTATAAAGTTGTATTATATAATTGTTATGTTTTACCTATAAAGTTTCATCCTACTTAAACATATAGCCTACTGTGTCAGATTCCGTCAAGTGTTAATCATGCGTGTCTTGCCCAAGAATTAGATTGACGGTTTGTTCTGAACGCAGTGCGTCAAGGATTAAGCTTAATAGGCTTCTCTCATCTGTCGCACTCGACATGTCTTGAGCACGAATGTAGCCCTCAACTTTAGAAATTTTCGCGGACTATGGACATAATTTGTTTCCTGCTAGTTATTGCTGTGTCCAACATTCATGCGTATGATACTTTTTCTCAATGTTTACGCGGGTGCAGCTGTGTAGAGGACCGACATGGAAGGTAAGATCTTTTCTTATATATAGTCTAATCCTCACCGAGGCTGAGGTGTGTTTAAGACATGTTACTGTGTCATTGGGTGACAGACAAAACACCAACGACCGAGTTTATTGTTTATTGAGAATAAGAGTATGTCTTTTCCAAATAAAGCTGAGAAGGGGAGGTTTTAGTGAAGTATTTTTTTGTCGTGATTAGCCAGTTTAGATTTGAAAAGACATGTTTATGAAGCATCAGGCTCCACAGTAACTAACAGCTAATTTAAACTCTTCCCTGTAATCACAGGTCACTCATATGTATGGAGGAGAGCGCGTTTGGGGCCATACCAGAGAACCTTCCAGATGATATGACCAAAATACGAATAGAGAAATCTCACTTCACTGAAATACCTCGTGGGGCTTTCTCAAATACACCCTCCTTGGAGAACCTGTGGTTGAACTTTAATGATATCACAGTGATAAACTCGAAGGGTCTTGAGGGTTTGGGGAACTTGACCGAGCTCCGTCTGCAGGGGAACAAGCTGCGCTCAGTACCATGGACAGCGTTCGAGGACACGCCAGCCCTCAAGATCCTGGACCTGAAGCACAACCAACTGGACGTCCTACCGGAGCATGCGTTAAAATATTTGCCAGGTCTGACTTACTTAGACTTATCCTTCAATCGACTTACGGTCATATCGAAGGAAGTCTTCCAAAACTGGCCTCTTTATCAAAAACTACAGAGCATGGAGGAGCTGGAGGCGACCGAGCCGAACGTCGTCCTGGCGCTCCACGACAATGCCTGGCTCTGCGACTGTCGCCTCAAGGGCTTCGTGGAGTTTGTCAGGTCTCTGAGCCCCCCGATTATTCTGATGAACTCCTACTTGACCTGCTCAGGGCCGGACTTTAGGTCGGGCAAGTTCTTCCACGAGGTAGACATACAGGCCTGCATGAAGCCGGTGGTCTCCACCTCGTCCTCCAACATCAGCCTGCCGCAGGGCACGAACCTCACCCTGCGCTGCCTCGCCAAAGCCAGGCCAAGCCCGGCGGTGTGGTGGACATATGGCCTGAAGATAATCAGAGGATTTCATGGTAAGAGTGTGATGTCCGCATCATGTCACCCACACACCCAGCTCGAGTGATATCTTGCATAAATTAGATACTTAAACTCACATTTTAATCGCAGACCTCTTAAGAAGAGAAGGGTTAAATCTGGATATTATCACCGCTGATTCTCTCATTGGTGTTGATTAAGAGTGTTGGAGATTATAGTGCACTGCACGCCTACCTAATGTCAGCCGTGTTAGTATACTGTGTAATTAAGTAAACCTCTTCGTCCTTAGACTTAACCTTTCAGCGGTGTGCTTACTCTAGGTCATAACTGCAAGTCAATAGTTCATAGTAAACTAATGGGAACACTGTAACAAACTGCTGCTCCCACTACTGTCCCTGTCACTATCAGTACTAGCCTACTGATAAAAGTCATGTATAGATATATAGGTATAGAATAGAATATTGTAAACTGTACTAAGGTAAAATCACTTTTTATACAAATGTTTACTTTATAATAACAAGTTCTCAAGCAGAAGTACAGTTATCAAATTAATAAGTGAGTGTACTTTTTCTACTGGAAAAACTTCTAATAAGGCACCTTTTATACTTTTTGAAGTTGTAGCTAATGGCTTCAGTGGTTAATACATAATTTGCAACAACTTTTGGGTTGGCTAGTTTTTGAGAAAGTTCCTTTGCTGCCGAGGTATAGTCCATATTAGTCAAAATCACCAATACATTAATAAAATCATTATTAAAGGGTAATGAGTATCTAATGAATCACCAAGTCTGATGGTACATGTTAATAAACTATAAATCCAGATTGTGTTAATTAACAAAGGATCACAGATTTTTCACTGTTTAATAGTTAGCCACTCACCTGTTAAATCATTAATACAGGATTTGTCTAACAATCCATTAAAACAGCACTTTTAAATGTTGATAAGTTGTTCATAAATGTATTTTGTTCTGGATTTCCAACCTGGAAACCTAAAGTTCTTGTTCTATCAACAGTGTTTAACTGATAACACATTAGTAAATGCTTATTAACTATTAATAAACCCTTTACAATTGGCCTTTAGGAAAGTGGTGTTACCTCATGGTGATAATATTAAGCACACTGCTGCCTTGTTGCCACTTGTTTTATTCAAGTTGGACATTATTGATGTTTTGACCACATCATTTGCTTGTCCTTAAATGTGTATTTTATGTATGGATCATTCAATTATTACCATAAAGTGCAGATAAAGATCATCAACATTTTACAGTGTCATTATACAAATAAGAGATAATCCCTAAAATAATTGATATCTATCGTATATTTATGAATGTCTGGTACTGTATGTAGGACTCCATGCTTGCACCTATTCCTTGTGTGTCTGTGTACTGTAGAGGATCAATAGACCATTTTCTCAGCAGACATTCTATTTTTCACAGTAGGAAAAAACATCATCCATTTTTGAAATGGAAGACAATTCATTCATTCTTGTTCAACTTCTGTTCAACAACCCTAAAATAACATTGAACATCTGTATTTTCCTACCAGAGTCTCAGGAAAGAATGGATGAAGACACTATCAGAGCCCTCCTGGTGATTCCCTCTCTCCATGTGGCTGACCGTGGTGTCTACACCTGCAATGCTGTCAACTTCATGGGAAACTCCTCCATCAATGTCCAACTGGAGGTCCACTCTCTTGATGGCCCCCAGTCACCACTCCTTCCTGGCTTCCCAGCTGCACCTGCTGCTGGTGATGAAAACGTCTACATCGACATTCGCATCGCCAAACAGACAGTACGTGGCATCTCCATCGAGTGGTATGCTGCCTTGGACCACCCCACTGAAACCTGGTTCACTATCCACTTTGGCCGTGCTGATGTTAATAAGAAGGAGATGATCTACATTGGACCTGGGATTCACGCATACTCCGTCTCTGACCTGATGCCTGCAACCAAATATGAAATCTGTGTAACCATTAAGAACCAGGCACCACGTCCTGGCCAGTGCATTGTGTTTGTAACAGGAAGTGACATTACTGAGATGGAGCAAAGGGAGAAGCTGATTCATATAGTGGTGATAGTTTTAGCCATGGTGCTGGCTGTGCCTATTGGCATGTATGCCTGCACCACTGATACTAAGTTTGCCTGTCTGGAAGGACTCATGGACTCATGGAAGAACCGACGGAGAGAAAGCAGCTCATCAGGGGTGGAGAGGGAGAGGCAAGGCACCTTCGACAGCCTGCAGGCCGCCAGTGACGAGGACCTGGTCAACAAAGATTCAAATGACAACCGGAAGGTGAGGCGAAGGTCAGAGGACAGGCAGCATAAAGGCAAAGCTGACCACAGCAGACTCACAGCTGAACTATATTAATTTACTATAAATTACCTTGTAACATATGTGACACCTTGTATCAGTTCTTTTTGTAAAGTTTCTTATGTTTGATTGATGTGGCTGGAAAACACTTAGAAAGTAATAGATCTGCTGTATGATGCTGATTTTGATACACATATAAGTACATTAATGTAGTAGAATCCAGATATTGTCTCACTGGGTTTTAATCATATCTCTTCCTTTGTTCTAGGCCGAGGAGAGGGTTGCAAAGATGTGAATGATGACCATTATGTCAAGATTGTAATTCTGCATTTTTTTTTTTGTCTGAAATATGTTGTTTGTCTTATTATGTTATATTTCAGTGTCAATTATATCACAGTTTGGTTGCTGCTTTATACAAAGTCTTTGTTACTGATTTAAATGGAAGATAATTTAAATGAAATCTTTCAGTGTTAGCTGTATACTTTTCCTCTTATCTGTATCTGATCTTTGATAGCACTTTAATATTGTCTTATGTCTTATATATGTATTTATTTATTGTCCTATCTGATCTAATTTCTACTCACCATATTTTTTATTATGCCCAATCTGGAACAGAAAAACCTCTCTAAAAGTTTGCACTTTGCTAATGTCAGTGTCATCATTTAATTTCCCACAAGTATTTTATTAAGTCACAGTTTGTATTAGAGTCAATGAGATGATCGTTACAAGATATCACAATGCATTCTAGCCCTCTAAGAGAGCAACAGGACACATCATGGTCAAAAACATAAAATCTTTCCAAATCACAGCTTTTCGTATCACTTTAAATTACGTTGTTTGTGTGTGGGAGTGCTTGGATTTGTGGGAGAGGGGATCATAGTGTGTTGTATGTTGGCAAAGCATATTTCGAAACAGCATTATGAACAAAACCATAATTCCTTATCCTTTATGTACATGTAAGGTTACCAGGCAATACATCATTTGAATTAAACAGATTTATTAATTAAACTGTGTGTGTGAATCTTTTACAATTCATTTGTTGATGTTGATCTTCACAAGCAGCTGTCAAAATAAAAGGTTCCTAAAAAACCTTAAAGGACAAGTTCGCAGTTTTTCCAAGTCTGTCTTAAAACAACATTCCGGTGCCTGATGGGCACTGAAACAGGTTGTTTCTTGCTGTAATCGCTCCTCCTCTTCATACGTTCATTTAAAGGTCTTTTAATAATGCACTTACAATGTAAGTGATGGGGGATAAAATCCATAGCAAAAATATATTCAACAATTTATCTGAAGCTAATATGGAAGCTTCAGCCAACCATACAGTATAAGACAAACTTTTCATTGAATGTCTGATTGATCAGATAGAGGGCAAAGCCTTCACTCACACTGTATCTGCATTCAATTTATCCATAACAAATGTTTAGAAACAGAAACTCAATTTAAAGTTACTGGTTCATAAACAGGATTGAAATTGATAATCACAATTATTTAGTGTACCACTGAAGTGAACTGTATGTCTTTGTGATCTGTAAAGTTTCATTAACATATGTTTAATCCTGTCTGCGTCACTGTACATGTACGTCACAGCTTCTGTGTCCCACTCCTGTAAACACAACATACAACAAGGCATGCGCCAAACATGATCTTTGCTGACCAACCCGAACAGATGGCACATCGGATATGCATCAGCCAATGGCATTGTTCTTTTGACATAAGACCAAAACACTGGCATCCTCTCCAATATCCCCTCCTGCCATCACTTAATGATCAGCTCACACAAGCCCCCTCCTCTATCTGCATGTGTTGGCCACTGTGAAACAAGGAGATCAGTTCATCCCTGCTGGGGCCCTCTTCTGTTGACTTAAGATCATGGTTTTAAATAAGATTGGCAGCTTTCATTTTCTGGAGCAAAGACACATCTGCTTTCTTGCTTGTTCAGATGTGTTTATATGATTTGCGGGTCAGGGATTGATGTTGCTTTTTGTTGTAATCCTTATCCACTGTGTATGACACAAGACATTGTGAATTCTGTAAACACTCACATCTCAGCTATTTCAGTACTGTGTATACATAAATTACATATTTATTGTTTGGGCATATCATATTTTTCTCCTTACATACCCCATATTGCGTAAAGCATTTAAACATGACTTACAGCTGCTGAGCTCATGCGTGATAATGGTCCAAAATCAAGGGTTAACCCGGTAGAGTCATACGTCATTTGAAAGGTAAATTTGCTTCAAACACATACTAAAGGAGCTTTTTTGAACCCTGTGCGTAGCTTTCTTTCATTCTGAAGCATCAATGCTTTTTGCAACTTTCAACTCTGTAATCCTCTATCAAATAGCCCAGTAATCCTGGCTGCCTCTTACATGGCATAATGCATGATCATTTAGGCTTCTCCTCATATTCCCTTATTTCACTTCAAAGCATTAACAGCTTGCAACATTGAAAGTATATGTGTGTGTGACAATTTTGACCTAAAATTTGGATTTGGTGCCTCAACCAGTTTTATGGGAATGTACTGATCTCACACATTTGTGGAAGCAAAACATCTGTTTAATCTGACAGATTTTAGGGAAGCAGCAAGTCATATCTCAGTTTTTACTTTGTCAAATAAAAAAATAAATAAAAAATACCCCAAATCCACTCTGCGTCATCATAACCAAGTGAAATGTGCCAGCTGAAGCTGCAGAAAGTTCAATGCCAGTCACACACATCTTGTCAATCCAAACTAGAACAGGGCAGATGGACTTTTGGTTTTTAGCCAGCGATGCAATATTGCAGAAAGATGAACAAGTTGGTCCTTGGATTAGGGAGGGTAATCTGCAAATTTCATGTTTTATGTAACTTTGAAATAGTGTGCATGTTTGGCTTATGTCTACACAAATATCCCGTGTGGTCGAGTGTAACTTCATAATTGGTAGTGTTCACATTGATAGTAGAGGTAAGACAGCAGAAAGGGCCTGTATCCGAGTAACATGTTACATATTTGTGGGACATCTGATAAGATTTCACTAAAAACAACAGCAATTGTAATAGATCTTACAAAATCATGTCAGATCATCTGCATATTTCTTTTGTTCCTTGTAAATCCACAGTGTTTGGTCTACTCTGCTTGGTTTAACGTTTAACACATATTACACCAACTTCTTCAGATGTTCAAAGATTCAACATGTCTCCTGTAAGACCATGAAAGATTATTTTTATCCATAATAATTTAGTTTGCGGCAAAGCAATCTCACATCTGTGTTTACAAACCTTTGTCTTTTGCATGATGGATGTGGTCCAAACAGCTTCTTTTCCATTTCCAGAAGGGGGCAGTAGAGCATATTTACAGGCTCATTAGCAAGGTGTTGGGCCTAAACTCATGACAACAAAGCTGTGTGTTTCACAGTACCTTCAAGACTACAACCTGAGTGTCCTGGACTAAGTATATTATAATCCAGAGCAGTTGTAGCTGGTTGTGGCCAGATATGCCACACAGTCCCACTGTGAACCTAAACATCTGAAGAATCAGATGACATATAAAATATGTTTTCCCAAAACTTAAGTTTTCAATTAGTTGTGTTAATAAGTCGGTAATCCGACTGCATGTTCATTTAAATTTGAAATTACAAATGATGTTCGTTTATTAGTAATAAAATCCACATGTTTTGACAGCAACTGTTTTTTTGACAACAAAAAAAGACACCCATTAAAACAGATACACCACCAGATATAGTAAACAAATAAACAGTCCTGTAAATCAGTAACATACTGTGTTGTGACTGCTGCAAAACAGGGCTCTAAGCAGTGCTGTACACCTGCGCAGAAGGATTAAAGGTCTTTCTTGAGTGATCACTTTGGTTCCTGTCCCCCAGGCTGATCTCTTTAGTCAGTTCAAGTGTCATGAAATCTCTTCTAAGGAGCTTGGTGGGATCCCAAATAAACAGTCTCACTTGTTGGAATCTGAATGACTTCATTCCTGACAAGGGATCTGGGTTGAAGAAGTTTAAGCCACTAGTGGGTCAACAAAAAAGGTGGGATTAATCTGTTACAAAATGATAGAAACAAGAATCACATGCTGATTTATCATAAAATGGAAACATGTTTTCTTCTTCCCATCTCATCGCATTTTTGATAGATAAGGGTGATGCATTAAGTGGCTTCAATGCATGTTTGTGAAAACACAGACACAGACACACACACACACGCACACACACACACACACACACACACACACGCACACGCACACGCACACACACACACACACACACACACACACGCACACACGCACACACGCACACACACACACACACACACACACACACACACACGCAATATAGCACTATGAATGTGACAGCAACCTCTTCTGCTCCAGTCTCATCTTGAGTTCTGAAACCAGCGCTTTGTTCACAGTGTCCTGTCTGGTCATTGCTGGCTTCTTTTTAGGTTTGACTGCCACAGCAGCTGATATGGTGGGTACTGTCCACTGCCTCTCCCCTGGGATGTAGGGTGGTGGTAGAGGGGGGCATGGACCTGGGGCTTTGGGTGGTGGAGGTGGGGACCAGTTCCTCACAACATTGGTGACATTGTTGTTGTAGTTGACATTTTCCACGACGACCTCCGGCTCCGGCTCCTGCTCCTCTTCTTGAACTCGAAATTTCTCTTCAGGATGTTCCTGTTTCTTGAAGGGGTTTTTTAAGTTCCAGTTGTGTTGATTTCGGGGTCTCCTCCTCACACGTCGGTTAGGCAGGACCCGGTTGGACTTTTTGTTGCGCATGAATGTTGCAGTGGAGATCATGACCGTGATAATGACCATGAGACTAATGACACCAGCAAGCATGCCTAGGATTTGCAATGGCTTGTTTCTATTCTGCATTAAAAAAGATCCCAAAGGCCCCCCCTTGAGTTGGGTCTGTAAAAGAGCACAGGGAAAATTCACATCCAGTGGACTGAAGTCATAGTCTATCACACAATGATTAACCTCTAAGTATTGTCCCCGCTATGTTCTGTATTACTGCATGTATTCACCATTTGGCTAAATATATCATTTGATGTGCAAAATGCAAAACTTGTGTAATCCACAAAAAACTTATTGTCATAATACTGCCACTATCTGCATAATAACTATATACTGTATTTTTTCTTCTTCTTTTTTCTAAATATAAGATCATATCTTAATTCACTGTTCTCCTTTTTTATATTTTGTCAAGACAAGATCAGAGAGGTTGACTGGGAAACCTATTGCTGAGACCATTCAGCATTTGAGTATTAAAACATGAATCAATGTGAAAATGAAAAACAAGAACTAATTTATTTACTTTAGTTGTGGTTGTGGTGTCATTATGTGAGAAGTAAATCAAAACATGACAAATAAAAATCATGGGAATTATTGTGCTCCTGTACTCTTTTACAGACACAGCCTGGTTCTACTACAAAGTCTCTTTAATATGAATTGCTATAATTTTTTTTGTACCACAAACAACATTACTGGTGTGCTGATGATCTCAAGGCAAGCTTCATTTATGGCACATGCCTCCTTATAATCTTTCTGATCTTGCCCTGAGAATTTATGCGAGACTTTTTCACAGAGTTCCAGTATATAAGAGTTGAAATGAAGATTGTCAGTGAAATGGCGAAGGTGACAATGGTCAAACAAATCCCAAACACAGCCCCTGGACGTTTCCTTAGGCCCAGGAAGTATGAGAAAAATCTGGATTTGATCTGAAAACATGACAATTGGATTTGGGTGAGATTACGATCTTTTATGGCTGCAGATTTTAAACTGCTACTCAAAGCAATCAAATATATCCTGGGCTATGATGACTGTTCTGTAGAAAAGCTGCACCTGCTCATACAAATTGATCAGACGTTTCAACCTACTGTCACTCTCTATCTAGGGAGTGACAGTAATTAAACTCTAACTACAAGAACTCAACTCCCAGTTTTAACTGACATGCTGCTACTAATCTATCTTGTTGCTACTTACAGCTTCAGTGATGTCGATTTTGACGACTGCGGTAGTGCTGAAGGACGGTTGGCCTTGATCTCTGGCCTGCACCACCAGCGACCAGGTACAGTCCCTTTGCTTGGTGATGTTCTGAATGATGGCCATCGACTTGATGTAGGATTTGAGCATTATCTCCCCTGTGTCAGCGTTGATGTCAAAAATATTGCTTTCTGGGTCAGATTTCATGATGGCATACTCGATAACATTGTTGGGTACTTCTGCATCATCGTCTACTGCCTGTGGGTTTTCATAAAACTGTAATGTTACTGGCATGATCCTGAGTTACGTTTTTTCAGACTCAAAAGTAAATCACAAGAGGGCATGTTACCTCTATTTTCACCGGTGCTCCAATAACCATGGTCTTCTCCAGGAAGTTGTCATTGAACGCAGGAGGGTGGTCATTCAGGTCCAATACAGTCACAAAGATCTCAGCCAGGTTGTACTTCCCCTCTGCGTCCTCTGCTTTCACATAGAAGTTATATTTGGACTTCACCTCTGCATCCAGGCTTGCCCACGGCTGTGTGTAGATGATCCCAGATACAGACTGGATGAAGAACCTGTAAATTGTGACATAATTTTATAAACTTGATTTAGATTTATGTCATACATCCCTTTCCATACAGAATAGAACATGATTTTCCTCTGGAGTTTCTCATCCAGAAATGTAGTACTTCTGTCACAGGCCAGATTTACTATTCTTTGTGCTACTGATGCCCGAGTCCAAATTAGAGCTGAGTAATCATAGTGAATAGATTACAGTGTATCTTTGTGTGGTTTCACAGGGAATTATGTGCTGGCCACTTCCCTGACTTCCCAGAATCTTGTATTCTCAAAGGTTCCCAGTAACACATAGAGATGCTGCACAGATGTAGCCAGATGTAGCAGATAGATAAACTGTTGTTTGTAAAAAGAATAGTTTCAGCTCTTAACTCCCACTAAGGACACAAATTGTATTTTTTAAGTTTCTGTTTTTGTACAGCTTGAACAAGGATACAACATGTTAAACAGTGATTTTGTAACTTTGGAAAGAGCAAGGCTAGGGTGTTGATCTCATTGCAAATACATTTTTTTTTCTCAAAATGTTAAACTATCCCTTTAAAATAAAACTTTCCATGCAAATACAGTGCAGCTCTTCAGTCATGAACATGTGAACAGCTAACCTACAGTATAGAGCAAGAGTAGAGTGAGACTGAGACAGTGACTGATTTGTTTAGTTACCCCACAGTGACTTTGTCACGCTGCCAGGTAGTCAGAAGCAAAGAGCAGTCTATTTTCTCTTCCAATCCGTTTAGAGGATTAGCAAAGACAGAGGACAAGCAAAGAGCAGGACTGTTATATATGTATATAGAAATGCTAAATGTTTGCAGCCACAGAAGCAAGAACTGTTGTATTGTATTGCTTCATGACAAGTTCAGAGAGGCATTTTGGAATAATCTGAAGTGACACAGCAACAAAATGGCTTTGACTAGACAAGTATATGCACTAAGCTAAAAGTGTTCCAAATCTCTATCCTCTGATTATTTTTATTGGATGCTACGTGACATCACATATCTCCTCTAATTCTTTGCTACAGAGATCAAAATCTGCACTGAGAAGTCCAAACATACTTTATTTTCACCTACATTTGATCATACAAGCTGTTTATTGGGAACAGCCCCAAGAGATTGAACATTATTGCCATACACGTGTCTGTTTACATTTGTGCACGTTGGTATTGATGTTTCCAAATCCAAGTATATTATTCATCTAACACATGCAGTTTGAAATGTGGTTAAAAAAAACAAATCATTTTCAACAGTAATTTAGTGTCTAGCTGAAGGGATATGAAAGGAAAAGCTAGCTTGACAATTGCTGTGACAGCAGGCTTTTTTTCTCTGAGTCTACTGGAAATCTAATAAAAATTGAGTTGAGAGAAAATAACAGGAAATCCTTGGATGGACTATGGTGCTTAGGTGAAATAATCACAACCAAGTTCGATATTTCCATATGACTCACAGGCAGATGTGTTTATTTGGTTGTTGTTTTTTTTTGCTTTTTTTCCCTCTCTTTTTCGTTCTCATTTGCTGGAACATAATCAGCTGGTTTTCTCCACAAACACGAGTTTACTCTGACATAATTACATAATACACATGGACCAATGAATAGACATGCGAGGCAACAAAAAGCTAGACTGAAACTTTAAAAACGTGCTAATAGTTCAAACATTATACAAAAAAATCCATTTTGAAGAATGAATTAAAATGGCCATCTTTGGACGGATTTAGATTTTTAATATGGGACTCAGAAGTTGAGAAAATGCTGATCAATAATTGACAAGTAAATGTCAGTGAATGTGTGGAGGTGTACTGGCATTGTTGTTATGGAGATGGAACCATGTTATGAGGATGAGAGGAATTTGAAGGGGGCCCAGAGTTACCTCCTGTGAAAAGAGCCCATTTCTTTTTTATCCCCCTGCAAAGCTTGGCTTAAGTTGCTCTTATACTCACAGGTCAGCTCCTGATCCATAGATAGAGTACTTCACTTCACCCCAAGGACCTGAGTCTGGGTCTGTTGCCTGTCGGAAAAAAAACAGATTACAGAGAGAAAAAAATATGAGTTTGGTTTTAGCACTTACATAAATTAGGTCAGTTCAACATAACTTTCACAGCAGTCAGGATAATCTGCAATTTCTATTTTAAGAGTTTTTGAGCAATATGTAGCACAGGGAGTTAAGGCCACATATTATTCCAGGTTCACCAATATTTTCTACCTTTCTATGTTGAGGTTGACTCAGTACATTGAGCGGGACTGGAACACGATGTTACAGGGGTAAGCTATAAAAAGACTGATTTTGTCATAGGAACAGCATCATGTCATCAGCTAATCTGTCTGTCTGTTGCTGCAGGGATGCCTGTTCACTGTCTCTATGTGTCCAAGGTCACTTGTTGGCTGCTCTTTTATCTGATTGAAATTGCCTGGGATCAGGCAGCAAGCCTCTGTGGTGTTCACGCAAGGGCAGGATTTATTAGTGAGCCTCCCCACTGCGTTGAGTCTCTGCCGGGAGGATATGAACTGACAAGGGCAGAGGATGAGATACTCCAAAATCTATCTATCTATCTATCTATCTATCTATCTATCTATCTATCTATCTATCTATCTATCTATCTATCTATCTATCTATCTATCTATCTATCTATCTATCTATCTATTTATTTATCTATCTATCTATCTATCTTATACTCATGCCCCCAGCAAACCCAATGTCCTTAAAATGATTCATGTTATCTCTGCACATATTTTATGCCACAGCTGCATGTGCTGCTAAGCATTAGAAAAAAAACTGGGAATTTGGTGTTACACAACAAAATGAAAGTGATAGCCATCTGGCAGCTTACCTCGCCTAGCTTTTATCTACATCTTTTCACATATTATCCCACCCCACCCCCCAAAAGTCTACATTTAGGGAATTAATGGCTCTCTTGGGCATTTTGTTAAAATCAGCATTCCTCTTTAGCCCAGAGTGACGTACATTGGTGATGACATGTATTTTTAGGCAGGATGAACACTGACTCACTGTGACTGACACCACATTGGAGCCACCGGGTGAGTTTTCTGGAATTCTGGCTATGTAGTAATCAGAGGAGAATTTGGGTGCGTTGTCATTGGTGTCCAGGAGGTGGATAACAATGTCTGCTGTGGCGCTGAATCTCTCTGGTGTATCAATCTCAACTGCAAGTAGCTAAAACATGACAGAGACACATCAATGTAACAAAGGAAATGGGAAATGTGCATTTGTCAATTCATAGTGTTTCAATCTGCTGTGATGCACACTTAGTGTAATGGGTTAACCTTGTATGTGAGAAAATGGTGTTTCTCATAGTCCATGGCTGCAGAGTCTTCCACTAAGATTGTGACTTGAGCCTCATTGAGCACAGTCTGAGGGACGACTCGCAACATTCGTCCTGGTCCAATCAGTCTTAGGTTGAATTTAGCATTAGCGCCCTGCGAGTACAAGGATATCATCATATTCTTCCAAATGTCTCACTGGTGAAAATTATGTTATTTTATATATATACCTATTGATAGTAATCTGCATTTGTTACAAAGCCATTGCACACAGTTTAATCCATCTAGGTCCATTCAATCAATATAAAAGCCTTTCCATTATTAACATAAGAGAAATCAATATCAGTCACAGCAATATTATTCTTGAATAAAATATAATATCATTGGACAAAGCGAGTGTGCCCTGATGTTGTAACAGTATTATCAGAGATAATATTAGATGCACATCATGAGGCTCATACAAGGAGTAGGAAACACAAAGAGACTTGCATAAGCTGACAAATGGCATAGTTAGGGAGCACCTTTAATTTGTGATGGCTTACTTTCAAATTTATGCAATTTTAAAAGGATTGTCTGTGATAATGGTAGGCTTACAGTCATTTCATGGTCAGAAATACAGCCTGTGGTCAGTACACAGTGTTGTGGCACAGGGAATGTTGATTTAATCAGCTCCTCATTAGATAATAATGTAATATGGTCAGAAAATGAGTATTACACAACAAGTATTACTGTTCCTCTCTCCTGGCTGACTGAGGCAACTTTCAAACACAATAATACCCTTATCAGGACAGTAATGTTCTTCCCACCTGATCGGAGTCATTGACAGTGATTTTCAGCCCCCGGAGTATCTCTCCTTCTGGTGGATGCTCGTACATGGTCAACTCAAACATGTTTTGTGGGCCGTTCTCTCCGTAGAAAGTAGGTGGATTATTGTTCAGGTCCACCACCCGGATCACCACCGTGGCCAGCCCATATTCCATGAGTCTACCTTCAGGACTTACTTCTGATGCCTGGGCACAGGAAAATAGATATGCCAATCAGCCCATATTTATCACAAATTCTAGTTTATGTGCAGTTGAAAATTTTGCTACATCCATATTTTAGTTAACCGTATAAAATATTTCCTTGATCTCAGGTGTGCAGATGTGTTACAGTGCTAGTAGATTCACTGTTTTTAAATGTCATTAAATTTGTGTAAATAGATTCTTTTCTTTCTTATCATACAGGCAATTTGAAAAAAAGGGAAAAGGGAAAATAGAAAAAGAGAAAGTAGGTCTTAAATCTTAGTTTACAGTAAACAAAATGGATGAAGCAAAACTTACCTTGACTTTAATGTTAAAGATCTCTCTCTTCAGATAAATGGGAAGAGTCAGCAGGGTGATACAACCGGTTGTTTTGTTGATGCTGAAAACACCATCATCACCTGCAGATACAAGAACAAACTTACAAGCATGCCAACATTTCTGCAACAAATTTTTTTTTGCTTCTATTATTCTAGCTTTTTTGTTTTGTTTTGTTGAGTGATACGCTTACCATCGTAAAAGGAGTAATGGATTGGATTTGGGCTTCCCACATCACCATCTTTTGCAACAACAGTGAATATTTCAGATCCCTGGAAAAAGATCATCAGTTTTTGAGGTTACAGTAAATAATATTGAAGCAAAACTGATATCTAGTTGTAGACAGTATATGGGAATGAGTGTAGCTTCCTTAAAACAGAAGTTATTGTAATATTTGTCCAATAACTTATATACAGCTCTACTGTATTTATTTCAAGCACCTTGGCCAAAAACAAATAATTAAGTTTAATCTTACAAAATGCTTTCAACAAAAATGAAGCAGTTTTTTTTAAACTTGAGTCAACCCTTGCCTGCCACAAACCTCAAAAATATGTTCTGTACAAATGAACTTTAAAATGCTATGTTACAGTATTCCTAATTATTCCTGTTTGGATGAAAGTCAAATGGTGTAATCTCTGCTATGTGATGAGCAACTGCAGTGACATTTAGTGACTGAGTAGATAATGTGGCTTTTACATGCTGTGAGAAAAGACAACAAGGGCATTACTATAAAATGTCAGCAGTCAAAGCTGTTTAGTATGAGATAATGTTGCTGTGGGTATGGACTCCTTTGTAGATTCACATTTATGCTGGAAGACATTTTTCATACTCACCGGCACAGAGATTTCATAAATGTAGCCAAAGTAGGGTGTCCCAATAAAAGTTGGTGGTGTGTCTTGTGCATCTATCACATTGACTGTCAGGGTAGCAGACGAAGACAGAAACTGCTCCTTTCCATTGAAATTCCCACCACCATCCTAGAGCAAAATAAATATACATTAAAAACATCATCTCTGAAAGGTGTATTGTAATTTTGTTAGATATTTTCTCTGTCATGTTTATATTTTGTAGTATTCATAACACTTTATTACTGCATGTTAATTAAAGTATCATTAAATTCAGAGAATGTTTCTGCTGGTGGAGGCATGACATTTTAGTTTCCAAGTATGAACTGTATCTAATCTTTTGACAAAATGATTCCTTTCAGGACTGGGTGACTCTTTTCAAATAAGGTCACTACATGTATAAGACTCTGCTGACATTTTTCATGTAAAATGTTAACTATGTGTAGACATGATTAACATTATTTGTGATTCTTAGTTTATCATGTTAGCATCCTTATGTTTGCTAATTAGTAAAGGTACAGGAAGACGTTATAAGCTTTTGACCAAAACTATTGGACAGTTGTGACTGATGGTGGTGCTGTATGAAATGTCAGGACATTATTATGTGATTAGGAATCATCCTCTGGAGAAATTGAATATATACAAAATTTCAAGTAGTTGTTGAGATATTTCACTCTGGACTAAAATGGTGGAACGACTTAATGACAGACTGGCATTACCATCTGTATGCTATGCTGCTTTACTTTAAAAACAATGTTAAATATATATTCATCCTCAAAAGGCAATTTTGAAAATATTTTGAAACCTGCATTGTTTTTCATTCATTTTTTCCCGTTTTCGATGGATCACTGTATGTTTCTTGGCATATCATTGCCACTGACTGTAAGTAGTGGAATAGCCTGAATCCACAGTACACTCATGCCATGCACATGCACACATGTGAGCAAAAGATACAAACCAATCAGGAATCAGCTGGCAGAAAATATTACATTGTAGTCAAAAACTTGACTAGTGAAATCACACTATTGCACAATGTAAACGTTTAATGAGTTGGAATACACCCTGTACCTTTGCAATTACAGTGATGAAGTGTGTTTTTGTCTTCTCAAAGTCCAACTTTTCTCCAGATTTGATACGGAGGACTCCACTATGTCTGTCAATGGCAAACAAACTGGGCAGAGGATTCTGTAACACAGAACAGAACAAAAGCAGGATTTTAAAAGTGCACGCACACAATCAAATAAGGTCACATGAGTAAAAGCATGTCACTGAAACCCCTAAACCCCATTACAACCACTCACGTGAGATATCATGAAAAGTGGTCAGATGGCTGCATAAAAACACTCACCAGCCACTTGAATTAGGCCACATTCTGTATAAAGTCTATCTCTTTGTCCATCTGGATGTAAAGAGCCCATATGCTCAAGGACAGTGCAGGCAGGTGAAAGCTGCTGTGTCCAGATGTGCATGGCCTCAGTCATCACTGTCACTCTAGGCCAGCTGTTCTCTGGTCTTAATAGCCCAAAGTGCAAACGAACATCCCTTGCCACCCTACGCCAAAGCAGCCCTCTAAGCTCCCAATACCTGACACAAATGTAATTGTGATTTAATCCCCATCTACATAACCAGCAAATTTCTGCAAATGCACAGTTACACACATGAACACTTGCGAGTTTAAATTATGTTAACTTCATTAATAGTACATCTATGAATTTTTATATTCTTTATATTACACACAGATTAACATTAGATCTGGCCAGTTTCAGCTGGTGTTTCCTATGAGAGGCAAGTTTCAAAATCTATATTTACTACCTGGAGGTAATATGTGATGGAGCCCCCTGAGCCTGTGTCTCTGTCCACTGCCTCAACATTGTAGATGCTGCTTCCAGGCGCTGTTGTCTAAAAAAAAATCACAGCATTTAGAGCTTGAAGAGAAACCCCCAATTTATCTATTGTATCTGGCAATAAAAATCACATTCTTATATGTTTAACATACTCTTTTTCTTGAATGTATCAGTTAAAAGGCACACCAACATTTGGCTAACTTACTTCCAATACATCAATGAATGCAGGCAAGTTTTGGAATTCAGGCTTTTCATCATTTGTGTCCATTACAAATATTGTGACTCTTTCCACAACCTGAAAAAAACATAAACAACCTATGAATTCAAATGCATACTGATTCATGTGAATCATGGATTGGCATAATGTCACACTGAACTTGAACTGATACCTTGCTTTGCCCATCCGTAATGCTGACAAGAACGTCAATAGAATCTTGTTTCTGAGCAGAGATGGGAAATTAAGTTAATATAAAGACATACATGACTGAAAAACAATTTTAAGTTTACATTAAGAGTCACTTTGATATTTTTTCTACCACAATGTCCTCTATTAAGTTTACCTCTCTGTCCAGCTTTTCAATTAAGGTGATGTTTCCAGATTTGGGGTCAACCCTGAAGTATTCTCTGGACCCAGGATCAAAGGAAACGCCATAGCTCACCTCATGGCCTTCAGGGTCTGTGCCATTGAGGCAATAGATTTGTGTACCTGAATGAAGACATAACTTAGTTAAATTAGGATCAGTTATGTGTAAAACAGCTTCTAAT
Source organism: Scomber japonicus (assembly GCF_027409825.1). Classification (NCBI taxonomy): domain Eukaryota; kingdom Metazoa; phylum Chordata; class Actinopteri; order Scombriformes; family Scombridae; genus Scomber; species Scomber japonicus. Next base: position 17,448,263 of record NC_070591.1, on the reverse strand, counting down.
ATACAGTATACATCTTGCAGCTTAGTTAACTCAATGTTTGGTTAAAAACTGTTCAGGAACAAACCAGGCTGAGACACAGTAAACAATGATATGTTAAGTATCCTAACTGTGGGACAGCTGCACCACATTCACAGCCAGCAAAATGGCCAACAGGTGTCATCAGCAGATGAGCATGTTAGCGTGAGTACATACATGTCACATTACATCTGTTCATCTATCAAAACAATTTAACATACTGATCACTCAACCAAAACATGTCACTTTGTTCATTGGTTGTTCCACCAGCCTATTAGCTGTCCACACTGAATGTCCTGTGTCATAGGTTGAGCTCACCAATAGCTGTGTCCTCTGAGAGGCTAAACAGTGCCAGGTTCCCATTGTGGCTGTAGGGTCCATTGTCATAGAAATACGGGGCAAAGTCTGCTTGTGCTGGGGACAACGACATGCATAAAATGAAATTAGTGTTAAAATAGCACACATTTTATGTTATTCACCTTATAGCAACACTAGGCAACTTTGAAAGAAGAAGTAACATAATATTTCTCTTACATATTGAAAGTTAAATTCATAAGCTTATACACTTCATCTGCTGGATGTAGTACACTCAGAGCTACAGTTTTACTCTGGTGGGTATAGTGGTAAATGCTGATGTTAGCAAACTAAGATAGATATTGCTGTATAATGGGCATTACTGAGTTCGTTTGCTGACTTCTATACCACTATCACATAATTGCCAAAACAATAAAAATTACAGTCTGGCTTTAAATACTAGATTGACATGAACAAAGCTGTGTGCGCTTACGTCCCCCTACTTTCTCGGTCACTTTGACTGGGATTACAGATGAGTTACGTCAAGCTCCTAAGAAACCATTTCTATACTTAGACCTGAGATATCTGGTGGCACAAACAATGCTGTTTTTGTTTGTTATATCACAGTCTGTAGCTATATTGATTTTAAACATCTTTGAACCCTAATTTACAAATTAAACCAATCTATCAGTATGGTAGTCAAACAACATATAAACTCACATTCAAATAAACAGATTAGGCAAGAACATGAATTAATTGAAAACAGAACAGCATTACATTAAACTGAGTTACCCAGAAGATTTTAAATGTATCTGACCAGTATTCACAATCTGAGCACAGCCACACGAACCAACTGTAAACAGAGAATGAATCGATTCAACTTACCAAAGCAGGCATGCACAAACACAAAAAGAAGTGGCAAATGTAAGATCTTTACATTCTTCATCCTAAAGAATCAAGTCATGAAATCGCACCATGAAGATGCCTCTGTTTGGAGCGTTGTACATGAGATGCAGCTCTCAAGGTGTTTGTGGACGAATGTGGAGGCTAAAGGCAGCTGCTCACATGTTAATCCAATGACACATCTTAAGAGTCACTTCTGGGCCCTCACAGTCCAACTGGGCTTCTTCTTTAGCCACCAATCCACAGGAGATGGCAGTGTCGACAGGTGAGACAAGCAGTATGCAGATGATGGACAGGTATATTTTTCATATTTTAAAAAAAAGATTGTCGACCAATATCTTTTATTCTCAAGGTAAGAAAGGTTAACTGTCAAAAACATTTGGCTAAATTCTTCTTATCCTTTTGTTTTTCAGTATCATTCTTCATTCTGATTCTAATTTTTGTATCTACAACAACATTGGATCAGGATGTTTAATACTATATATAAAAATTATGAATGATCACAATTTCTGCTACTGTAATATTTTGCTTATGTAAACAATTTGACTATACCACTGCATTAACAGCTATAATACCTACAAAGAATTGTTATTAATAAAAGGTGTTTTAGTCCTCGGTGAATGAGGATTCTGTACTAAATGTGACTTTTCTGAACTGCCTTTAAATTAAAACAGGAAAGTGCTGTAATCAACCCTGTGGCAGACAGATTAAAACGGGTAAAGTATCTATACTGTAATTCTGGTCAGTGTTCACTGCATATACTACCATCTGTTATGCACTCCACAACCATCTGTTGCATTAGGGAAAAGAAAAAAATCTCCACTATTTACGCAATTAATTGAATAATCATAAAGCAGAGGATGATGCAGATGAAAGTAGTGAATGATCTCATGTGATTATAATTCCTGTTTGGTTGTTATGGTCATTAATCATGAAATTAATGCATGAATCTAAGTAAATTTTGCCATTCAAAGTCTCTCAAAATGCCTGAATGACCCTCCTATTTAATCATAAAACCAAAAGTATCCGTTTTGTAAAATTTCACTGTATAAGTATTTACTGTATTTGAAAGTGTTCTCTATGATCTGCAAACAAACACCCAAAAATGTTTGGATTTAAAAAAAAAAGAAAAAAGTTAACAATTATGTTATCTAAAACATTTTAGAAGGTTACAAGATAAAGACTTGGCAAATGGGGAAAATAATATTACATATGAAATATTTTCCCATTAATATGTATACACACAGAACAATTGTATGGTGCTGTGGTACACTATCTTTACATGTTGCATGCAAAGGGATTTACACACATGAATAAACCTTTTACAGTCCATTCTCATGCTGAAATGACATTTACTTTATAATCTGAATAGTTGGATATATACTACTGCATATAGCACAACCTCTGTGTGGCTGCTTATTGCACAAATTGTGCTTTCCTCAAACTGTAAATTGGAGAAGGATACACATACAGAATGAAAGCCAACAATATATTTTTTAAGAACATCAGATTCAAGATCAGTGACCTCTGGCTGCAGTTAAATTCCCTGCATGTACAGTGAGACCTTTTAGATGAAAAAGAGCACTCTGTAAAGATGAGGGAGTGTTAAAAGGCACATTGATTATTTTAATGACATTTGAAGCAGAATGTGTGCAACTTTCACTCAATGGCCAAAAAATATATCCACGGGGGGAAAAATCACCTGTGGGGTTACTTCTGTATGGTAAAGGCTGTGGCCTTTTAATTCTCGTGGTACTGGCAGATGGTGGACCTAAAGATTAACCCACTGTGGTCTAATCCCTCTTCATCTTGTAATGCACAGGGCCTGTCTGTGGACACAATGGCTCCATCATCAGACATCAATGTAAAGCACAATTAGCACACATTATGTTGTGGAAAGCAGCCACAGAATCAACTGCTGAACATGTTTTATAGAGTGTGCAGTATCAATAGATTATCTGTTTGTTTTGTTGATCAGCCCATTTTTTGACCATTGTTTAAAAATGTAAACCTGCAGATTTGTACACGTTCCTGCACACGTTGCTGTCTCAAACCTGTATCGACTCCTTGTAATGGTCACTGTAAAAAATCATACGGATAAAAGCTTGCTGCTCATCTTTTGTCATCTTCTTATTTTCTAATCTTGTGCCTTCAATCACAAGCTGTAGTCTGCCCATAGGGAAATTTCAGAGAGGTACTTATCACTTTAGCTTGCTGCTGCATTTGCATAACATGATGTGGATTACTGTCATCAGTAGACCAAAAAAAAACCTACATCTAAATAGGTTCAGTGTTTCCTGAAATATTTAGATCAGTATAAATCGACATGGATGTAGAATTTCTAAAATCATGTTGGATGATGACCAGATGGGCCACCTCAGTCATGGTTCTACTTTAAAAGGGATATTGACTTAATGTGACTAAAGGGTTTTAGCATCAGCATGAAAACAAACAAAATGTAGTAGGTCAAGAGCAGGAGAGGATGTAACACAGTAGTTAATACTTTGTTTCCTCCTTAGTTGTATTCTTAAAAAAAGAGCATCTTTATTAGGGACCACATCAAAGAACTTCTGTTATAACCTCTCAAGCCAGCTGGCATTGGTCTATGGATGGTTTTAGAGAGAATTAAATCCAAACCAATGCATCTGCTTATAGCTTCTGCATATTGTAAATATAACATGAAGTACCTACAGGGCATCTGCTTTATTGTGTACTACTTCAATCAAAGCTAAATCAATTTGTTTGCCATTGCATTTAGCTACAATGATTTGGATTATTTGGATTTAAGATGTATGGTGCACATTTTAGTCTATCCCATCTTATTTTATCTTAACTAGGTTATCATTTTAAAATTGTACTTTTTTCTCAGTGTCTCATGAATAGCATGTTGAATTATCCTGTGTAGAAAATGTTCAGTACAAATAAAGCAGTGGTAATGTGATTCAGCAAACAATTTTGTGTCCTATGTGGTCAGTTATTTTATCATCAGAAATAATATTTAAAGCATTCAAAAATGTATTTTATTTTCAAATGACATGGATTGATTATATGATAAAATACTTTCTTCCGCAACATTTGGGTTTTCTGTGTATGATTACAGATGTGGCTGAAGTTTCGAGCACGTTTCTGGCCTCTTATCAAGAAGTGATGTTGACAGAGAGATCTGCAAATAGAATTAGTCTGGCCCTCGTCCTTTGCGTGTCTCTGAAACGTGAGGATCTATAAAAATGTCAAATAAGTATGTAGATTTGATCAGTTTATCACTATGACATCAAGGACATTTTGGATTACAAGAATCCCAAGTATACCAAATATGTACCGTACATATCATATCATATTCAAAAGTATCAAAAGTGTTTCCAGTAGTTGGTCCAATATGTAGTGAACTTATCAGTATGAATATTTGTTTTTGTAGTAGTGAACAAAAATATTGCCTTAGTAAAATCCTTGTTTGTTTACCACTGCCTAAAAAAATAAATTATAAAAGGAAATTTGTAGCGTTCACTCGGAAAAATAAGATTGACCAGTTCAAAAATAGAAAGGGAAACTTTAAATCATTTTTAGCCTACAGTACTTGTGTCACTACAGGATCACTCTGTCTGTTAGAGCACCTGTTGTCAAGATACCCAATTCAGCTTTTCCATTTTGGATTATTATTGATAATCTCGAGTGCGGTTTGCCAAGGGCAGAGGTTCGCTTTTAGTCCTGGTCCACTCTACAACTAGGTCACTCCTTTAATCTCTCCATGCAGAGTATACTGTAGGTTAACAGCCTTTTCATTTCATAAACCGCAGAGTGCTGATAGTCAACATACAGTACAGAGTCATGAATCAAGCAAAAACCCTAAAATATATGACACGCTACTTCTGCAAGAAATCATCGTGAAATCAAATGAGCACTACCAGGTGTCCTCTGATGTGTTAAGGTCATTTATGTAATATACTAGTTCTGCATTATGGACTGTAACACGATTTAAACAATGATCTTGAGGCCTTAACATGTAAATCACATACAAAACATGAAAAGCATCAATAACAACAATCATAACATATTTTGCTTATAGAATGCTTTTCAAGATATTCAAAGACACTGGATACATACAAACTTTATAAAAAACAGTTCAAATATACTCAAGAGACCAAGGACTGATTTAGTAATTGTGGAATTTTGGCCAAATCTAGCCCCCTAGCAAAAATATTTGCCCCCCTCATGAAAGTTGAACTTTTACAACTTACAACAAAATCTTCACAAATCTACTCTAGACCACAACATAACTTGAAATGAATAAGAAATCCCAATGATTATAACCTTTCCATCCTTTCCATCTGTCCCCACACCAGGAGAGGGATCAAAGCTATGGTCTCACCGTGCTGTTCGAACAGTGAATACTGCTGAATTAAGTCCAGTTAACCTACCAGAAATGAATTGTTATGTGTGATTCATAGCTCTTTTTAACCCCCCAAAGTTTGGCCTGTTGGACTATAACAGATGTATTCATCACAAACACATATGGGTGAAAAACATATATAATAACAAATAAGTCATTTTTATGTCACTTAAGTGAATAAACTTTTGTCTCAGTAAACTCAATTCACTACTCAATAAATTAGTATTAAAATAAGCTGTCAGCCTTCATTTACTAATGGATAACATTGATGAATAAAAATAATAAATAAGCTGTAAATGAATCAAAATAAACACACACAAACTATATAGGCCTGTATGTTCACAACGCAGGTTATCGGTTCCCCAGTAAAAAAGCCAGAAAAAAACTGGCCCATGGCTGAACCTCATTGCTGATCCCTGCAGTAATACCTTCAAAACATCTGTCTAACATTTCTGTTGAACTACCCTTTAAAATCAAAGGTCATCATATAACAGAATCCACTTCATGTAGTCAGTAATATAATTTACACTCATATATAGATATACTAACATTTAGGGACAAAAACAATTTACATATTTCTGTACATCATGTTGACCAAGGCTGCAAAAACTAAGCCTGAACTCTGATGCTGACATTTACTCCCTGATTCACTGCTACAGTGGTCTGTATTCTTTTACAATGCTGCCCCCAAGTGGTAAAAAACTGGTGGTGGAAAATGAATGTAAAACAATAGCAATTGAATAATTTACTCTAAATGATTGTTCTGCACCATTTACATGAGTGCAGAGTGTTTAGAATCATTTAAGGTGGAATATTTATTCATCTATTTATTGGTATAGCAGTGATTATCATTCAACTTGCCACCCAACAAAGCATTTCTTACTGTGTCATGTAAAATTGTCTCCTGTGAAACAGCTTGATGAAGACTGCAGAACATACATGATAAAAAAACCTTCAAATTATTTCATTATTTTGTAGCACAAAAGTGATGCAGGAACCAGTAGCGATTTCAGACCCTTTTTAGCACCCCTACATCTTGGAAACCTTGGAGTTAATTTGTAATGTGAAGCAGCTTATAACTGTCCTTCAGCTGCTAATATGGTGAAAGGTGATAGGATGCTGACCTACAGTAGATGTTATTAATCCCCTGTACCAGGTTTTAGCCTCACCCAACATATTCCAACCAGCAATGATTAAACATTTCATTAAGATGTTCATTTTAGTTCAGGCCTGTTATAGTTCTAAACCATGACCCAAGGGGAGATGAATAGATTCACAGTCCCATCTGTGAAGTTTCATCATGCAATGAAAATGTGTTAGGTCAAGAGACATTGACACACCCAATACTGAAAACAATATATTTGTGGCTTTGGTTATGTTGCTCTGCCTGCAAATTCTCAAATCTCAGTTAATAACATATCTTACAAAGATAACAATATTACAGTTGGGACCAATGTGCAAGTCATGATCAGGTACATAGTAGACTATCTGAGAAGTTGAGGCCTGTTCAAGCTGATTCATGTTGTGTTCTGTTTCTGTAAAGATGGACAGACACTAAATTCACCCTGTCCCCTTTGACATTATCAATTCCTTTACTGTACCTGTATTAGATTACTTTTAAAATCCTCCTCTTGTCAAAAATGACTTCTTCTTACCACAGCTAGGTATTCAAGGTTCACTGTGTAATGATGTATGTGCAGAGTTTGAAAATCTGAGTTAAAGGTGTGCACTGTGCTGACGGTTTTTGATGAGGGAGAAGGAACAGATGTTGATTTTTTTTTTATTAATTTAATTGTTTGGTCGAAAAACTATTTCAAACACAAATTGTGATTCAAAAGGAAAAAATGTTGTACATGTCTTAAAACGTGCAGCGGGGCTCTTTAAAGAAATGTGTTACAGGTATAGAAGCAGATGATATGACTGCACGTGCTTCCGTCGGATAAATAAAGTTTGTCTTATCTTCTCTTGTGATAACACTCAATTTACAGGGTGACATACTGCTCAATCTGACACAAAATGACCTTTCACAACATGCAACTAAACACTTGTTCCCCAACAGAAGGTGCAGTATGCAAATTGGTATAAGCTATAAATGTGCAGGCACTTCCTCTAACTGGGGGGGTGGGTAGGTTGGTTTACACTAAATTGCAGGGTGTTTTGGGATCACGTGACCTCGCCAACACAGGATGTCCTACGTAAAGAGCGAGGGCCACAGTAATCTCAGCCCGAGTAGTTGCGACCCAACACGTGAGAAAAGTTGCGGACAAAGTTTTGAAGCGATGAAGATTTACCACAGAACTAAACTTCAGTCACATTTAAACCTTCTATCTGTTGGTTGCTCTGCTGGAAATACTGCAACAACTTTTGTGACTTTTTAACCTTTCAATTTTTTTTTAGTATATATTTTATGCAACTTTTTTTTTTTTTTTTTTAGAAACAAATCATTATCTCTCGCTTGGCGTCTGCTTTGCTCTCTTTAGACGTCGATGTTTCTCGCTGCCTCTCATTCATCTGGCAGAGGAGAGGAGCCCGCGTCCAATCCAATACAATGAAGCAGTGTGTCCTTGTCCGAGACAATGCAGGAAGATGCTACGAAAGAGCGACACTGTTTCTCACAAGACCGGGGATGTTTTGCTCGTTTGCAGAGGGAGGCCAGCTTAAAGGTTTGTAACAATCCTCTACCCGAACATACTCACGTCTTCATTTAGTGGCAGGGTTACTCAAAGCGTTCAAAACAACCTCCTGAGCCCCCGGTGCACCGCCGGCGGAGCATAAACATCCTTCTGCTAAGCGCTTAAACCGTAAAATTATGTATTTGATAGATAATGATAAAGATAGACATGGTTTCCACTTCCACTGAGCATACATGTGTGAGGTTTGTCCGTCTATTCATATGATGCAGGTATAAATGATGATTGTGCGAATATGGAGCCTGTACGTCCCGTGTAGTCCATTATAATCAATAATGCTTTCTATTCTAAGATGTGAGTTGCTCGTATAACCATCTTCTTAGATTTAATATTGAATCTATGAAAGCATCATACCCACCAGAGATTAATAGTATGCAGAAGTATTCATTAGTCTTCATTCATTCTGGTTCATGGATGTTAGAAATGCTCCTATTCAATACCCCCTCCCCCCTAAATGCCTGCTATAGGATTAGATGGACACACACACACACTCTCTCTCTCTCACACTCACACTCACACACACACACACACACACACAGACAGACAGATTGAGAGAGCATGGGTTTATTACTAAATGCCAAATAGTATGACATCTAAACTAAAATCAATCAGTCCCATGAAAATGATAAACGGCACCCACACACATTATAATGGTTTTCAGTATTTGCCCATAATAGCTAGTTGTTTACACAAACACCCCTGCATGAACAGAAAAGCTTTCAGTGGGAATTTAGCTTTCAGTGTCTTCATGAGATGCAAGCACTTGAAGGCTTTGAAGGCAGCCATTAATGTAATTTGTAGTGAGATGATAAACAGAGTGATGTGTGTTTCTGCTTGAGCAGATAGTCAGATTTGCCAAACGCTCCAGTGGCTCTTGAATATGTAAAAGTGCTCAGCTCAAGTGCTTCAGCCTGACAGTTTGACGGCTATGGCGTATTAAGCTCAGATAATTGGGTGATATTTACTTACAGAGCACACAATCTTTCTACAACGCTTTGAAAACTGTGGTTTTCCCTTAATGATATGCTTTGCCGAAATGATTCATTCTCATGACAGGCCCAAATGGGGGGGGGTTAGAGTTGGCATTTCTCCTTCAGTAATGGGAAAAAACAGAAAATTAAATCAAAATTAAGAAATTTGTTGTATTTAATCATTTCAAATGTAATTCATTGTTGTTTGTCCTCCACACAAGTTAATCTCAACATTTCAGTGATAAAATAGACTTTTTACAAAGCAGGGTGCAATACTCCCAAAGGATGGTACTGATACCACAACAGCTAATGCAACATTTTATTATCAAACCAAGCCATGACTTGCCCGGTGCTCTCTGCTGACAAACAATGACATGCTTTTTCAACATTTGCTTCAAAGATCATTCAACTGTCTGCATGTGGAAACTTGCTTTAACGGTGCTTCTACAACGTGGGAGCATTTTTGGATTTCTCAGAGCTGATTAATTTACCTGTCAGATCGTGCAAATTCAGATCAGACTTCTGATAAGAGTTTCATGTGAAACGTACAAGACTGAATTCACAGTGCCCCCTGACTCAGCACCAAATGTCCCACCATGTTTGCTAGCACTGAAAAAACAGTGTTTACTCTAACTCTCCCCCTCCACCCTCTCTCATCTCATATTCTCTCATTTCTTGACTCTAATCCCATGCTGTTTTTTTCCGTGGTTGTAAGAAATGAGACAGGTTCACATGTCAGTATCATGTACAAACAGCTAAAAATTCTTGATGTTTTCAGTTCAATAAAACTGTAACCACATGCTAAAGTATCACAAAAACACCATGAATTTAGTGGGTGGTTAACAACACGCTGGTATGTCAAACTCAGAACACACATTTATTCTTACTTTACACAGACTTTAAGTGTAATGCAATAATATCTACTTTGCATACTGTCTTATAGAAGTGCCTTTTTTATTGCAGAATGAAGCTCCAACCTTGCCATAAAAAACTATGACCGGCACATTGACTGACTAAACATCCGATTACAAAGCAAGGACTCAAGAATGAAGACCAAATATGCAATTGTCTTCATCTGCATTGTGGCCCTGGTCATCATCGAAAAGGAAAGCAACATCCTATCAAGGTAAGAGAGTAAATCTGAACACAAGAGATGTTATGCTTTTGCACACCTTTTGCTCACAACTCATGTCAGATAAATGTAAAATATAAGCTCTATCTTGGGTGTTGATCAAGCTTGTATCTCATCAGGGTCTCTGATAAACTAATCCAGAGGCAGACTCCACAGCAGACCCCACAAACTCCACTGGATTACAGCAACACAACACAAAATGACGTGATGATGCTCAAAATGCTGCTCTCTAAACTCAGCGGTAAAAAAGGGAATTATTCAAATCTGTCTGAGGAGCAAGGAGAGGAGGATGATGTAAATACCTACAGCTTAAGTGGTGGCCGTAAGCACATATTACTCTTGGCCACAACAAGAACAGGTTCCTCATTCGTGGGAGAATTTTTCAACCAGCACGGGGAGAACATGTTCTATCTGTTTGAGCCTTTGTGGCACGTAGAGCGCATGTTGACCATGGCTGCAGAGGCCAACAACGGGACAGTGTTAGCAGGAATCTACCGGGATGTACTCCAAGGTCTCTTCCTGTGTGATTTTTCTCCTCTTGAGAAGTTCATCTCTCCCCCACCTCAGGACCATGTCACCCCAGCCCTTTTTCGCAGAGAGTCTAGTTTATCGCTCTGTGAAGAACCTGTATGCTCTCCTGTGATCAAAGATGTTTTTGAGAGGTATTGTAAAGTCCCTACCTATACACTTTTACACTTCCTTATCAAAGTAAAGATGTTGAATCTAAAAGAGAAACTAAAATGTTAATGTGGTTTGGCTTTTTCTTTACCACTGTAAGATCCGAAAGTCATCAAGCTTTGTTTTAATTACCCTGTTTATGTTCTTGAACTTTCAGTTTCTTTTATAGACCAAACACTACAGACATTAATCTCTAAAGTAATCATTAGATTAATCAGCAATGAAAATCATTGTTTGCCCTAAATGTTACAAAATTTTACATTTGTGATTGGCTGTTTCCTACCAAAACATCTGTTGGGAGTTATGGTTGTCTTATACATTTGACCTTATTTTAAAGACTCAGGAGTTTATCATAATATTTACATCTGGAACTGTAGCTTTCTAAAATAAACCCTCACACTTTGAGGCTCTGTTTAAAGCAATTCATCAAAAAAAACTAAACCTCTCTTGTCTTAGGTATCATTGCAGGACTCGTCGCTGTGGGCCACTCAACTTAACACTTGCATCTGAATCTTGCCTTTCTAAGCAACACCATGCCATTAAGACAGTCCGTGTGCGCCAGCTGGACACGCTGCAGCCCTTAGTAGAGGACCCTCGTCTGGATGTGAGAATAATCCAGCTAGTTCGTGATCCAAGGGCCATTTTAGCATCCCGCATGGTAGCATTCTCTTCAAAGTACCAGACATGGAAGGCCTGGGCGCAGGACGGCCAGGTACCTGAGGATGACGAGGAGGTGAAGAGGCTTAAAGGAAACTGTGACCATATTAGGATGTCTGCAGAAGTTGGGCTGAGCCAACCTCGCTGGCTGAGGCGCCGCTACATGTTGGTGCGTTATGAGGATATTGCTCGCTACCCCATGCAGAAGGCAGAGGAGATGTATAGGTTCACAGGGATACCATTTAGTCCCCAAGCCAGGGAGTGGATTTTAAGGAACACTCAGACCACACAGGAGGCTAGCGGGATCTACTCCACGCAGAAGAACTCATCAGAGCAGGCAGAGAAATGGAGATTTAGCATTCCCTTTACACTGGCTCAGGTAGTGCAGAGAGTGTGTGGACCCACCATGAAGCTGTTTGGGTACAGGTTTGTGGATGATGAAAATGCACTGACTGATAAATCCATCAGTTTGTTGGAGGAGAAACTGTTTCACTAATCATGATTAAAAAATGTAGCTGTGAATCTGCAAAAAAAAAAGAAAAAAGGACAGTATGGATCAGAGCCAGGTTAAGCCATTATTGCACAGACACCAAAAGTAACCAGAAAAAATGCCATAATAGACACAAGATGCATTTCTCACTTTTCTTTTTACTGGTGACAGTAACATTTTGGGCTATAAAATGTTTGCCATACTCACCAATGATGTGCCTCATTGTAACAATGAAGAGTCATTTGATAGAAGTATTTATTTATGTTCACTGAGAAGCCTGGTATCTAAGCTTTATGTCGTGCTCTGTGTTTCATTTGAAAGGGATAAGCAAAGACGCTGAGCCTGAATTGTAAGAGATTATTATGTAAGATCTGACTGAAAGTTGATCATATTTAGATTTTCAGGGATAAACTAAAGTGAAGTAACGTAAATGTGTTTTATTTGTGTGTGTGTGTGTGTGTGTGTGTCTGCTCTTAAGCCATAAATAACTTCTAGTTCAACCTGTTTTGTGTTTTGATAGATCCCCACTAGACTATAAAATGATAGATTCACTTTAGAGCCAACGTGCTTTGACATGACCTTACATATTTGACTCAGGTTAAGTGAATGTTGAATTACATTGCAATTCATATTGTTTTCACATTTGTGAATTATCTTCAGCCAAATGCCATTTAAAGCAATGATTTAATTCACATGATTACATTCACCACAGTATAACATAGAAAAGAGGTTATTATGGATGGATATATAATACTCATGAATTTATATGAAATAGGGTTCTTCTGCTATGGAAGAACTATTTTTAATGCCTATATTTAGCTCCTGATACCAACTTTATGTCTTTCACATAGAGTACATCTGTTGAAAGTTGAGAATTCAGTGGAAATAACTATATTAATACATCCTCCAGTGTTGCTCTGCTTCTCAGTAAACAGGCTGTCATTTCATATAAACAGTACTCCTGATTATAAACTGCTGTTCTGAATCACAAGGTGTGTTCATGGACACAAGAATTGTGAATATTTGATTGTACAAGGAGTTTTTTTAATCACTTCCTGACCACCAAATTTCAACAAACCCACCTTTTTAAAATTATTCATAGTTAGATTATTTTATGTTCATGGTTTAGCTGACAGTATTACATAAGATATGTGTGCTTGTGAGTACTGTATTAATGTGGCCTATGACTTTAAGTGAAACCCAGGTGCTGTTGCGTTAACTGTCACTCTTGATGGTATATAAAGGTATCCACTGTGACTCTAGTTCAATGGCAGCATTGTGTTCAGCTTGGCTGAGGCACTGCTGAAACTGCCGTGCTGCTGGATGGAAAGGGATATGCATTAGAGGTACATATAGTAGAGCGCTTATACTACCAGAATGGTGAAAAGACAGATATGAATACATTATAACTACTAAGTCTTGAGTTGTTCAGACTTGCTATTGATGTATTTTTGCCAAAATGTATACTGTAAAACACCAAGTGCAAGTGAAAGAATGGGTGTAGTTAGTTTATACATTCAGCTAAATCAGATGCCTCCACTGTCAGTAATCATTTGGGAGAAATACAGTTTTGTAATTGTTCGTGTCATAAAAATCTATGTAAATTGTTGGTGGTTTCATGTTTCATAGAGAACAGTGGCTAGTTACCACTGTGGAAAAGTCACAACATCAATGGCAGAGCTGATTTAAAGTCTTTTTGGGACAAGTCCAAGTCAAGTCTAAGTTTAGTCACAACTCTTCAAAAGCCAATTGCAAGTAAGTTAAATGCTGACTATTACAATGGCACATTTTGTTTGCAAAGCTCATGCTTTTACTGATTATTAAATGGCTTAGACCATACCTTTCAATGCATACACTCAATTAACACATATTTAAGCTGCATTGCCTGATGTCTAACTGGCGCTGTCTTATTTACTTTGTATTGTTCCTTGATTTTCACATTCAAGTGAATAAGCATGTATTACGAAGAGACTTGAGAAAATCTCCACTGTCCATCCATTCACTCAGTAGGAGATATACACATTTTTCTCACCTTTTTTTTTTTTAAACAGATGTAACTGTGCAGGTTTCTCCCATTAAAATGATGATACAAATTAGTCTTTTGTTGTAAAATGGTTCTTTTTTGGAAGCATTCATATTTCCATCAACCTTTTAATGCTCTTTCAGTCTAACATAAAATGCTTTTCAGCAAATAAAGAATCCAGTATGCTGAGATACACTGGTAGTTTTCCAGAAGTACAATATTCCTATTAACTGTGCAGAGGAGGAGCTATAACAGGAAGTTCTAAAGAAAGCTTTTCTGGGACAGACAGAGACTGTGTTTCTGATATCCTCATTATGACATGACCTGAATGTGACCTGAATGTGTGTGTGTAAGATTACAATGTTAACATTTTAACATGTTTTTTAAAACTTAAAATTGACCACATTGGTAACATGCTGTATCTGTGTCTAGGGATCTCCACCATAACAAGAAGTGTACTGATTTCTTCCTGCTCCTTGATTTGTGCATTTCCTTTTAAAGGCTTGTCAGTAGGAAAACATCACTGCAGATAAACCAACACTCACAGATATGAAGCATTCCTCCTCCATAGACTCTACAACAAATATTTCTGCTGTCTTATCAATGTAATATATATTTAAGCTTTGAAATGCACAAAGGCTGCAGACCATACAATGACTATTAATGCGGGATTGTTTACCCAGCACCATTCTCACAGTCTAACTCCAATACCAAATGCATGTTGTTGCCAGGGATCCCCAGAACGTGGAGGTGGAGATACAGAAAGAAAAGTCAGAAACAGGGAGCCCATTCAAGTCTGCATTCTTGTTCACTGTTTCACGCCCCAGCTGAGTGAATGCACTTGAGAGTTCCCAGCTGTTGGTGAAGTTAATTTTTCCTCCTAGGATCATTTCATAGCATAGAATAACATAGCAGCTGTTTCCATACTGCAAAAGAGGATAGTTCTTGGTGATTAGTCACTGTAAAGTCATGTAGACTCAGTCTAAAGTTTCCTCAAGGTATCCTGTCTTGTTTATAATCACCATGCAGCACCACTGGTCCTTGTATTTTTTTTACCAGCATATGCACAGCAACCAAGTGGTGTTGTGGTACACAGTTTTACTGAGTTCAAATGTGTTGGATGCAAGAAGAGAGTACAGTAGATTTACAAAATGATTTAGCAAATGATTCTCTGGCATCTCTCATTATCGCAAACTTTAAGAAAAGTCACATTTGAGGCTCAGTCCTCTATGTTTATTTGCTCCTCTTATTGGATCTGCTCAGTGCAATCACACATCCAAATGTCATCTCTTCAAGCATCTTTTCTCTAGAGAAACAATCCCTTTATGAGGAATCGGCTCCTCTTTGTCAAAATTAATTATTTATTTGATTGCTTGTCCATATGGAAAAGCTCTTATTGATAAGATGAAAAGAGAATGAGGTGTTTGGATAACTGAGCACTAGATAGTCTCAATAAAATGTGCAGTTACTGGATACGTTGACAAGATATTAATTATTTAACAGATCTTTGCTTTTTATTTACTTACCCTTAAAAATTATATATGTGCATGGCTGCATTTCTGTATTCTTATCTTGAGTTAATACTTAAATTGAATGGTTTGTACAGCATGGCAGCCTTTCTCTCTATGGACTCTATTTCTATGTTAAAGTTGACTGGGTTCTGACCTTTGAATCCACCCACTCCACCAAGTCAGGCAGATTGATTTTGTCTGATATCAGACAAATGTTAATGTTGATTTCACTGATTTGACTCACATATCCTACATTGTAAATGTCACCCTGATGCTTTTTTTGCATGGAGAAGGCACTGTGTGCTGAAATATTGATTTCATGAACACATTTAAATATTAATTTTAAATTACTTACTTATTTTTCTGAAGTAAACAACCTGAATACTCTGTATTCCCTGAAAGGTGTTTGTTACAACTTAGATATTAGGTATTGTGGTTCATCAGATTGATTAAATCTGCTTTGACTTGGAGTTGTACTATGTAGTGATTTTAGGCCTTCTTTGACCCATGACCTCAGATCACAAAATTCTCATGAATCCTGCAACTGGTTTGTCTTTTTTGTTTGCTTATCTTATTCGTAAACACACCAAACATTGTATGGCTATAAAAATGTGAAATCAGATTTGTCCTGTATAACACACATATGAATAGATGCCTACCTGTTCACCCGGAAGGTTTTATATAGACATCCTTCTCAATTAAGTCATAAAATGACCAGAAAGTTTAAGTTATAACTTGGCACTGCTTGCTCCAAGGGTGACACTGGTTTAAAGACTGTCATTCCATTAAACTACTGTACCAACAGATGCACACAGTGTGCTTGTATGCACACACTGATTCAATGACTCTACTTGTGCTGTTTAAGGGGGGGGGTTAAAGAAACAGGAAACCCGCCCCTGTTTATCGGCCTCCTTTGGCCTCCTTTGGCTCTCATCCACGTTCCTCCTCTCTTAAACATCCCGTCACACCCTAGTCTTCTTACACTAAGTATTTTGTAGAGGTTACCATTGCTTGTTTCTTGATTTGCGTGTAACTAAAGTTAATGTTTTGGTGTATTGTTAGGCTGTGTGTCTGCTTTGACTTTTTATTGGATCATGACAGTCACTTTCTATCTTAAACTATCTTAAGCTGTCCTGTGTCACAGTCACTATGCTGCTCCAGTCCAGCTCTCCCCCTCTCAAGCAAACACAGACACACACACACACACTCTGCAGCCTTACCTTTCTCTAAGCACACTCCATCTCCTCTTACTGGCTGCCCCTTGTTGGAAGGTAAATAAATCCTGTGGTTGGGGTGGAACACTGAGTGCCCTCATATGCCTCCGGAGTTACTCTGCCTGAAAGAAGCCTTGTGTTTGCCTCTGTAAGGAGGCTCCACTCAGCCATACACTGGCCATGCACAGATAGGCTGGCTCACTGGACTAGGAAGCAGCTCCAGAAAAATGTAGTTTAAAACTAAAACCATAAACTCAGACTTATGTCCTAAAATATAATACTGACCTGGTAGCTATCTTAAGTGAAAATTGAAAATACTCATAAAGTGCTAGGATGTGACTCGTGTCACACAGTGAAATGCTGGACTTACTATTTCCTTAGTCCTCCAGAGGGCAGTAGACCCCACAGGATCATCAAGAGTGTGTCACATTTTTCTCCTCTCTGTATGTGTGTGTGTGTGTGTGTGTGTGTGTGTGTGTGTGTGTGTGTGTGTGTGTGTGTGTGTACAGACAGCATATGACTGTGTAGCCCTACAGTGTGTGCACACGGGCATGCCAAAATGCATATATGTATGTTCTATATGCATGTGGGCATATGTGCATTTGCATGTGTGAGGGGCCTCTCTCAGGTGATTGCTCACATGTGCAGAGGTAATTGTTATGACGTTTTTATCTTCCTCATTACAGGAAGTTTTCCTGCAGCTCAAGACAAAGCAGAAGATGAGTCCTTCTTATGCCTGTTTTGTTCCTCCTCAATCCATTGTCGGTCTCTCTCCATTCCCTTCACTGTTCCCTAGAGCTCAATAGGACGGAAATGTGAAAGATGTCCACATCAAAGAGGGTGCAGGCCAGCACTAATCCGCAAATAATGACAGGCAGGCAGCCAGGGCTGAACTTAACACACATGTCCCCTTACTTACTAATCTTGAATGGTACAGAGTAGTCCCTTATGAGGAGCATCTTACAAACAAAACACCTGCGCTACAGACAAAGATGATCGCCTTAACTTTAACTCAGTTAAAAATGATAATATCAATAATCATCATAAATATAATAAATATGAATTATGAATGAAAAAAAGACATCTTAACATTTAATATTGTATATTTCATTACGTGGAGGAGGATTAAGTGTGAGGAGCACAAATATACTATATTATAGCAGTTTTCTTCTGCCTGTAGGTAAATTATGACCAGAGAGGTGGACACCCTCTAGTGGGCAAAGACAAACTGTGTGTGTGCAAATAAAAGCATCACAGACATTTTGAAGTTCCCATCAGTTAAGAGGACATTACACTGACTTACATTAATATCCTGGAGCTTTACCCTAACCCTAATGTCTTTCTTTCTTTCTTTTTTTTTTTTTTGGGGGGGGGGGGGGGGGTTCTTTCTCACTTTTGCCTTCATTCTGGTGTCCAGTGTACAGCAATTTTGGAAATTTCATCCTGTTCTCTCTGCATGATATGTTCAATCCATCTCCACCACTTTCTTATAATGATGGTGTCAAAGTGCTCTTGATTGGTCCAAGCAAGTACTTATTGATTGGATATGGTGTTAGGCCAGAAGCTCTCTGTCATTCTCCAGCATTCTGAGCCATATAGCAGGATAGGAAGAACACAGCTTTGGTACAGTTTTATCTTGGTGTTCATGCTGTATTGGGAGGACTTCCCCACATTATTCTGTATTTTGAGGTGTTTCTGGTCTTTCTGAGTCAGTTTTTGATGTCACTGCCTGCTCCTCCTTCATATAAATTCTTCTTTTGTGGCCAGGTTTGTTTCATCAACTAGTATCGGTATTGGGATTTTGTGTGTTCAAGGCCATCACCTCTGTTTTCTTCAAGCTAATTTTGTCTGAATGTATTGAAGTCTGATGTTTTTTCATGCCTTTTGTGGTGGGTATGGGGGATCAGTGCCAAATTGTCGAGGTTGTCAAATGTTGAAGAGAGTGTCTATCTGATGCCCCAAGGTTGGGCTTCAGGATGTTCTTCACTTCACCCAGTCTGTGACCATATTGAAAAGCAAAGCTGACATCACACATCTTTTCCCACTCCTTGACGTCTTGACCTCAATAGTGTGCTTGCTGTTTCCT
This sequence comes from Scomber japonicus, assembly GCF_027409825.1. Taxonomy (NCBI): domain Eukaryota; kingdom Metazoa; phylum Chordata; class Actinopteri; order Scombriformes; family Scombridae; genus Scomber; species Scomber japonicus. The sequence continues at coordinate 17,429,212 of NC_070591.1, read as the reverse complement.
ACTTGGCAACCCTAAACTTAACTTTAAACAAAATGTTCACCCTAAAATTAATGATTTACGTTAAGGGGATCTGCTTTATGTCCCGACAATGTGACTGTCTCAAAAGATTAATGCCACCAACACACACACACACACACTGATTGACACACACACCTCCCTAGCAGTCAGGTGGGCAGCCCTTGAGGGGAAATTCTTTAAGACTCACCTGTACCATTGTTTCCTCTGCTCTTCCTGTGTGAGGAGCCTGTGTTGGTGGAATACAATGGGGTCAGGGACATCACAGCACCTGTCAGACACACACTCTATCATTGTGACAGAGAGATGACTGACAATAAGCGGTGACACACACACGCACATACACACAGGCACACATGCAGGCACGCACACACACACACGTTACATACAAAGTTACTCATAGTACTAATCATGTATAACAGCAAAAATGTGAATGGACTGTGGTTTGAGTTAATGTCTTGTATTTGCTATTTTAGCCCTTTAATCTATTTGAGCTCTGTATGTTGTTTATTTTTATTCTCTTTTTATATTAGATGAACCAAAAAAAAGATGATAGTAATAGTTGACATTAGCTAATCAGCAGCAATTATCAGTTTAACTCTAAAGTGTCCTGTCTTGTTTCACATAATTTTTTCAGCAGGTCTCTGCTGAACATGGATGATTTTTAAACTAGTACCGCAATTGTATTCTGACCTCTTAACAATTCCACATCAATTAATGATTGATATGGTTTATATGTAAAGAAGTCAATGTGTATGTGTTAATGGACTACATTTTTTAAAACAATTCAGAATCACTTGGTCACATATTTTGGGATGTTATTGCATACTGTTTATTGTACTAAGGGAAGGTAAGATGAGGTATGATAGGACATGACTTAATTCATTCTGAAGGAATGTTATGTGCTTAAGACACTCAATATACAAAGTGATGTAGGTATATACATAACATAAATATATGGCGATCTATATTTTAAATATACACTCACGAAAATGAAAGACAAAAAAATAAAAGTAAAAAAAGAGAATAACCTTGTTGTGGAGGGAATCAGGATTGTAAACCACAAAAGAGTAAAAGCATGCAAAGATAATGTAACTGATCTAACAAAACTGATAGCAGCATCTTCAACAGAAACTGATATCATATGATATAGTGCCCTCCGCTAAGTAATCCTAAACCCTCCTAATCACTCCCTAATCTCCCAGCGAACTTCACAAAGGCAGCCAGGTTATGTTAGACTGACATGAAACAAAAGGTAACAGTGTGCAGCTGAATATCTTCCAGACACCGATCCCCATAGGAAAGGTCTATCTGAAGTGCTTGCGGATTAAAATTTACTACTGGGAATGTCAGCTTTGTCAAACAACTCAATCCCATCGCTGCTGCTACTGTCGTTATTAATATTTGATCAATCTACCTCCAAAATGGTGGCTTTTCTCCAACTATTGGGCCTTATCTTTAAATGATTTGAGAATTGATTTCACCCTTAGCTATCAGACTTCATAAAGCTGAATGTGGTATTGATGTTCTTTCACTTGCCCAGACCTCAGTTGGAACTGTGGTCGAATATATTAATATAGCCATAGCATTACATTACTCTTTCCTTTTATATAGCCAGTGCTCTTCAGTACACCTCTGTCCTGAGTGATGGGTGTACCCCACCAAGGTCAGAGCTGCAAAACCCAACAGAAGACTCTATTGACAGTTCAGTGTTACCTTATCTTCAGTCATCATCTTTGCACCCCTCTGTCAATCAGTCTGCTTGTCCAACCTTCTCAAGTTGCATAAACTATGATTAGCAATTTCTACCATTATGTATCCCCCCTGCATAATTCATGCCCCTCGTTCTTTTTGACTGTCCCCTGGAGAAAACACGAGAGGGGAATCCCACCCTGCGCCAACAAAACCCAGAGGGCTTGTCTCTTGTGGTGGGAGTGAAAAAATCATGTTGCATTTTTAATTATAAAACCATTGGATGATGTATAATTGATAAGGGGATGATCGTAGATGCAGGTTTGCCCCTCTCCCATCAAGGAAATGAAATGGTGTGGAAAGTGTTGGGTGATTAGGCTGTTAGGGATCAGGTCCTCTCCTGGTCCAGAGTGCAAGTATGACAAAACAGAGAGGAGATCCCATACCCTGACCAAAGTGGAGCAAGCATTTTCCCTTCCCTTGACTGAGTCTGCTATTGTCCGGCTGTGTTGTTCTGCTGAGAGACGTTGAGGTTTGTCATCGGAGAAGCCTGCTCTGTTTCACTATAGGGTTAACATGGCAATTTGTTAAGGTAAAGTAAGAAAGTGGGATTGGTTTAAGGTAATGTCTCAAACTCAGGCCGCATTTACTGGCTGCTTTAAGTCACTAATGAATATTATTTGAGTGACAAAAAATACAAATAAAAAGCAATAAAGGGATCTAAGATTGCTTCTATCTTTGAGGGAGCAGAGTTAAGTAGAGGCAGTTTAGAAATGGTCATGTTTCTTCTTAATCGCTGTGTTTTCATCTCCAGGCAGGACAGTAATGACCAATTCTGAGTGACTGACCATGGGAATGGGCACAGCTTAAATCCCCTTCATCCCCCAATCCCTGTGTGTGTTTGAGTCTGATTCCCAAAGTCTACACACACACACACACACACACACACACACACACACACATATATGTGGACACACATACTGAGGGTTACAGAGTTGGGTTTGCTTTATGGTGTAGTCACCCTTTGATTCCCCGCTCAATGAAACTTGTGACTGTTTTAATTAAGGGGAAAATACACTGACAGTGTAGCACACGGAAATCCGCCGCCATGCACATAAAGGGTGCTAATGCTTTTCTTCCTGTCGACGCAAGGCTGGCCCCCTTTTGTCAGACTGACCATTCACTTCTCATTCATTTGCTTTTCCTCTTTCTTCTGTTCTTAAGTATGGCATCGCATGAGGTCTGTAGCTAATGACAGGAAAAAACGAATTCAGGGCCCAGCCAGGTGAGAGAGCTTCATGTGACCTGCTCGGATTGACATTTTGTAAAAACACACACATTTCTTACTCTGTTTTCTGTTCTGTTTGTGACAGTATTGCCACAGGGGATCCTTTATGGTGTCTAAATGAACAACAGGGAATACTTAACCCTCTTTTGTTGTTTGGTGTGCCTTAGGGCAGGAGGAGTTCATCTCCGCTGTCCTACAGGAAATAAAAGATAACTGTCTATTTGTCTAATTATACACTTTTGAAGGAGTGCTTCTCATACCAAAAAATACAAATATTATTGGTCACTTTGTGGCATATTTTAACTTCTCACTCTTTGGGCATCTTTTTTGAGTGAAGTAATGGAAATAAATTGTACTCCCTGGTCATCAACCAGCATCCAAAACAGCTGACAGCTGTCTGTGGGTTCCCATGTTAGTCACAGAGGTACAGTTCTCTGTCATTGTGGTATTTTGACAGATGTTTCACAGAGGTTTGTGTATGCTGGTGTGTGACAAGTCTTCTCTTCCTCTGGGGATCAATGTCTGTCCTGTTCTCTTACCGATCTGATGTTTATCTGCTGGTGATCAATCACACTGTTGACAGCATGTGGGTTCGAGTTACCATCCCCACTACCTCCAAGTGGGCTCTGTAGATTGAATATAAAGACAGGTAAAACTAACTAGAGTGTATATAGATATTTATATATACTAAATGTTAATCTTAGTTATGTCATGTGAAAATACTGCACTGCATACATGAATATGGCAAAAAATGCACAGAAATGAATCTATATCATTACTGATGAATTAATAATATCTGTTATTGGAAATCAGAGTCATTATCACATTTGGCTAAGTGTATTTCTTTAGTTTGAATATGGATTTTAAAAAAATGTAGTTTTAAAATGACACAAAATTCAGAGTAAGATTATGCTTTTGTTCCTTCAAAAACTTAAAAAGACCTAGATGTTTTTATAACAGATTGATGAGATGAATACTACCCCAACTGTTCACCTTTAGTGAAAATTGCCATTTAATACTGTGCAGTTTTTCAGAGTTTCTAGTATCCCTAAACCCAAAATAATGCCCCTACAGTGTAAATGGCCTCTCTCTACACTTAAAATAAATGATTGATGATGACTCCCTACTCACAGCAAATGGGCCCAAGTCAGGATTTTTGTTCTTAATGCAGGTGTCAGTAATCCTCCTTTGCCTCTTCAAGTAATGTTTTTAGCCTGAGGCAATGCTTGACCAGATTCCTCCCTTACCGCGTAGAAATGGTGTAATCTCTCAGTCCTTGACACAGCAAATAAACACTGTGCAGAAAGAGACCCTGGCAACTTTATCTCTTACTTCCTTCTACATTGTCTCTTTGACAAGTTTCAGGGGAACCTCACAGAGGAGAAAAAAGAAGAGACATATTTCTTTGGTAACAAGCCCAAAGGGGCTGTGGCTGGGCATTGAAGGTTAAGTGCACGTACTAATACTCACAAAAAGGAACTTAACACCTTAGGATATGATGAGATTGCATACACTTCCTCTTGGCTCTCCATTTGGCCACAATATCGTCCTTAAAAGAGCCAAACTGCCATGTTATCTTGTTTCACAAGATGGGACGACAAGATAAAAGATGCTGACATTAAAAAAAAAAAAAAAAAAAAAGAAAGTTGCTTGATAACCAATCATATTAATCACAAAAGTAATAATGTAATAATTTATGTGACAAATGTTTATTTCAAATTAAATGCAGGTGTCCACATTCTATCCTATATTTCTGTGGATTCACATGATATTGCCTTACCATTTTACTCAAATATAGGCTATAATTAATACAGGAAACACACTTGCAGCTTTTTCACAAAAATATTATAAAATATCTTTTTTAAAGTCTTGTGCCACCACAACAAGGTTTGTTTCAATATCACAGAACTCTTTAGAGAAAGTTAAGCCACCCTGCATGATGTCACTCACATTACTGTAGTCACAGCACCTAATTGGAAGCCAATGTCTTTTAACCTTCTCTCATAAATTATGCCTTGGGATACCTGAACTCCCACTCCTCCAGTTGCCCACTCCTCATCTCATTGTATAGGATACCTTTTTTTCTAGGAGATAACTTTACCATAGCTTTAAATTGGAACTTTGAGGTGCACACATTTTCTTTAGGATTGTGTCTTATTTAGCTGCATAGTATTTCAGTATACATGTGGGTTCACAGATCACGAGATCCACTAAAATATATCAACGTCTACAGAGAGCAGATATACTGTCTTAACAGCAGCGAATTGTACCATCTACCGCTGCAGCCTCTAGATACCAATCATGTAAGTACCAAGAATGGAACAGTGTAAAATGCAACTTCAAAACTTCAAGTTGTATGCAACGGTGGCTTGACCATCTCATTCTCCCACAGCACCTCTTCAAAGACACCTTGCTTCACATGGTTGATGCCTTTTCCTAGATTCATAAAAATAGGAAACCATTTATGTTATACTAATTTTCCAGTTTGGCAACAGAATGACATAATCTGCATTGTTTTTCTCATTTTGAGGTAAAAAAAAACCATGTTTCTCTAACTAAGGCCCTTTGTGGTAGGTATTCAGGGATACTGAGGAGTAGGACTTATTCATAGTTAAAGGTTGAATATGTAGAATATTTATTAAAAGCTATATTTTAAAAAAAATAATACAGCCACGGGGCGTTTTGAGGGGTACAGAATGAAAGTATTGCTTTTCCATAAAAAAAAAAAATTTAGTCTGAATTAATATTTTTAAAAATTTTTGATGGGTTCGACAATGACGTTCTGACACGTTCTGTGTACACTGTACCAGCCATTTAGCGGCCGGAAGTGCGGGTTGCCAGGGTTGTCTGTTGTTCCGGTGCAGCTACTGTGGACTGGCACTGGGTGAAATGGAGTTGTAAACAAGCAGAGCCGTGTTGGACTTCCCAGCGGTTTTTGCTCTCAAGTACAACTTTTCATCACAAAACTTCGAAGGTAAGACAGAATATCTGTTAGTAGCTGTAGATAAGTGGTTATTGACCTTTGTATTGTTTGGATGCTGGTTCACTGAGTTTTTAGCTCAATAATAGTGGTACTGTTGAACTCGCCAGGGTCTTAGCTTTCATATGAGATGCTATTTGTTTGTGTACCATGAAGTATCAAAACGGTAGCAATGGAAATGTGGAGAGTGGGTTGACTTTCTGACGCTATTCGGATTTTGATATTTGATCATTAACCTCTTAACGCACGCTGTTCCGTTCACGGGACAGGACGGATGTTAGGAGGTAGCCACACGTTCTTCTGAATGTTTTAAACACCAACCCTTAAACATATATATTCATGCCGTACATTGTTGGAAAGCTTAGATTGTTCTGATTCATTCAAGACCACTCACGACTTATATGGTTGCTCACAGCCGTAATAGTATTAGCGATTAGCTCGGCTAGCCACTCAGCTAAGTGAGAATAGCTATAATGCCTACATACCTTCAAAGTCTTCCCTTTATCCACAACGATCATCTTATGACACAGGACTTTCTGTACAGCTCGCCAAGTATCCATTCTTGTGAAATATGAAATCCGTTTCCATAAAACCGGAATATTTTCCTCAATATGTCCATGTATTTAGTCCAACACGTAATGTAATAACACAAATAACAAACCATATACGGTCCGTTTACGTCATTTCCTGACCTGCGCGTCCATCTCAGAGTACACGTGACTAGATGTTTACGACCGTGAGCATCTTCTGCTTCTGACGACACCACACACAAGCCAATCGGTGCTTAGGATTAGGCAGTACATGCAGAGACATTGCTGCTACTCCCACTGGCGTTACAATGTAATGTACCTCGGTGGTTTCAAGTCAGTTACAGCGAGGGTATGTTCGCTTCCTGTTTTCAAAATAAAAGCACCAACTCTATCGTTATGGTTTTCTTAATAATAAAAGGCAACGGGTGTTTTATTTTGTGAAAATGACCGGAAGTGCGTTACTCGCTACGGCTAACTTGAGTGGCTCCGAATTCACAGGAACAAAACTTTAAGCAGATGTTATTTGGACAAATTAGCGTCACATTGTGGATCTAAAGGGATACTTTCTCGCCTAAAAAGGTTAGACATGTGGATAAAGTGGTATATTTACAGAGTTAGAGCAAAAATAAAATCCGGCACCGGACCTGGCAACCCGACTGCTGGAATTACTTTTTGGTTGTTGCGACTACGATCTCGAGACATTAGATGGCGTTGTTCTGCTCATTCTACATATTCTACCTTTAAAACAACTATGCACCATCTATACAAGCTCATTAAGGGATCTTTTTAAAAAGGATTTATTTTCGGGCTTTTTTGCCTTTATTTGACAGTGGGTGGTATAGAGACCGGCAGGAAACAGAGAGGGGAGTGACCTGCAGCATACAGTAGGTCCCTTACCGGAACCAAACCAGCGATGCTGCCTTTACATGGCATGTGCCTTATCCACTCAGCCACCAAGGCAGAGAAGGAGTGAGATCTACCACCTACAGGACAGACACAGCTCTCTCAGCATTTGTTAGTATGTGCAACATGGTTTTTGCATTTTGTAATTGGATTGGAGAGATCCTCTTGTCAGCAACAGTGACCAGTCAAGGACAATAATGAATATTTGCACTTCCAAACAGAACATCTCATGTCAGACAGCTGCAGAGACCACCTTTATAAAAATGGTTTGACCATTGTTAATCTGATAAAAAAATAGTCCCTTTCAATCCCCTCCTCAGCCTCCTAAACACTCCAAAACATTACGCTCCTCATGACAAGAGTCCGTTTCTGTTACAAATGTTACAGCCTCTATATTTCTGCTCAAGCTCTGACCTTTGTTGACAGGGTTTGATGTGGTCCAACGCAGCTTCTAAGCACCTTGTTTCTACAGCAACATTTCCAGTGCCACTTTGACAACAACCTCAAACCTTTTTCATTTCTAATTAATTTCATTTTTTAAAACTGTGAATCATTTCTGAATTTACTTTACATTTTACAGCTGGAATAGTATCAGGTATTTTCTTAAAAAAAAACACACATTTGAAAGAAACTCACAAGTGCATAGACTATAAATAACAGGGAGGACATTAGGGTTATAGTATATTCATTATTAATTGTTATTTTTTATACTTTAATTATGTTAAAAAATATATTATTTAATAATCAGCTGCAATTGCATTATTTTCTGTTTAATATTTCTTATTTGTTTTACAAATGCTATTCATATTGAATTTCAATTTAAGTACAGACGAATAGAAATGCCTGTAATGTTCCATTTTTAAAGTGACAAAGGGGGACTATAACATCTCTTTCTGATGCCCAGGGGGCAGTATTGTCTGTACTTAATCCAGCTAAAATTGACAATTTTAACCTTTTCTAGCTGCAGATGGAGAAACTGTACAGGTTAAATCCTTAAATATTTCCTCGTGAGGTTAATGTAAAACAGTTGGTCAGCTTGATGTTGACTAATACAAATTAAACAATTAAAAGAGGTGTGTAACAAGCCTGAGGGAGGGGATTTTGCTTTGGTCTTTTTTATGTCTAACCTGAAAACAAGATTGTTTACCGTTGCTGCCAAACTAACAGACTGGAGTTGAACAGACAAAGCATAAAGCAGGTTTGATAGAGACACAACAGATCCTGAGGCCCAGGATCAGCAGCACTAATGGGATTAGACCTGCCACGCACACACACCAAACACCAGGCTGTGAGCTGACAGAAACGTTGGAGCCCAACTTTCACTCAAACTGAAAATATGAATCAAAATGAATGCGATAGAAAAAAATTTATCTAATGAATACTTTTGGGTTGCAGTCAGTCCTAAAAAAATAGACGTTTCTCATAATGTTAGTTTTAAATAAACTGCACCCATCTGAAAAATCCTCCCTCCACCACTGAGGAGGCCTTCCAATTTCTTCTTTTTTTCTTCCACCCCTAAGGGGCAGCAAAGGCCTGCATTAACACAGTGGCAGCTCATCTTTGAGCAATGACTGTCAAGTGGTAGCCTCTCACTTCCACCACCAAGACTACAGCTGTAGGGAACAAAAGACCAAAGTTCAACAGACACACCAACCGAAAGTCATCAAGCGCCAATCTTTTTTGGTTTTTATTGATATATTCTATCATTTAGGGGTTTTTTTTTACAGTAAATTGAGATTTTACAGGATAAACAAAAAAGCAAGTTAAAGGAGAAAGACAAATCCTCTTTCTCTCTGTCATACACACTCTCACACACACATGCTTCATTCGGGAAGCTCGTTTTCCTTCTTTCAGCAAACAAGTTGATATGGTGAGACAGAGCTGCTGGGTGGGCTCCTCTACGGGAGTGGAGGGCTGTCGGTTCAAGGCTATCAAGTGAAGTGTTCTTTCATTAAAAAAAATGAAATGAGGCAAAAGTTTGGTGATAAGTGAAAAAACGTGGCTGGGACAGTTCTGTGGGTCGGGCTGTGGGATGCGACAAAGATTAATAAAGAGAGTAAGTCTGCGAAGGGAGAGGGTGACGGTGAGGTTAGCTGGAGGGTCAGACAGCGCTAGATGAAAGTGGGAACTCTCTCCCACAGCTGTCAGCAGTTTTTAATGTGAACTTTGCTATTGATTGGCAGAGTAGACCAGGTTCTACCACCAAACATTTCTAGTTTGGTGGCTTCTAGTTTCTCAAATGTTGGATGGATTCTGTGACATGAAGAGTCCAATAACAGGTTTGTCCTCTTGAGAATTTACTTAACTATAAATCTATTTAATCATCATGCTTTAATTATATTCATTGAGCCATGTGTTGGATTTGTTGGTGAAAGAGAGAATTGTGTTGTTTGGTTTTTGTAGCTATCAAATGATTGTTTACTGTAATATATTGTAAGCTTTAGGCTCCAACTAGGCTCCAAAGAGCAAACATGAGAGTGTTCACTTAACCTATTTCAAGCCATTTAAAGTGTGTGAAATCAGTATCTATATTTATCTCAGATATGTACAAGTGAGGTTGCATGTAGAATACAGTAATCTTTAGCCTTTACACACCACTGTAATTGAATCAACCCATGATCTTTCATCCCTGTAGTTATTTTAAGACATGAATGACACAACAAAAATTGAAATGCACCCCACCCCCTTTCCCATTTCAACAAAAGGTCAGAAATTCAATCACCACTGCTGCTATTGCTATAATAATATATGTATGGGAAACAGCTACAGTTACTGGCCGCCAAATTCTTTGGCTGCCTGTGGTCATTTTGTCTTTCCTAAGAACAGAGGCGTCTCTCACCGGAGTTATCCATTAATCCCAGCAGGCTGAGAGGGAAAGTGTACAACACCAACAGATTCTTTGATTCTTAACTGTGTTTGTAATGCTGTTCTGTTCATTTAAATCCTCCTGTCAGCAGTGTATGTGTAGTATACTGAGACATTGTTCCTCTATCTATTTTGAATATCTTTTTAAATTATTATCTACTTTACATTTTTTTGTAACTCTCTGAAATTAACTTCCCTTTTTGGAGTGAAAAAAGCTTCATTAGTATTTCCATAAAAATGGCATTATTATAGATATACAGAAGGTACAAATAATTTGCTTAGATAGACGCATAAATTGGAAGTCTAATTTCATTTTTAGCAATACAGAAATACCATGATACTGTACTTACAGGAGATAAAATGTAAAAACAGAAAATTAACAAGAACACAGATCAAAACCATGAACACAGGAGTAATCTTGTTTGCCTCCAACACTGCCATAGTTTTCCTTTGATCGCCCTGTTCATATTTTAACATTGTTTCATGTCAAAGACATGACTAAGAGCCAGTAAATATGGAAATGATTCTGAGAAGTGTGAGATAAGAAAGTATAGGAGTGGGCACAATGTTAACAGTAAGTACAAAAAAAAAAAAGCGGGAGAGGAAATGTGTGCTGAGGTGAGGAAGGTAAATGGAGGAAGTGGAGTTCAGTCAAAATAAGCAGCCTCATTAATGCGCTGTCACAGCTTTCATTAGACTCCAAGAACAAGCAACATAAATCACAAAGAAAGAGATGTGAAGGAAAATTACAACAAAGTAACCTAATAGACAATCCACAGATTAGCCTGAAAAGCTGAGCCCCTGGATCAGTCTGGGTGTATATACGCATGTGTGTGTGTTTTACTACACAAATGGTGGTGAATTAGCCTGTAACTTAAGCAGAGTATGAATGAATCTGTGAAGACCTTCAGAGCAGATTGTGACAGATGAGAGCAGAATGAAGCCACACAAACTGAACACCAACCCCCACATGAACTCATTCATTCATGGGACACAATAATACAAGGAAATGTAAATTACAATGACTGTAAATATCAAAAGGTAATTCCTTCTCAATTATAGTTTTAGGTCAAGCAGTGCACATTGTCATTGTAGAGTGTTTTCCTCCTCATAAACAGTGTTCAATCATTAAAACTAAGTCATATATTAGTCAAAAAAAATTACAACTAATATATGACTTAGAAATTTGAAAATTTCTTGAATGTTGTCCTTGCTTTGTTCTAGTGTTGGTTATTGCAAATAGACCATTTTCCAGTTGCGAAGAAGAGAAGAATGTTTCCTATTCTCATATTTTTTTCTTTCCTCCCTGTGTGCTTGCTGTTTCTTGCAGCAGGCATTTTTAAACCCTTGCATCTATTACCTTTCACCGGGTAAATACCTAATGCTGGGAACATTTGTCAATGTATGCAGCTGGCTGAACAGAATAGATTATTAGGAAGTGAGGGGAAAAAACACACTGCTCCTCTCGCATAAGGCTTGCCATACAAAGTGTGTTTCTCCCATTTAAAGAAGCTGCAAAAACAGCAGCACTGGCCTTTTGCTGACATAAACTGTGATTCATATTCACTAATAAGAAACACGTAATTATCCAAACAGATTTAGACCTGCAGTGCATTAGTCAGGTCAAATTATTAATTTACAGAGCAACTACAGAAAAAATAAAACAATAAAAAATAAAGAATAAACACATCTTGAATTGTAGCTATTGGACCAGAATGTTTTGTTTGTGTGTTTTTGAATGTATGTGTGTATGTGCGCAAAAGGTGCAAATGATGAGTTGTTGTCTAAGGAATTTATGTGGTTTATATCGTGGTGTTTACATCAAGCCTCATTAGAGATTTATAGCTTACGCACCACAGCTCATTCACTCAGAAATGCTAGGGTCAACACAGTGGAAAAGCATAAGTGTGCTGACACTTATTGTAAATTATTGAATGAGAATACAAATACAAGGTATTGAACAGCAAATGGACACATAATCTAAAAAACTGAGACTTACTTAAGGTACAATATGCAAGAAACATTTTCATAGGCTAACAGAAAAAAAAATCTGGACAAATTCAAATCAGTCTCCAATTAATGTTTTTGTCAATAATCTGAGAAAGTAGTAGAGTGAGTATTTTTTGCACTCAGCATTGGCGGAGTAAATTGTAAGTTAATTCTTCTTTGATTCAAAACAACAAAGGTTTGCCACTCTGCTGTAAAACAGAATGACAAAGCAGCAAACAGAAGAAATCATGTTATAGTATTTCATGGTACATACTGTTTTTGAATCCAACAACAAGAGCAGCACATAATGCAGCAATATTCTTTGTTGAGTGAAACATATTCACTATGTCTCTGGCAGTAGTCCTCTATAGTAGGCCCACACACAACTAGAATGAGCTTGGCAGTAGTAAAGAAAAACTAAAAACATCAATAGTATACTGGTCTCCTGTTGGGTCCTGTGGCCAGTGTTGTGCAAACAGCAGAAAGTTGCGGCGTGTGAAGGGTAATGGGACATCCAATGCCAGGGGACAGCAGGCGGCAGAGTCACACACCGCTGCCGAAAGAAAGATGAAGTAATCTCAGGAAACAAGTAGACACACTCCACTTCGAATTTCGCCCCAAACAAGATTAAAGTGACATTATTCTATGAGAGTGTGGCAAGAGTATTAATCTTACACATAGAGGCAGAGGCTAGACAAACACAGGCGGGCTGCGAGAGAATGGGAGCACATTCTTTATTTTGTCAGTATATGGTGAGGTTCAGAAGTCGCCGAGAGAGCAGCATCATCTCATTTTGTAGAGCAATGATAGGACCATTACCCCGTTCTTAACAATTTTCATAGCATCCATTGTGTGTAAATGTTATATAATAAAACAATTATGTCTTCCAATGTCCATTTTTTATGTTGCACATACTATTTAGTATTTCAATTGGTTGATTATAAAGAACAGGAATATACTGACCACAATGATATAAACTGCCATGTGTGTGAACTGAAGGTGGTTTGTATGTTGCTAAAACTGTAACTGGGAATATTTATGTATTATTTATTTGTCAGTTTATTTAACAGGGACAATATAGATGCTAATTTGCATCTTCCATCTCTAGTTGGATTTTTAAAATTCAGGTTAAAACAACTGAACAACAGATTCAGAATAAAATCAACAGGACAGATAAAACACGCTGCTCGCATGTGTATGGTGTATTCATGCGCCTGTGTGTGTATTGAACTTAACTCCGTACTACTGTGACTATTCAAAACTCACTCCATGTTCACTTTCTTTGCTGTTGTTTAAGCCATTGTTTCATGAATTTATGAGAAAGTGCAGTAACTACGCAGAAAAGAAAGTTCTGCCTGAGAACCAAAGAAACCCCACCCATGCCATTTAGGAATTCATTAGCTTCGCATCTATAAAATAAGCGTTACATTGAGGTTTTGTTTAGAACCTGTTGCATAAATAAGCCAGTCCCTAAAACCCCACTGAGAAAGACAGAGCTTAATGAGTGGGGTTTAAGCCCCTCCACCCATCTACTCCTCCACCCTCAGCCTAGTCTCCTAATGAGCCATCATCATGCAAAACTGCCAGCTTGATACACATTAATTGGATTTTCACTTTTTCACCAATTAATTGACCAGCATTGTCATGTTGGCCAGCCTCCGAGGGCTTCTAAGAAAATGGGGAAGCTACCCTTTTTTACTCTCACTGACTCTAATAGCCGCTGACTGCAGAGGGGAAGCTTTTTTTTTCTCTTTTCTTCTTTACTACCGAGATCAGCTATCTCATTATAGGCTTATGACATTTGTTGGAGCCAATCCCTTTGTGGAGAGAAAACAGTTTGTGTGCTGCTCAGTTGAAGCCTTTACAGTTTGTTAACCTGCCTCTGCCAGTGCCAGGGCCCCCGAGGGGGAAGCCTGATGTGCAGTGAGTGACTCAGATTCCTTGCACCCTAGAGGACAGACCACAGGGTGAGGGGAGAGCAATGCCACGCCGCCTTGTTCAACAAGCACCAAAACAAGGAATGAATGCAGCCATGGCATTTCACAACAGTTATTTGATATGTTGACACATCAGTGGTGTTTCGAATTCTGCCAGGGGGATTTTGTTCACATGAATCCTTGCAGTTAAAATCCACTTGAGGAAGGTGCAGTAGAACTAATATTTTAGTCATCCTGTTGGATTTAATACAAAACAAAAGACAGAGACCAAAGACAGGCATGACCTTTAGTTAATAATCTAACCAAAACTGATATTTAGAGGTCAGATTCTTGTTATGTTGTTGAGTTTGTGTCATGACTTTGGTTGTTTAAATATTAACAAACTCTTAATGCTGTTTACAGTTGGGCTCCATGGTGTTGGAGGACAGGATAGTGGACAAGGAAAAGTAGCACTGTGGCAGTATTCTAATAAGAAATAATTTACAAAGGTAAAGAAAATTCTGTTTAAATATAGAAACAGAAACAATGAAGGTGTATCATATGCATATCATCTGTATTAACTTAGGTGTAATACATTTCTCTCTACCAATTAGCATTGCTCTCAAAATGGACAATCCAAAGGAAAGATGCAGCAGAACCAGAGATATTATCTTCCACACATTCTTCTTTGTCAGAACCTGACAATTACCCACAATGCAACTCACCCAACTCAGATTTGTGTGTGTTATGCTAGTGGTGGCTAATGTAGCCTCGAACTGCTAGCCTGCTAGAACTGCTAGAACGACATCACACAAAAGGATTTATACAACTTTTTTTCCACATATGCAGTAGTCCTCCCCAAGATCTGAAGACAGACTCTGATGTGTAAAATCAGTGGATTTCACCTTTAACATCACAGATTACCCAACAGCTATTGCAGATTTGTGAACAAACCCAGACCTGCTACGACCCTTAGAGATTAAACTCACTGAAATGAACAGTAAAGACCAAGAGGGGGCCGCTAAGTAATCGGATCAAAGTGTTGCCATGAAGAGGACATCCTGAAGCTGACCATACTATGGCTCATTATGCCTGTATCGCTTTGCTTCACTGACCGGTGGGCAGCTTCAGGTCAGGATGACCTTTCTTGATGTTATTTAAACATCAATTACTGTATGCTGTAAATGCATTTGCAAACATCACATGCTTAGTTTGTCACAGAAGCAGAAAGACCTTCAATTGTAAGAAGAATAAACACACTTTTGATTGAGTGAGTTTATGGTTTAATGCAATGCAACAGACTATACTGTCAAATTAATCAAAGCACATTCACCCGAATACAGTGAAACAGTGGAAATAATTAATTTGTTATATTGAAAGTAATAAAAAAGGTATCATTGTGTTTAAATTATAGGATAGGTAACTTTTTGCATCAGTAGCTTTCAGAAAACAGAAAGTTATTGATCCTCTACATCATCTTGACAATTATTTAATGTAATAGCTGTCTAAACAGGTGCAAGTTGATGTCTGAGGCACTCATTCAACCTGAGGTGTACAAAAATAATAACTACATCAGGTCAATGAAAAGACACTCTGTCTCTTTTTAAAGGTAATTTTGCAGTAGCTGAAAATAAACAATCCCCTTGAATCAATATCCTTTGCAGTCAGGGAAAGTTGAAGGTTAGAGGTCAAACCTGAATGCAACCTGTAATTAGTTAATCAAGGCCAATAGCCTTAATTAATCGATTGAGTGTTCAAGAGGAGGAGTGGTTCATAACATATAATGTGTTGGTTTCCATAACCATGAAGGATTCCATTATTTATGTAAGAGTGTCCATTATGTCACATTGGGGAGAAAAAAAATAGGCGTTTTTAATGCCATCAACATTTAATCAAGCAGAACTTCATTAATCCACATAATTAATTGAGCAGGCTTTGCTATGTTCCTATTGCTACCTTTACTTTCTGGTCGGACGGACATGTTTCACCATTATTGTTGTCCCATCCCTCCAAGGGTTGTGAGTTAATCTGCATGACCCAGCACCTGTCACATACTAATAAACACAGAACTAATTGACTTTGTTGCCCCACTTATCAGCTGCCTCACCAGTCAAAGCAACCTCCGAGATTTTTGTTTTTGTTTGTTTACAGCAAGACTACCAGGTGTGTCTCATCAACCAAGAAAAATATAGTTTATTATATTAGTGTTATTGGGTCATTATAGTGTAGAATAATGTATCAAAAATGAGCTTAAATAGAACTGGGCTAGGGGAATAATAAACAAATAACAAGAAGATACAAATGCATTGTTCCCATAATGTGGATATAAAATGTTTTATTACATTTTGTATTTGTTTGTTTTTTGTATAGCAAGCTATATTTATTGTGTCACATACAAGTGCCCAGATCTTGTAGATGTACAGTATAAGAAAACAGAGATTCTGCAGTTGGGACAGACATGCACACAACTACTTACATACAATATAATATTACCATATAGAGATTTCCATCCCAAGACACAATCTGAATTTTTTATAATTGTCCCTTAAGAGGAACAAAGCAAATCAATGTCCACTCACGACCCCTTGTCAGAAATTAAATATGTCTGTGATCATTTACATTTACAATTTGTCATTTGGCAGATGCATTTATCCAAAGCGACTTACAAATGTCAGGTAGCTGACCAGCTTGCATTTGGGTAATATATTATTAAAGAATAATGTTTTATGCTTATATTGTTTCAGTTGAATTATTCAATAAAGGTCTGATGAGTGTAAAAATCAGACATGTTACAATAAAAAGCAAGAGATGAGAGATAATTCACAAAAAAATCAACACAATTGGCATTGCAGAAATGTCTTTTTCTTTTCTTAACACGTCAGATTTATCTTGTGACCACTTGAGTTAATGTTACTCTATGGTCAATGCTAGTTGCGACATAATAGCAACTCTTTTCAAATTATAAGTTACTTCATTGGCACAATTAAATGTAGTATTGCCAAAGCTCATTTTACAAGGTTTACAATGTCAAAAAAATAAACAGATAGTTTGAACTATACACTATGCATATACATTACACTACACTTTACTACATAGTATAGCACAATGAAAGAAAACAAATTGTTTCACACATATCAAAGAATAAAACAATTAAAACATGTATGTGATGAATTTACAGCCTGTCCATACTACACAGGGTCTTCAGCCAATATAGGGTAAAAAAGTAATGAGTGTTATCAAGCTGTAGAGATGGCATTAGATGGATAAATACACTAGTAACAAACACAAGTTCTGACCATGTAAAACCAGCTATGTACAGAGTAACATGCCTCAGTGTGTTCCCGCTATACACCATACATCTCCCTCTCTCTGTTGCTCTTATTGTCACTTCCCCTTAAACACTTGCGTGCACACATGCACACACACACACACAATGGCCGTTCAAAGTTTTTCCAGGGTATTTCTCGGTTAATTAACAGATTAGTGGTGTAGGGCAGCTCTGAAGTTCAGAGGTCAAGACTAAACCCTCTAACTGGGAGGATAATGAGTGGCAGGTGGGTCCACACTTCTTCTGTTGCCCCTTACAAACCCCTCCTTTCTTGACATGACTTGTGGCAAAATAAGTCCCCCCATCCCCTTTCCATATAGTCTGCCAATGCTCTTGACTCTGGGCACTGTTAATGCACCTGGAAGAGAGTGGTGTAATGGAGAGATGGAGAGGATGGAACAATATTTGAAAGAGCAGGAGGAGAGGCCTACATTGGATAAGTTCTGGAAATGTGCCATCCTTTCATACACACTGCCAGGACCCATATTTACAAAACTGACCAGTGGGATTCTCTGAGCACAGTTTCACTGAAAGGAACGTGGACTATAGGACCATAGGTCTGGGATTGATGCTATTAAATAGAAATACAATAAAGGAGACGGGTGCAAAGAGAATGAGGGCTTGAGCACCCCCCCGCCCCCCCCCCCCCTTTTTTTTTTACTCTGTCTCCTTTCACTCCTCCCATATTCCATTCCAGGTTCTGCTTGGTGGAGAACTCCATTGTGAGCTTGTGAATGGGAGACTTTGGGAGTGTCTCTCCTTCTATTAATTAGGACTGGCCAGCGTTTCCGCTCCCCTGTGAGCCCCTTCATTATTATTTCTTCACATTCTTTTGCAAAAGTTAACCCCATTCCTTCATTCTCACTTCAAAGACTTCTGACAAAGACGTAGACCAGGAAAACGGAACAGGGCGAAAATTTCAGAGCATCCGTTTACTGTAATAACTATAGCAAGTGAAAGCTACTCAGGTCTACATTTGTTACAAAAACAACAAAACAAACAGACTCATTACATTTTGAAGCAAATTAGGAAAAACCATAAATACAGGAAATATGGCATTAGATTCCTGACAAATTTAACATTTATTAAAAGTAATAGCATTCTTGGGTACAGAATTGAAATACAAAATGGTATTCATGGGGTACACACGCACTTATTGAAACACCAACCTAAAATACACCTCCCCTACATCTGTGGTGAACATCAGAGAGCAAAGAAGTCCCGGGGTGCATTCTACCGCTGCCCAGTGGGCATCCATTTGCTGCAAAAAAAATCACTTTGCCTCATTAGCTACACACACTCTTAGTTTGTCACAATGCCTTTGCTTGAGTCCTGCTAACAGAGCCCCCCCCCTTCTCTTTCTCTAGGTGGAGACTTCAGGGGCCAGAGGCACAGTTTGGGTGAGTGAGGCCTTTTCTTTCTACCCCTCTCCTAGCTGGTTTAAGGGTTGTAATTATCTTTTGCTGGGGGAGGCTGTAAATTGGATTAAAGTGGAGGGTCTCGGCTGAGTGGATCAACCCCCCTCTCAGCCCTTCTCTCCCCCCACCATCTCACCACTTGGTGGGCCACACGCTGATAAAGTGCGGAAAACCGGATTTGGATTCAGCCTCAGCATTCATGGCTTCCTGCCGGAAAAAATGAAATTTTCCAACAGAAGGGACCAGTATGCCTGTGGTATCTGTCCGTGTGGTGTGTTTCATCTGGCCTCACTCTTCCAGAAACACCATTACCTACGTTATCAGTCTGAACCGACTTAGCCTGACTAGGAAGCCTGGCCAGCTACTATCCACACAGTCTCTGTCCATCTCAGTGTTGTAGCTCTCTTCAGTGCTGGTGGGCACCTGAATTATAAAACTTTAAATACTTTAAATTGGCATTTATTTATTCAGGTTTTGTTGTAAGATATGTGGTATTTTGATTGATAGGCCTGATTTTATCCATTAATAAATTGGAAAATGGTAAATTTAATGCTCACAGTATATGCTGTTGGATGCACTAATAATAACAAATTAACAGAGGGACTATTAAGGCAATTAAAGTCCAATTTTGGGGGACAAAGCAAGGACAGCAGATATGGAAAGGATGACTTTTTGGGGGTGAAGTCGTTTTTGTGGTGATCGTAAAATTCTAATCCTGCCAAGGAATGTCTCCAGGTCTTTACGGATTGCTGGGATACTGGTGCGTGAAATGGCAAGTCTACCTTTCCAAATGATGCGAACCCTGTTTTCACTGAAATCGCAAAAGCTTTTACAACTCGTGGCAGGTGCAGCATTTGCATTGAATGGACTTGTCTATGGAGATTGGTGCCCATGACTATATCTGAAACCCTGGTTGATTAGAGAAACTTTACTTAAATTTGTATTCCCTAGAACCATACAGGAGGTGGACACAGCAATACATGTGGAATAATATATGTGATATAGTGCAATCCAGTGAAAAGTGCAAAAACCTTGCAATAAAAATATGTTTGTGTGTTTTAAAAAGAAAAATAGCAAATATATCCAAATACTCCATTACATTTATTATTTTGCATACAAAATATACAATATTTTCTTATAAAATGTAAGGCATTGTTAAGAACAGCAATACTCAAAATAATTTACAGAGGTGTAATATCTGCCTCAACGAGCTGCCAAACTAAATTGCTGCTTATATAATAACACATGAACATTAACAATGCAGTAATATAATAATATAAAAAACAGAAATAAGACATTCTGCATAACAACTACTTTTACTTGTGATACTTGCTGCTAACACATCTGTATTATTACTTAAGTATTTTTGAATGTACATAGTGGTACATTGCACAGAGACTGAAGCCAGTAGCAGGCACATTTACACATAGATGTTATATATGGGTAAAAATACCTCACATTTTTTTATTTAGTGTCTAGAAATGTGCTTTTATGAGTTATAATATTTGATGAATCTGTGAAATTGCAACTACTCTATTAGCAATGCTACATTATATTTGCTGGTAAATATGTTGGAAAATGTATTATAAATTGATGGATTAATGTGAGTTAATAAATTACAGTCTCTCTCATGATCTTATGAGAAAATAATCAATGATGCTTACACAGGACAAACACCTTTACATGTTCAAAATGTCTCCTCAGGTCAAAGGTTTATATCTCTTATTTCCAAAACAAAATTTGTGAATGGAGTAAGCGAAGTAGCATCAGGGTTTTCTCAGAGGTAATACCAAACTAGGTTGAGTGGTCCCCTATTGCGGGTATAATGACCTGAAACCTGAAGAGCAATGAAAGAGAGTCTATTGAGGAGGGTTTTTCCATTCACGTAAAATGTCAATGCATTTTCCAACAGACACTTACAAGGGATCAGTGGACCCTCAAGTGTTCATGAACAAAATAACCTTTCAGTACTACACAGGGATGCTACTCGCCTCAGCCATTCTACGACCATAACACCTCTAATGATTTAACCAAATAGCTTTGGCATTTTAGGAAGATTGAAAAAAAAAAGTAACAGTGACAGACTTTAGAAAAAACACAAGAAAACATCAACGGTCATTCAGGGTTTACTTATGCCTTCAAGCAATCTGCATGAAATGATCGAGCAAAAGGCCATACAGAGTGCAATCGAGTAAGTTATCTTGCTTTCTTGGGCTTTAGTTACCAGCGTGAAAGTGTTTTTCATAAGGCGCTAGGAAAACAGTGCAGCAGTTATCTGGGATGTTCTCCTTTTGATGTTTCTTCTTTTTTTTCCAGCTCTCAGCCACTCAGATAAATGAGAGGGAGTGCTGTTGGTAGGAGATTCCTCAATACGGTGGGAGCTTTGGGCTGGCACTATGAGTGTTTGTCTAAGATATGGACTGTTTGTAGTACTCCCTACCACTAATCAATTTATTATTACACACAAGAAATACGGCCAGGAAAAAAATGTGTTGTGTTTTTTTTTCCATTGCACATCAGGACACCACCTCCTTTTTGTTTAAAGTATTGGGATTACTTAGATAAATTAGAATCTGACTTTTTTCTAAAAATACAAATCATTTTATCTCTTAAGTATGCTCATAAAATATATCCAATGATGAATTTAGCACAGCCACTGCATCTAATGATCATGAAAAAGACCATTTACAGTGCATTGGCAATGAGTTAGAAAAACAATAAATGTTCACATATACAGCCTTCAATTTGTAACTTTTAATGTATCTGAAAACAAATAAAGTTGTTCTGATAAAAGCATATTCTTACAGTTGACACACAGTGTGATGAGTTTAATCTTTTGATAAGTCTGTGTAGTGTACAAGAGGGCTTGGCTAATCCAGGTCTACGTGTGCTGCCTCAAAACAGGGCAGATCACCCACAGATCTGACATATTTAGACCGGATATGCGGCAGTAAATGAGGGCATTCTGTCTCTGTGTTTATTAGACAGTAGTCAGACCTCCTTTCATCTTTAATTTCCTGCCATGTCATCTGAAGACAAAGATCAAACAGGGGACAAAGTGACCCTCCACGCTCCAGACTCCTCTGAGGAGAGTGAAGAACCCCCACTGTTCACTCGGCCTGACCCTATCTCTCTCTACTTCCTCTTCACATAACCCTCCTCCACAGACCAGCCCTTAAAAGGTAAAACTTATCAAAGCTATTTGTCTTCAATGAGCCTGTTCATCCTGCGTTACTGATTAGTGATTGACTCAGGGAACCATTTGTATACTCGCAACTTGATTCTGTCATTGACAAATACCATGTCACTCCCCGAGATTTAATGTTCCGTACAAGCAACCGTGAATCTGTCACGTCGGCTTAATCTTCTTTTAATTTGTATTTTGACTTCTTCTGTATCTCCTTGGTGTTCACCCTTCAGAATGGCCATTCAGTGCGCCTCTCCTTTCTCCTCAGAAAACTTTGATTGCCAATCTGCATGATCCACGTCAGTCAGACATCTGTTCGGCGTTTTGTCCACTGCTGCACCTGCTGACCTCCAGGTGACCCACAAAATAAGCAGTGAGGCGGGAAACTGCAGGAAGCAATTTACTCTCCCAAAGCTACCTTGTAAAGGGAGAGCCAATCAGGGCTCAGCACAGAGTGTCCGTTTTTTGATTAAATGTACTCTAGATCTGGATTCTTATGTTTGATTTTCTTTCTTTTTAACTGCACCCACAGTGTTACATAGGCTAAGGGGAGGTGAAATTTCTCCCTTCCAAATGGATTGCAATTTCCCCCCATTTAGCACCTGAAGGTAATTAGCTTGAAGAGATTGCAGAGTGAGAAACACGTTCATGGAACATTAACTCTCGCACATTCTCCAGTTGCAGGGAATTAATAGGAAAGATTAAAGTTTAAAGAGAGCAAATGCCATTAGCTCACAAACCCCTTCTCGGGAGCTGCAAGCCATGCTAAACCAATACTGCTTTTAAAATTGCATCTTTTTTTTTTTAAATTTCATAATAGTTTTCTTTGAGCTTTACATGCAGACTTTCATAGTTGTATTAGCAATTGCATTTAGTTGCATGTGTATGTGCTCCATGATGCAGAAGCACAATCGCCTGCAGCTTTATATTGTCCCCTTTAATGAGTTTCTGTGTGTCCTCCCAACTGCCCCTGCATTATGTTAATGACCAGTTTGGCATGTACTAAATTTAGCGGCAAGCTAGACAAAATGTAAACACATAAAATAATCAGCATCAATGCAGATTTTGATACACTTTTTTGAAGGCACTTGCTACTTATCTCCTTTTGCCTTCTGGGATTTCTTTTAAGTATCTCTGTGTGTATCTAATCATTTATTTCCATCATACATTGAGTTTTCGTTCAGTTATACTTTTCTCCACTTATTTGCCCATTTAGCCATTCATCCATCAATCTATCTACCTTAAGGGGATAGAGGAGGAGACGGCAATTGGCAATGAATTTTTAGAGGCCATCCCACTCACAGATTCCATCATAGCCTGAAAAATTCTGTGAGGGAAAAAAAAAATGAAATTGAGACATGGTAGAATTTATTGCCCAGAAAATTCCATTCTACTATCTGATTTGAAAAGTCCAGTCCTCCTAGCTTCAGAAAATCTATTTCCCCACATTTTAATACCCCGCGTAGCAGTCCTCATAATTCATTGGAGTGTGTTAAGCTCAGTTTTATTAGATCTGAAACAAATTTTGGTGGGGATCCTATAGGTCATTAACCATGGAGTAATTTTATCCTTGTTTCCCTAATGATGCCATAATGGTGAGTGAATTTCTTAACTAAAGACCAAAGAACATTGTGAAGGTCAGCTTCATCTGCAGGCTCCTTCAAGCGCTTCTCAGAGAGATTGGAAAAGTCGCACATTTTTGAGGAGTCATTAATAACCTTAAAGCTGAGAGCCTATTTGCGTTCTCGCTCTCTACCTTTTAATTTCCCTTTCTCTCTCTCTCTCTGTCTTTCTCTCTCTCTCTCTCTCTCTCTCTCTCTCTCTCTCTCTCTCTCTCTCTTCTCTCTCTCTCTCTCTCTCTCTCTCTCTCTCTCTCTCTCTCTCTCTCTCTCTCTCTCTCTCTCTCTCTCTCTCTCTCTCTCTCTCTCTCTCTTCCTCTCTCTATCACACTCTCTCCTGTGTTCTGTATTTCTTCTGTTCTTTGATTGCCCTCATGCAGAAAGAAAGGAATGCTGTGTGTATGTGTGTGTGAACGGGTTAGTAAGAGTCGGAGAAAGAGAGAAGGAGAGCAGAAATAGTAGTGCAGTGACATACAGATCCCAGATGTGATGCTGCTATAATTTGAATTTTATGCCTTTGTTATCGCTTTAATCATTTTCTTTATTCGTTTTGTTTCAGTGGTCTGGGAGAGACACCTGATAGGGTAAACCACCTAGGGACCCATTTTTATTTGGAATGTGGTGCAAGGTCTAATTAGAATTTGAATTTTGCTGAGCCTTGAAATGGCTGGTACTTTATCCTGATCGCCTTAGATATTGTTCCAAGTCAATCATTTGTCATCGCAAAGCATGCTGGGAAGGTTCTGCTAATGAAGCCCTGGGTTTGTTCGCTGTTTTTTTGCTGCTCTGGCATTTTTGTCCATTTAGGCAGCCTGATGTAAGGACGACAGTGGTTTTATATCCATGTTACGACACCAGCAGGAGCACACTGAGGATGGACTGCTGGTGTCACATCCATCTGAGGTCTGTCACCATTCGACATCTACACACTTCAAGGTGTAAATGATTTGAGACTGTCTTTTAATAGTGTGTAATTTGTTTTATCAAAGAAAGTGGTGCACACTTACTCTTTATTCATATTATGCATAAAGTGGTGGAATATATGTGAGGTCATGAGGTCAAGTGGGTCCCTGGTCAAGATACTAAACCCAAAATTGCTCCCAGTGGTCAGACCAGCACCTTGCATGCAAACTTGCTGCCATTGGTGTGTGAATGGGTGAATGAGAGACAAATTGTAAAATGCTTTAGAGTTTAAAAAAAGTTATACGATTTCTGTACAAATGAAGTTTATTAAAGAGTTGTACTTAAGTACAATTTTGAGGTATTTGGACTTTTTTCATTCACTCACTGCACATATTATTACAGAATTTATTTCACAGCTATGATTATTTACTTTTTAAAATTCAAAACACAAGATCTGCTGATAAAACATGATACATTGTCATATCTTCCAAACAGTACATAAAGTTGTTAAACCCAGCTGCCCCTTAACCAGCTACAACATAAAAATGCTGCTTATGCACCAGTAGTTATAAATAATAAAAAAATTATAAAAATGTTTTAAAAGCTTTGTCTTTTCTTGTAATACTTAAAGCTCATTTTGTGAGTGTTGTGTGTATCGGATGTTTTAATTAAGCAAGATTTTAAATGCAGAAACTTGTAAGGGAATATTTGTACATTGTGGTTTACTACAACTATTACTCCCAACAATCACTGGAGCATGCATAACATAAACATTTCAAATAAAAGCCAAACAAACCTATCTTATCTTATCTTATCTCATCTTATCTCATCTTATCTTATCTTATCTTATCTTGTCTTGTCTTGTCTCTAATAGTGAGTCAACAGTAGTTAAAAATACCAACGGTTTATAGAAACAGAAAACTAAGTTCATGGTTCTTGTCCAGAAATGTTCTCCCACTGTGTGTGAACATGTGTGTGTATGTGTGTGTTTGTCTCATTTAGATGGATTCCTCCCAGGGACAAGGGACTACCAGCTGTCCTGTACGTCGCTGTGTGAACAGGAGATGGTAATGGTGTTTTGTCACAGCCTATCTGGGTTAACGTGTGTCCTCCTCTCAGGTCCCCTCAGATGCATTTTATTTCCTGTGCGCCTCCTTTGGAGAGATTGGAGTTGACAGGCGTTAACATTTAGAAATGTACCAATAAATGGCATTCATGGGTGCTGATATGCAGTTTGCTGGTGGTATATGAAGAGGAGTGCAGCAGCTCTGTGTGCAACACTGGAATATTAACTTGGAGTTATATGACCTATTAATTATGACATAGTTGCATTGTGCTTGTGGATATAAAACACTGATGGAGTTTGGTTACTTTTCCATTTATGCAAAATGTTTGGTATTCAGTTGTATTATGAATTGTTTTCCCTCAGATCTGCATGACCGGGCAGGTATCTCTCGACCATACACATGGGACTAGACTTTTCTGTTAATTGTGTTTAAATCTAATTGAAACTGAAGTAAAAAGTCTGGAAGGCTCGCTTTGAACTCCTTTGAAAATAAAATAAAATTCTTCTGACAAGATGATGGATCACCTGTAAGTCTACCTGACACTGAAATTAGGGTTTTTAATGACATGCTGCCTCCTCCTAGATGTGAAATTCAAATTCCCTCCCTGGTCTCCCTCCCAGTCGTCACCTGTCCCTTTGACTCGCGTACGCCAAACACAGGCACTTTGTCTTTGTCACTGGGACCAGGACAATGTTTTTCACCAGCAAGCTTTTGTATTAACCAATCTCATATGGAACTGAGGACATAGCTCATTGAGCACCGTGTTGTTGTTACGTGAGCGTATTTTTCCTTTCATAGGGACCAGGCACCAGATTTCTTGTACCACTCATTTTATCCCTCCAGTAGAGGCCTCCGCATTGGTTATCACAACATTAGAGCTGAATTCAAATTTATGTGTATTTTATAGATCAGGAAAAAGATAATGTGCCAATTTTGTGTAGCACTGTACATATTTAATATAAGTAATATTTAGGGATATTCTACTATGGAATATATAAATTAAAACTGCACTGAAGGAGTTGATCTTGATATTTGAGCCTTCCTGACATGGCAGATGACGGTGGTTTGGTGTCACCTGTAATCAGGTGTAGCACCTCTCATGAAACACCCGCATCGGCTCCTTTGTCACCCCACGATGCTCCGTTTCAACGGGGGCCACAGTAATCCATTCTGAAGCATGAAGGAAAGGACTGGGCTGGCTCTGGGACCGGGGGGCAGCGAGAGGCAAATGAAAAATCAATGCTACTGTGACACATTAACTTATCCCCCAATTTCATAACTGGCATTAGGTGTCAGGAGAAATCTGTAGTGTGGAGGTGGCTGGCTGGGGCCTTATTGGCTTTCATGGCCACTGTGTGCTCTCAGCTGGTGGAGGAAGTGGGCGAAAGTGGGCTTAAAAAATAATAAAAGACAATGAAAAGCCAAGGACTTCATCAGTTGTTGCTGCTGGGTTCATAGGGAACAATGTGGGGTCCTGCAAGCTGTCCTTTAGGATTAGCTCAGCAAATGAGGCCAAGTATTAGTTTATATGTGCACTAATGTACCAACTGTAGTGGATCAATAGTAGGTGTGAACTTATGTATTGGTCATTTGATTCTTCTGATAAGATATATAGATGAAACACATATCTGCACAAATTCATTCTCAATATAAAATTATAACACTTTATGTCTATGACAGCTTAAGTCACTTTAAAACCAGTGCTGACTATGCATGTTTAAAACATTTTCTTAAAACGAAAACTTTCCATTTTAACAAAAATAAATAAATTAGAAACTTAAAGGACACAAAAGGACAAATTATTTTAAAAAAGGACTAATTTTATTGCTCTCTTTGCCTTTGAAGTTCCTTTTAATTCAAAATAAGCATGACGTTCATCTGTCACATCATAACAATAATAATCTATAGCAAGTCAGTGGAAATAGTGGAGAGAAAAATAGCCTTCACTTGGAGAACCGGCCTAATCAGTACTCTCTCTCAACTGTTAAATGTATTTAAACACTAAATTAACAACCCATAAAGGGCCTCTGGTACACTACATTCAAATTAGAGCCAGTTCTTATTTACTGCCACAGAACTGCAAAAGTGACACTTTCCCTGATCATATTAAGAAAAGCAACGGAGTGACCTTGGCGTAATGGATGTGGATGAGATACGAGCACCACCACCCTCATCCTCAAAAACACACAGATTCCCTGGATCCTCAGCCAGCAGGCGGGGGTGAAAAAAAGAGAGAATGATAGAAAGAGGATGACTGTCCTCATCTAAAGTGTCATTAAATCATCAGCTAATGGTGTTAGCATCAGTTCAGCTGCTAATGCTGAGGCGAACTAGTGAGATTTATGGGAATGACATCTGAGAGTTGGAAAACAGAAGAAAGAGTGAAACACCCAGGTCTTAGTTTTTACAAAAAGCCCAGCCAGCATGCAGTTCACCTCTAAGTTCTGTGCTGGGGGTGTTGGTGTCATCTTGTTTAGTGGGAGTTGATCGTTCACATATTTAATGCTTTAATTACACCTCAACAGCTGTGCACAGTGATTTAAGTTTATGGATGTGAAAGCTCTTAATTATGAAGCAAAACGCATAAAGTCATTTCTGATGGTGGATGCAGACAATTAAATTTATTCAAGATTTTCTGCAGAGGCAGAGTAAACGGCTTTCTGAAAATGACCCTTACTGAAATGCGCAATATGCTGTAATGTGCTCTATAATGTACGATCAGTGTGAACAGAAGGCATCAATCAGGAAGTGCCATTGCGGAGTAAAGGAGGAATTCTTGTTTTTCACATATAGCATACAAGAAACACTTTCTCAAAATAATGAAGGACAAATAATGTACGCCTTTCACAAAGGAGCCCCACACACACTAAGAATATGCCTCTTTATATATTTAGCAGTGTTGAAGGGAGCCATGATATAGATTTATAATGGGAATACTGTATTCAGTAGTTGTACATAGACCAGAAGGCCTTGTGTCTTGTACTTGTGCAGTGGTGGCCATAGCAGGTTCAAATTTGGTATAAACACAAGGAAAAAATAAATAAATGTAACTGTGTTATTTTGATATTGTGTTTCTATTTAATAATTTAGAAAGCAATAGTAATCTTTGCCCATATTTAGATTTGCATTTGCATTTGCATTTGCACACACACACACACACACACACACACATATATGTATGTATATATACGTATATAATTTATAATTATAATTTATATATATTATATGTATATATATATATATATACACATACATACATACATACATACATACATACATACATACATATACAATTTTGTACATACAATTCTGTACATTTTATACTCAACGAGGTAATAAGATTGTTACTTTTACTTTTAAGTTCCTGGTTTTCTAACACCATAGCAATGTGTTCATTCTCAAACTTGAATCTGCCACAGAAAGCACAGAGTTACATGCCATTGAAGGGACTGAGGTCTGGAAAAACTGAACGCAAACCCAAGAACATACAGTATATTTCTATGATTGAGGTAAATCCTGCACAGAGATCCACACAGTATGTATACACATGAATGCATTCAAACTCATGCACAAGCATAAGCATTCAATGGAAACTAACCTGTGCAGATGTTATGTTTGTGTATCTTTTTATTTTTTGTGCAAAGAAAAAGAAAGTGAACTGTGACAAGCATTAACACATTATGTGTACTGTATACACATTTACCAGCTTAATGACCTGGTTTCCATCAAGATGACTTCTACTTCAGGACTGCAGAGAGCACAACAGCTCAGCCCAAAATGAAAGACCACCACTGACTGTAAACCCCTGCAGGATAATTCTATTATTTGTCAGACGAGATATATTTGTCGTCTGCTGGTCACTGACAACCTTACACGTTAACGGCGTTGATGTGCCTCCTCAGTCAAGTCCTGCTCGCATTATTTGGCAAATTGACTCATGAGTGCCGTTTGGTAACAGAAACATAATGTGATACATTTTTCTTTCTCTCTCTCAGCACTCTTTATTCTCTCTGTCTTTCCAACAATCTTTTTTAAGACTGTCCTTTTTTTCCAGATGAGTGGCTAAGGCCGGGAGTTGGACTGATGATTTAAAAAAGAAAAAAGTAATTCCCCTTAAATGTTTTTTAAAAAGCTGCAAGAGCTGCGATATCATGGCCGTTATTGATGACATCATTATTATGTATAGGATCTCTCAGTGAATAATAACCCATGATCTGTCATTTTTCCTCTTATTGGCACAGCAAGTTGTAAAGGTTAGGTAATTTATTTTAATGTTTAATGTGTCAGCTGGTATTGCCATGCACTACTGTCCCAATATATTCCACACTTAAAGGCATTATTGTTCCATTTTACCCCAGCTCACGATCCTGGAAAAGTACTTGTCACGAATAATCCACAAAGTCTTATTTAATTGTCTTTAGGCCCATGTGGTTGCTACTCTTTTCTGTAGGTCAGAGTGAAAGCCAGTAATAGATTATAGCAATATATTTTTTAATAAAATGACCAAATCAGAAATACTACATATAACCTTTATAAAGTATTCCCTTTGCCAGAAAGCCATTTTTAGGTAATCATTTATACACATTTAGCTGAAATCGGTCTACAAATGTGCTTTACAGTGAAATAAATTTGCAATCTTGAATGTATTATCTTTTATTTAAGTTTTTTATTATTATTAAACTATGAAAAATAGGTGGACAGATTCTACAATGTGAAACATGGAACACAGCAAGAGAAAAAGGCCCCACATACAAAGACATTTCTGTACAGCATATTCCCCAAAGATGAATAGCTGTTTGGTGGTATGGTCGTGCAGAACAATGAGAAGGATTTCAGGAAAATGGGCTTTGGGGTGGCATTGTACGCATACATTGTGGAGGTGGGGGGTGGGGTGGGGGGGAATCAGCACGCTTGAGCGCATTTAAATTTACACAAACTCTCTAGGAATGACAGTGATAAATGTTACACTCTATTCTACAATATGTTTAATGCATAGGTCTGAGGAGTTAAGTTTTCCCCTCTGGTACGAGGCTGCTGTTGTAGTTACCACTATATGTTACATCAGATTCCCTTCCATTAAAATGCCAAGTGGCACAGTGAAGACAGCAGGAGAATATGACACTGAATTTGTTTACCTGTCACCTTCCACCATCCTTCATTTTTTTTCCCCCATTGTGTGCATGTGTCTCTGTGTGAATGACTCTGTGAGTGAATGTGTAAGAGTTCAGGCTTGACATATGTTCTCCCTTAAATCAGACCAGAAAAAAAAATCCCCCAAAAAATAAATAAACAGGAATAAAATGTAATTAGTAACACTTTTCTTCTTGCTTCCAATACAGAGAATCAAACTACATTCTGTGGAGTATTTTTCATTACTGATCAAACCTCAGTAGCTGCATTATAGGACTTTTAGGATGAACTGTCAGGCCTCTGAAAAACCACTACATGCTTTGAGAAAAAAAAGAACCTCTCCTTATCACTGAAGAAATTCAACTGTGACTGGCCACATCGTGGTGCATTTCCTGTGCTCTGCCTATGACTGTCACAAAACAACCAGACCACTACTGTTGACACACACGGAAAAATGCTTGAGCTCTCTCCCTCACTTTCTCCTTTCTCTCCTTTCTCTCTCTCTCTCTCTCTCCCTCTCTCTCTCTCTCTCTCTCTCTCTCTCTCTCTCTCTCTCTCTCTCTCTCTCTCTCTCTCTCTCTCTCTCTCTCTCTCTCTCTCTCTCTCTCTCTCTCTCTCTCTCTCTCTCTCTCTCTCTCTCTCTCTCTCTCTCTCTCTCTCTCTCTCTCTCTCTCTCTCTCTCTCTCTCTCTCTGTCACACACACAAACACACACACTTGGATTATAAGCAAGTATATGTTGGAGTCTCCGACCTATGTTTGATCTCCTGTAAGCAGGGTGTGCATGAGCAGCTGAGTGTACTTCAACTGTACGTGTACCACTGTAAGCACTGATAAGATAGTGTGCAAGCTTGATCTCTCTTAAGGATAAGTGTTTTGGCTCACAGTGCACCTGGAAAGACACGGTAACACCTGAGTGATGTTTTTTAAAATGTACTGTACACCAAGGTGCTACAGTATATATCCGTGAACCAACTGAGGATTACACACACACACACACACACACACACACATATATGTGCTTGAATTAATAATGTTTTCATTCATGCTTGTTATTTTTTATTTTTTTAAATAAAAATTATTTATTTTCCAAAATGCTGCATATTAGGTACAGTATACACAAAAGATCATTAATGTAAATCTAAATTAAGCAAAACTAAAATCGATAATTTATTAAAAAACTTACACCTTATGGAAAAACTTTATATGGTGATTTTCTCAACTAACTGATTTAGTTAATTAATCATTTTTTGTTATGTATGGTATTTTCTAGATGATTCATGTCTGGAAATATCTGCTTGGTTCCTCTCTCTAAAAGTGACAATCATATGGAGCTGCTGCATCAGTTTTGACAGTATAGATGTGTTTCTCTATTTTTGTGACAAATAATTTGCGAGACCAGTTTATTATGAGCAAAACATTTGTTTCACCTTTCAACTTTCCACCAGTTCGAAGAAATGCTTGTTGTTATTTTCCAAATATTAGTTCTTGTAACACAAGCTTTTCCTCATCTGAACATATTACTAGTGAACAAGTACAGGAGTGGGTGGTTGAAGCTGCACACAGCCATTATATTCTTTAGTTTTATGACCCATACAATAGCCTGGGCCAAGCACAGCTCCTTGTGTACTGTAGTAGACTCACTGTAAAGCCTGTAATATGTAAACAAACAAGCCCAAACTTTCTCAGATTTACAACATTAGCAGGTCTTGGCCGGGGATCCTTCACCACCTCCAACAGGCCTCAGCCAGCCAGCAATTCCAGTCGCAGACAGCTTGAGCACTTTCGATTTTATACCTCAGCAATTTTTATAGCGTCTTTAGCTCTGCACGCACAGACCTCACTTTATCCTCTGGAAAGAGAGAGCCTGCGAGAGGCAGGAAGGAAGAGGCAAATAACAATATTGCATGCACAAAAAAAGAGAAAAACAGGTGTTGATGAAGGATGCTAGGAAGCTAGGTCACGTGACCTGAACTATTTTGTGCCGTGATTGGACCCTGATGCAGGATGCAGTGCTGTACTGGCTTCTGATTGAATTGGCTGATGGTACAGCACTGTCTCAGTGCCTCCTGCTCAGATTAAGTAAGGTAGAGTAGCCAAGCCTCTGAGGGTTTTAGCATCTGTGCAAGGTTGCTGTAACTGATACTGTGAAGTTATAATTAAAGGTTCCAACTGAGAGAACCTCACTTGATGCACTTCATACCTTTCCTCTCTCCAGCAGGATAACTAGAGGAGTAATGTGGGAGGCAGGATAGCAGCCGAAAACGGCATTTTAACTACTGTCTATAAGCTTGTTTGTTCCCATGCAGATGTAAGTACAGCAATGGGAGGAATACATAAACTTACAACAGGTCAATATCTCTTATATTCCAGCACAATGCTACTGTATGCTGTATGTGTGGCAGTGTAGATGCTCTTATTATTTATTATAGCCATTTTTTTGTGAGATATTACCCCAGCTACTCCTGCAAACTTTGATTGTAAAAAAACAGCCCAAAATCATACAGTGGATAAGTGGTATGACTTAGTCCTTATAATTGCGTCTCACAACAGATATTATTTCTCTATTCTCTTATTTCAAAGTCGGAGTGCTGATACGCAACTCTGAGTCCATATTTTTCACCTTGTGAACAAGGTTGCGGCGTTCAATTGCCACACATTGTCTCCCATTTTTCATTTACCTGCCAGAAAATCAGATGCGACAGTTAAATTTTGACAGTAGAGAAAATCTACTCTTTGCCATTAGAGCTAATGTCATGTTTCTGTGCTAATCCCTCATCATTTTTGGGCCTCATTGCCTATTTTTCTCTATGATATTAAGGATTCAAAGCTCATTTACATTCTTATTTTTCAATTTGCTGCTGCAGTAGTTTAATTTATTCCATATAATTTCTTTTTCTGAGAGGGACATTAATCATTGACTGTACGTTTTAGTGCCTCTGGGATTTTTTTAATCAATAAAATAAAGGGATAAAAGCCTCAGCACTGGGTTAGGTTACAAAGGCTGTACAGGGGATTTGTTTTCTTCAATCCCATCTGTTTTACTGGATCTTTATGTTTGTTCAAATTCAATTATCAGTCTTAGTTTACCTTATTATTCTGTCTTGTTGATGAATGTGTCCAAGTTCATTATCTATTTTTTGCCTTATAGTATTTATTTATACATTTCTAGATATTGTGGCTCCTGGAGAACTTTCCAAAAAGTTATTTCTATTAGTCGTTCCTGGTTTTGTTTGTAAAGCAGTGACAAAAGCATGTCTCAGAAATAACACTCATATCAATAAGGGCCTCCCTGTAATGCTTCTGGTAGTTCTATATTTTTGGTCTGTTAAGCTGGAGGCCTAACCACTTTCATCCTCTTTCTTCCTCCCTTTTCTTGTTGTTTCTTCATCCTTTCACATTCATTTTATGCTTGGCTATTCCGTAGGCTATCAGTGTATTAATGCCATGGCTTAAGCCAAACAGCCTCTGCGAGATAAGCCTCCGGGTCGTCATGTGGCTGTTCACAGTTCATACACCACTCTCCCCCCTTAGTTGGAAACCCCAAATCATTTAATAATATTAATCTGTTTTTCTGTGTGTGTCCCATTTTCGTGCCTCTAAATTTTCCCTCAAATTTTCTTTTCTTTTTTTTTCTTCATTTCCCACAACATAGTAGAGACATTGCACATCTTCATTAGTTATTGACTTGTTTGAAAGGATTGACCTTCCGAAGGTGTGAGTGAAGGTGGGGGTTTGATCGTTGGTTGATGAAGGGTCTGCCGAGATGGAGGGGGTCTGTAAACTCTGATACATAATGCTGTGGGCTATAATACTCTGTGCATGGCTGGTCGCAGGCCTGCTAATCACAAGGAAAAGACCCCACTGTCTCACTCCATAAACCTGGCCCAGTAAGAAGACAGCCATGGGGGCACAATGTCACTTGTAAATTCCAAATTAAACTCAACTGCCCAAAGCTTCCCAGCGTAAAAACACCCTCACCTCAATCCCGCCTCCCCATGTCTTCCTCTCAGCTGCACAGGGAGTAAAAAACTAACAGAGTACTGATAGGTGTCCAGGTGTCAACGGTGTCAAGGTTGTGGAGTGGTCAATTTGTCCGCTTGTTGGCCACGTTTGGCTTTATGCATGTATTTCATGCCACAAAGCCTCTGCCCCAAATCCACGAATCCCCCACCCTGCCACCCTGAACCCTTCATCCCTGCCTTGTGACAGAGTGCTTTGTGGAAGTCTACAAAAATAAATACAATCAAACTGTTTCCATACCATTTATCATTTCTTCAAAACCCTCCTCTTTGTCATTTCATAGATTGCAAAAGAAATTTCTTTATATGCACAGTGGCTACTTTGAGCTTGCTAGAGGGGAGGGGAAATGGTCTCCTTGAAGGCAATCTGTTCATTAAGATAATGTGTTAGTTCCAATTAAACTAACATTAAAATGGTCCCCATAAAGAGTTGGAGTCAGCGGTTTTCCCAACTTGCTCTTTTAATTACATCGTTCCTCTCCTGTCATTAAGGATATTAAAAATTCATTAACAAGAATAGTACTGCGTCACAGCAACAAATCAGATAGACTTTCATCTCATGTTGTCAAAAGATTATTGCCATTAGTGATTTCATCTGAAAGGCGTTAAGTTCCCCTTAAGCAATGTTTCAGGACCTGAGTGTCAACAGGTTACTGCAGTGGTGAACTGTCAAGTTGTTAAAGCCTCACATTTATTTGGAAGGTGTTTTAATATGGGATTTAATGGAAAAAGAGGGAGACATTTAAATGATGAATGAGTTTTGGCAACATAGGGCTTTATGTGTTGTATTTATCCATTTATTAAATGTACATTTATTTGCAGCGGCATCAAGCGTCCCCTCTAATGTGATTCCATTGCCGGCTGTTATGTTTTCCGTCAGTTATATTTCTCGCTCCTAATTTGTTTTCATCAAATGTGTTTATGGCTAGCTGAAACTGTTTTACAGCTTCACTATCAAACCGTGCTGCTGCTGCTGCAGGAAATGAGTCTGTCCATGAATAACATCAGCTCTGCCAATGTGATCCTTGCCAGAGAGAGGAAAGAAAGAAAATTGAATCTGCATCTTTCATATCATACCTGCAAGTTTATCCTGATGTGCTGCTCTTGGTTTCCAATAGATAGTATATGAAGATGGCTTTCCAGCATAATAAAGTGCATGGCATGGGCTAACACACCTAATGATAAAGATTAACCAGATAAAACAAACATACACACACATGCAGCAGGTGTTAATGTGAAAATAATTAAAGGTTTGGCATGAAAGTGAGGAATAATTAAATGAATAAATGTAAAACAACAGCTTTGAAATGTTTTGTTGGCACAGAAATGCTTTTTGTCATCCCAAATATTTCCCTTGTGGTATCTGTAAACACCTTCATGCAAATCTTAGTGTTAAGAAAGTGAAGCAGAACGACATGAAGGAACAATTGGCAAAATGTTGTGAAACTAATGTGACTGGAACTAATGTGGACATTGTTTTTAACGGTGGACACAGACTCTCACTTTCATTGTAATATTGTATGACGTACCACCGGTTTCTGTGATGGTAAACAGTCAGGAGGACTCAAAAGACAGAGACCCTCCCTGACCTTCTTAATATAAGCATGCAGTCATAAATGATGAGGGTGATGAGATTTTTAACGTTTTTAACAGTGAATAAATATAGAAATTATAGGGGTTATGCCTGTGTGAAGGCCATATGTTTTTCAACAGAACATTTATTCCTTTTAATAATTAGTATGATGGTTACATTAGTGTGGATATTTCAGGCTTGGGGTTGTACCAGCAATTCAAAAATCCATCACTTCATAAAGTCCTTGCAAGTAGTTCTTCCAACTAGCTAACCTGGAACTGGTGAATTATTAAGTCAAGATGGATTATTACAATTTTAGGCATATTGTTTGTAGTGCAAAAAAGAAAATAGTACTACCATATACAATACTTTACAATACTCTGTAAACGCAGGTATAACTTTGCTTTAAGTATGTATTTATATATGTAGAAATATGTGTTTCAGAGTAAGCAGTGATCATGCAGTTTGTTTAAAATGACCATGCTACCCTAACCAACAATAATTAGCCTATTTGTTATTGATGTCATTGACATCATGTTTATACTTTTACATATTGTATTCATTTTGTTAAATGTAAATTAAAATCTTATTTTTCCACCATACTGAATAGCATTTGATCTAGTGTCAGAGGTCAGATGTATTGACCATATCTTAATCGCTTTTCTTATCAGTCAAATCATTCTAAAAGGGTAATTGATTAGGAAGCTATTGCTGGTTTTATCTTTTGGTTCAGTTAGCTAGGTAACAGTTACATGTGGTATTTAGTATCCATTCACCTTTACATGAGAAGGGTGTGTAATCCATTTTAATTTATGAGTAAATATGGACTTAGTTAACGTTAAGTAGGCCAAGTCTTAACTTACCACATCCTTTAAAGTCCAGGTTTGGTAATTAATGGATATATTGGAAAAAATCTAATATACAATAAGAATTTTAAGTAAAGGTTTTCACTGTCAGCCACAAATCCAGACAAAAAGAGGCTGCTAACTCTAACAAGGAATGTGACCAGTGTATGAACCCTTTCCACTTGTACACCTTCACTAAAAGCTGAGGAAAAGAAGAACATAACGTCACTACATTATTAATATTCCATTAGGAGCTGTTGTGAATTCTATCTCGGTGCAGCCACCATTGTATCATAGAGCACTGAAATATTCATATCCTCCTAATTAATTGGCATCAGAGGGGTGCCTTGTTTTGTTTTTCAAGTAGTACAACAGTCAAGTAAGCCAGAGATTAAACTGAAATATTCACCACAGCAGGTGATGGGATTAGTGTATTAAGTTATGGAATAAAAAGAAACATTATCTGTACACATTTGAATCCCCTTCATTATCTTATAGATAACCGGAGATAAAGAGTGGACTTTTGTTGGTGTATTCTGGCCTGGTTAAGCAGTTGTTGAGCAGGCAGGTACTAATATTTCCCCATACCCAAAAACATCATCGTCACTGCAAAACACACTCTCTCCCACAAGTGCAGTTATTGAATTGTATTACGTTGCTCTGTGTGACTCCCATTACTCACTTGGGCTAATCTGTAATGACTGGCTATCATCAACCAGCCAAGCCCAAATAGGTTCTCTCATTGATTATACTAAAAAAAAAAATCCAGTGGTCCAACACTAAATACTGATTATGAGATCTATCTTCACAGCTCCCTTCACTTCTCTTTAATAACACTCACTCTAATCCCAGTTATATATTTTAGCACGCCCCTCTCTCCTTCAGAGGAATATGCTATTGATCAGGCCCATGTGTGTGTGTGATTTCATGTATGCATGTTCACGTGTTTTTGTGAGTTGTGGACGGACAGCTCTGAGCCACTGTTTTTACATACCGGCCCTGCTCTTATTGGCTTCGGTCTGAGGACCCATATCCCAGCTGTGTTGGAAATCCATCAACCCTGACAGGTCTATTGTACCACCAGTCCTCACAGGCTCTGACCAACGACTCGCACTAAGATATCACTTTCAATTAGAAAAACATTCATGAGCAGTGATGGAGGTGGATTTGAAATGACTAAAGCAGCTAACAGGAGACAACCAAGCTGATCATTTCAGATTTGTTTTTCCATGAAAGAGGGATAATGATAGAAATCTATCCATTGATAGAAAGATAGGGTTAAGAAAGCTACCTTCAAATTATTATCTGTTATCTAAGGACGTTTGCATTACTTTGTCTAAAAAAAGTAGATTGTTCCTTTTGGCTGGAACTGGATCAAACATCAGAAAAGGATCTGTTATTTCAATGTGTCAATAATCAATCCATTCATACACTGTTCAGTTTACCCTGCTCTTGTTGCTCAAGGCAAAAGCCTATCCCAACATGCAATGGTAAAGAGGCAGGTTACATTATTTTATTGCTTTACACATTTCTGACAAGTATGTGTAAACAAAATACATTTAAGGGTTAGGGTTAAACCCTGAATTGAACTGAATAGAGATACCTTTATTTTTACTCTATATGTTACTCCTCAACCATGGTGATAAAAGGTTAAATTGCACTATATGTTTTTATAATAAAAGACTGTTAGTCTGTAGTTTTCAGTGGGGACAGACTGGCAAGAATCTGCAAAAAATATTTTAGTCTTTTGGCAGAACGAGCCTCCTGTAGCATTCAAGCTTGTTGAGGGACAGCATAGATCTTAAAAACCTCCTCAGGTACAAATTAATGTCTTCTTGAGCAACAGTAACTTCAGTGTCTATGAATCAAAGAGACAAGCCCACTCCAAAACCAAACAAATACACGGGTCTTGATGGTCCTCAGAGGCCTGAGGATTCAGAATTCCAGAAATGAATGGGTATTTGAATGATTGCTGCTGTGACAGGCTTGCTGTGATAGAATAACACATTCTGTTGAACAAATAGGCCCTTGAGTGCTGGCTGGTCCCAGGGGTCTGTCTATAGCCCTGAGGCTAAGGCTTTCACAGAGATGGGCTGCTCACAGCATGGCTGTACCCTGACAAACCCTTCAACTCTGTAACACTCCCAATGTGAATGTAGGCATATTGTTAACATACTGTACATGCAGACACACAAAGGCAAATGTTGTTGGTATGTGTTTACTAAGTAAATAAATACTGTATACAGTATAAGTGGACAGATAAAAACAAAAAACCCAATTGATTATGCAATACAGGTAATTTCAGTGTAGTAAATCTGGCACTTTTGTACTGAAACTAACCCTCCATTAAAATCTACTGTCTTTCTACTGAATCAAACCTGAGCTCTCTTGGTTTACCTTGTTGCAGCAGTATTTTAGAAAACTCTCCAGCAGGGGTAAAACGCACTGGTGCTCAGCGTTGTTCACTGGTGCCTTAAGAGACATGGTGCTGGTGTTGTAATGGCATGAATCCTACACTGCAGCCCGGCAGCCCCACACAGCACGCTCTTTGATGATGTCACAGGGTTAGATAGGCGCCATTGTAGATATGGGCTTCCAGAGAGCCACTACACACTGTTCTAACATCTGTTGAAAAAGAAACACCCTCCCAAGTCCCTTTGACACAGCTTTTTTTTTCTTTCTTTTTTTGTTTAAGGAGAGCTGGACAAAAGCCACAGTTTCTTCTGTGATATCCTGTTAAGGCTGTTCTGAAGCCAGTCAAGCATGGCCTTCCTTCAGAGAGCTGGGGCAACATCATTCAGCTTCCTCCGTGTGATCCAAGGCACACAACAAACCCTGTGGTCCACAGCTCAGTGGCCAAGGAAAAAGACCCGTCACACAATGTCTTTTACCCATACACACATTCTGAGGCTTGCAAATTATGCATCTCCCCCATTTGGGTTCTTGTCTTATGGAAGTGCTCAAAGGTATAACTTTTGATATTCTTTCTTGTTTTTTGCAATTTGATAGGTTAACATGTCAAGTTACTTATAGAAAAGGTTTTTTATTTTATCCTTCTTTATCCTCAGTGGTTGACCAGCAATGGCAAACTGACCTGTTACCCTGTGAACATGCTCTGCAACAATTGCAAAGTGCTCTCGAACATCACAACAAGTATGTGTTGTTGAATGGTTCTCACATTGAGCAAGAATGGAAAACAAAGGTCTTTGTGTGCTATGCTAAGAAGGAACATACATGTTGTCACTCCAATAGACCCTCTGTTTCCACTGAGCTCAATTAGACCAGTGCTAACTCGGTATAATTAACACCCCCAACAGAGTAATCAAATAGAATCGAAATTAATGGCAATGGCAATGTATTGAGGAAGGGGTTTGAGTGGTGGGGGTGGACAAAATACAGAAAGCACATCTCAGGGGCAAACATGATAGAATTACAAAATGAGCAGCTTGCAAACTGTCTCATCTTTGATGAAGAAACGTTTAATTATCCCCCTGGCGGAAAAGGTCCCCCTATTGTCTAAAGCTAATTTGTCCCTTTTGGCTACTTCCCTACCCCAGAGGCCTGTCTGTCTCAGGTTACCCCCCACCTCCTCCTTACCAACCCACTGCCACCCTGAGTATCAGCATCTCCCAGCTCCAAAGACAACCACAACCCTGAGTTAGGTCCAGACAGTATTTTGTTTGTTAAGTGTAGCCCAAAGATCTGGGCCCTTGGGAAAAGATGAAAGGAGGAGAGCCGCCTCCCTCTCAGGGAAAGGATCAAGCAGGTCAATTTCCTCTGACTTTGTCCTGTCGTGGAGTTTGTATTCCCTCAGCCCACAAAGGCCACCATTGGACTGGACCGGAGGCTCGCTCTCTCTCAGCTGCCCTGTCTCTGCCCCCATTTGATTCACAGAATAATAGATGGCAATACATGCCTCCTAAGCACAACTCCTTTTAAAAAGTGAAACAAGAGATAACACTCCCTAGAATCAAAGGGACATCCAAATAGAAACAGATACTGTATAATTCTCTCTAGTTTCAACACAAAGTTTTTGTGGGACACTGTGAAAACAAGATTCTTGTAGGAGAAAACATTTGTGGCTACAATGTTCTGAAATATTTGTATTATGTTTGTATTTTCTTTCAAATATTGCTAAATCATCAGTGCTGTTCCCTTTTCCCCCCTATTTAGCCCTGAACAATTTTTCATGCTTTCCAGATAGTAAAAATTAAATACATTCACATTAGGCCTGACAGTGGATCCAGTTCACATTTAAATGCAATTTAAAAGGGGCATATATTTGCATAGTGAATTAAAATTAAGACCTAATTATGCAAATAAATTATCAAATGCGACAGGGGATGGTTTTCAATTCAGTTAATATCTCATTTTGTGAGACAATAGTTACTTGATAGTCCAAGCAGCAATGCAGCCATTTTGATGCAGAGCTACACAATGGTGTTAAATATTCAGGTCGTATTTAATTACAAAAAAATAGAAGCTCATAAATTACAAGCATTGCTTCTTAAATACACCTAGACAAATCCTCCTCCCTTAGGAATTAGGTTTCCTTCATACATACCCCTTAATTCATTTTACATGAGCCCTTTTGAAACAGATAGCAGTCCCATGGAGAGAAGGACAAGTATGAAAAGTTCATGTAAAGTAATTAATGTGTTTGTGTCCTTAAATCAAAATATGAAACAAAATAAATAAAGGGTTGACGTTCTTGACGTGAATTACTATACAGTGTTGTGTACTTAACAATAATAATAATAATCAGAATAATATTATTGCTATTATTACTTTTAATAGATAACAATATATATTATTTTCACTTACTGTGTATCTAAAACAGACTTTTATCCACCAAATTAACTCACAAGTTAATGTGATTATGAAATGAAACACCATAGTGATTACCAAGCACTAACTGATCATTAACATTTTTGTAAGAATTTTAAAGTTAGTAAACATATTTTAAATATTAATTATCTCAGTGGACGAGCAGCAGCATCAATTCCCCAAAGAGCACAGCTCTGATGAACATCATCTCAAAGAAAATGAGAAGCGCTGCAGCCAAAATCAACTGAACAAACAAATTCCCCACCATCACACCCAGTCTGACACGAAGCAAGCACAGAGGGTTTGCTCAGATAACGAATCTCGTTTACATGAATATATAATCTGGCAAGAAAAAAAAAGAAAAGATGTCTCCAGCAGGGGTCCTCCCTTATGCAGGCAGCAGTTAAGGTGCTTGAACAAAATATATTTGATAAGCAACAGTGTTTTACCAAAGTTAAAACACTTTCATGTCCATGCAACTATCTTTAATTAGTAGCCATTTAATACTACGCCATTAAAACCAAAGATGCATCTCTTTGGTAGTGGTTTTTATGTTGAGGACGTCTGTTGGTAGAAAGGCTTAATTAAAAACCCCATAAGGATAAGTACTGATTTTAAAAGGATAGAAAGGAGGAAAAATATAACTTTCGCTCAAGCTGATCCTCCAGATTTCAGCAATCAAAGTATGGGAGATGAATAGCCGTCGGTTAATGAACTGGCCAAACATGACATTTGCTCCAGCATTAATTAACATAGTTGTAAAACCTGACAAGCAGTTTAAAGAAGAATACTCATATGAATTTGGAAGACTTTTTGGTTGCATGACAGTATTTTATTCATTATCCCCATGATAGCTCTCTTTTCACATGTCTTGTTGAGTAAAAACTGCTTTGCATTTACCTTTTTCAGAATGCGCCTCATACCCTTCCAATTAATTCATCCTCTTTCGGAAACCAATCCCCTTTATCAAAAATAAACAGCTTCCTTCTGTAAGACTGATCCACACATTACAAATAATCTAATTCAGAGAAAAAACTTAAAGCAAGCATTCACAGTGGAAAATAAAATACTTTTACACAAAAAGAATATGATTTGATTTTCAGTGTAAAATTACAGTTAAACAAAAATAATGTTTTCAAGTCTTCAGTGTTTTCAGATTTGCATCCCTCTATTATTCTATCATTAGATATGTGTTTGCTGTCATATTTCAAACAAAAAAAACAAACAAACAACATGAGAATTTTATTCACACAGTGTAAGATTGTTCTTGTGCAATAATACATAAAGCTTTAGGGCCGTAGCTAGGATTTGAGAAATGCTGAAGTCATTAATCCAAATCCTTCCCAGTGCCAGCCCACGTTCATAGGAAAATTCACAATAGTTGTCAAACTGACTTTTCTTCATTTAACTAGCTCATCTAACTGTTGAATTATATTTTCTGTAAAAGTTACCACCCAAAATTTAGTTTCAAAGTCAGTGCCAGTATTACAGGCAGTAGGTGATTTGTGGGGGATGAGGGAGGCTACCACCCCCCTTGTTAGCAAAATGACCAAAATGCATCCCCTTGTTAACCCTCCATTGCCGCTCTCCATCCCCTAGTAGCAGAGAGTATGCAGGGGCAGAGGGGCTGTTTAGTTGTATATGTTAGTTTCATTGACCCTCAATCTGACTGAGGTAGAATTTATGATCCAGACCGTGACTTTGAAATATCAGTAGCCTAACTGTGATGTGTATTAATAAATATGTGGCGTTGTCCATGGTGCTGAAGTAGCAGACAGATTTCTAGTCACAACTTTTTCTCTCAGCCCCAACCTTCTGTCACTAGGAAATATTCTCAAAAATATACACTATACATTCTCATTCTCATCCTACTGGCCACAATACGGTGTCATAGAGTGGTGTCACCTTCATGATCAAAGTGAGAGGTAGCAACATGTAGTGGTAGATGAGCGAGAAACAAACTGCTGCCTGTAGTATTCCAATAATATATCTATGATCATTAAGTAGAATCTGTACCACTGAAAATACAACCCCAGAACAAGTATAGTTTTTAAGATAGATGGTTGTTGTAACCTGTGGGTGGAGCAGGTAAGGAGTTAAAATTTGAAAAATAAGCATTGTTAAAATGCTTTATGTCCACATCCAGTAAAAGACTAGGCCTACACAAAATATGTATTAAGTCTAAAAGCAGTTATATTAGATGGAAATTATAAACACAACTTTATAATGTCAAGAATTAGGCTTAGCCTATTAGGCCATCCCCCTTTTTAAAATGATGAAATCACCTACTGATTATAGAGCAGAAATATGATATTTTATTTAACATTTTGTGTCTGGAAATAGTCAATTATAAAGAATACCAGAATTGACCTTCAAAACCTTCAGTATGTGTATCTCCAGGTCATTAAGCCTGCCAAAATGCCAGAATAAATACAGAGGACATGACCTCAATGTCCTCAATCATAGTTTTAGAATTTTTAATTTTTTATCTAGAGATAGGCAGAGCTGACAGGTAGGCAGGTATGCAAATACACCTATGCACGTTGTTTTAAACTTTCCTTCATGTTACGACTAACATCACACAGCCAAGCAGCGCATCGAGGGGAGGTGGTGGATGAAACAGGTGGAAGGTAATGAAGAGTATCACAGGGTAATTGATGACCCTTCCTCAGCATTGGGGATATTGTTCCAAGGCTTAATCTTTGTC
The DNA here is from genome assembly GCF_027409825.1 of Scomber japonicus. Lineage (NCBI taxonomy): Eukaryota > Metazoa > Chordata > Actinopteri > Scombriformes > Scombridae > Scomber > Scomber japonicus. The sequence continues at coordinate 17,384,409 of NC_070591.1, read as the reverse complement.
ATCAGAGAGAGAGAGAGAGAGAGAGGGAGAGAGAGAGAGAGAGAGAGGAAGAGGAGGGAGAGCGAGAGTGAGAAAGAGAGAGAGATTCTGTGTATGAGAGGGAGGGAGGAGAGCTAGAGGCTTACTGTGTCAACCCCCCCTCTCTCTCTGTCTCTCTCTGTCTCTCTCTCCTGTGGGTCAAGTAAACAGCCTTAGTGGGGACAGCTCAGGGGCTGGTGTCTGACCAGCCAGGCTGAAAATGGCCCTTGTCCATTCCTGCCATGTAGCATTTCTTTCCCCAGCTGTTTGTCCTTTGTCATGGACACAGCTTGTAATAAGAAGAGCCAACATATTTATGGAGTGACCGACCTCACTGGTACACAGGTCTTTTATCTGCCGGGCACAAAACAGCTTTGTTACTCTTTAACAATTCACAAACCCGCGCAGTGGTAGAGAGGGTCGTTTTTGAAGACTGTGTTTAGGAGCGTGCACACACTGCAGGCTAGTATGTACACATGCACATGTGTGTGCGGGTGTGTGGGTTTGTTTGGAAGCAAGAAAACAAAAGAAATAGATTTTAAAAAAATTCTCCACTAATGGTGTTGTATTTTTCTCTTGAAACTCTGACTAGCCTCTGACCTTGAGGCCAATTAGGGTGTTCATGGCGAGTGATGTGTTTTGCCGTGTGTGGTGGCTGTCCACTCAGCAACATTTATGAGTGATTAGTTAAGCTTCGGCTGATCTCTATGAAGAACCTGCGAGGAGCGACAAAGCGACATTCAGATGGCTCTCGTAAGGGGAGTCCAGGGTAGGCTTAGGAGTGAACTTTGGTAGAAAAAGAAATGAATGATGAAGCGAACAAAGAAGTCCTTTGACAGCGGTGGTTTGTGTGTGTGTGTGTGTGTGTGTGTGTGTGTGTGTGTGTGTGTGTGTGTGTGTGTGTGTGTGTGTGTGTGTGTGTGTGTGTGTGTGTGTGTGTGTGTGTGTGTGTGTGTGTGTGTGTGTGTGTGTGTGTGTGTGTGTGTGTGTGTGTGTTTCAAGAGGCAGGCTGGGGATTCCCATTTGCTATAAAGGGGCAAATCACCACCAGGTTAACAAGACGCATCAGAGCTACAAATTAAAAGCTTAGCTCCCATGCCACTAAGTTAATATGTAATATTTTGAAGAGGACAAAAGACATCAAATGAGGTTTTAAATTATTTCTAAAGATTTCTCACATTTATTTGCTCGTAATGTAATCTTACAAATGCCAACAACTAAAAAAAGATATAGTTTGGTATATTTCTGACTCATTACCTTTACATTATTTTTCATGCATGTGACATCTTAATTCCAGTACTTTTATCAAGGTTAAAGAGTGAGAATGTGACCTCCTCAATCAATTAATTGTTCATATCACATAATGGCAGTTGTATCTAATGAATACTGTTAAATAGCCTAAATGCATTTTAATCCTCTCCATCAAAGCATGATTACAAAGGACGGGTATATCAAGTGGTCCTTTCATTTGGTTAACATGATCAAATTGACTCCTGTGTCATGAGAGATGACACCAGTGGTAATTAATTTCTCCATTAAGGGTGGCCGATGTGACAGCCATGCAAACACAACGGAGTGACAGGGAAGACACGATAACTTCAGCAAACTGAGACAGCCCAACTGATGAGGAGGAGCAATGGGTAATCACATTATCCGTCTGCGGGGAAAGCATTGTTCATTAAAATAAAACAACACAGGCTACATTGTCTGTTGCGGCATCATCAGCATATTTGCAGATCCGGCAGATTTCATCGTCGCCATGCATTTACATATAGTAATGAACTTTTACAAATTCATTCCAAATTAGTCAAGTGAGCTATTAAAGCCTGTGGGTATTTCCACCAGGGGCCTTGCTTCCTTGTAGTTGTATAGTTTCTTTTTTTTCTTTCTTTTTTCTTTTTTTTTATCAACTATTGAGTTAATGAAATAAAGTGATTTATGAAGACAGAGGTGCTGTTATCATTAGATGTTTATTTAGATGTGCATCAGAGGAAAGGAAAGCCTCAGATCAGATCGGTAGGCTTATGAACTGATTGAATTTAACCAAAATCTCTTCCTTAGTGGATTAATACACAACAATAGAATTGTATAAAGATGCGAGAGAGAAATAGGATTTCTTTTCCTAAACAGCATTCTCATGTATATTAAATGACTTTTAATCCTTTTAGTTTGGATTTCAAACATCTAGCACTCCTTTGTAACCTTAATGCAAATAATATGTGACACACAAATTGTTAAATAACCTGCATATTGATTAATCAATGTGTGTAAGTGTGTGGCGGCCCATGTGTATGTGTGTGCCTGAGGGCTGTCTGTCAGACGACGGGGGTTTTGATAAAAAGTGAAACCAGCAGTTTCTCTTCTTGCAGTGAGACCTGGGGCCTTCTCCCAGAGAAAGGGCGATTGTCCAGCATTTTCACCACAATGCTGCCATATGGGGAACAGAAGGATCAGCCACTGGCACCCTGCCAGAGCAAAGGCAAACACCAATCCACATATGCATAGAAGTGGTCATTTAGAGCCACCGCTTTTTACCATAACAACAGATGAATCACAGGAGTCATTTTGTTTCGACTAAGAGGCATTGTTCCCAGGGCTCACTGCCTCTTAAGCTGGCTCCATATGAGGCAGGATAAACTTAGGGGCCCAGGCCCTGGTGTAAATAACAAAGAAAACCTCACTTACATGCTTCCTAAATCCTATTGAAAGATAAAAAAGGAAGAAAAGCAGTGTTCTTAAGGTCATCAAATATGATTAACTGATACATTAAAGAATTGTAAACAGATGCATTTTAATTGATCATCGTCCTAATGACTTTGTCTGCAGATTTTCTTTTTCATTGTCCAAAATTATGATGACTAGTTTTAGTTTTGGTATTTTTGTACACAAACAAAACAGTGTGTTGTGCCTCTTGGCTCTCTCTGTGTCTCTCTATGTGGTCAAAATAATCACATCCAAAATTAAACCAAATACTAGTTCATATAAGGTTTCTCCCAAAAATACTACTGACTCTACACATTAACAAGTTTTCCTTCAATACAGCCTCAGGTCAGAGTTGACAAACAGCTTTGTATAAGCAGGTGTCAGTGTTCTCCTTGTTGTGAGTTTCTTCATTTAATCACTGAAAGCAGTGATCCAATCGACCATTTTTGTGTGGGGTTGCAAGTGCTTTAGTAGGTATTTCAAAGCTGGTCAGCCAGTCAGTGAGCTACTTAAGAGCAGCAATATTGTAATAATGACCCACTGATGGGAAGGTAGCAATGGAGCTGAACTCCTTACATTTCTCTGATGCCGCCTGATTATGACTTTAAAGGAATAAATTATGATTGCAAACAACCTCAGAATCTTAACTCCATCCAGTATCTATTATCTTCTACTAAAAATAAAAAAGAGAGGAAAAAATACATATTAAATTTAGAAGATTTATTTCATAGGTCTTATTTTAAAGATGTTTATTTTAATGATTGACATGATTGAAAAAACAACAACAGCAAGTGGCAAAGGTCTCTCTTGGCCTTAGTTATTGTGACTCTAACTTCAACAAGTTTGTTTTTCCGCCTTAATAGTGGTGTATCAGAAAACAAGTTCATTTTTCATTGCATTAGATCAGACAATTATTATATGTGTCACCCTGGAGGGCATAAGAGTAACACCATATTTTGTCATTTAAGTTGTCCCCATGCTTCTACTTTTACTCATGTTAACCTGTAGGAGTAAACAATATTATAAAACTTATTTTGTATCATTATTCAATATCAAATTCTTATTATTTATTTATTTATAGATCTTTTTAAAAGTGATCAAATGAATACCTCTAAAAAATAAAAAATACCAAAGCTATTAAACTGACTTGATCTTTTAAAGGTGATATTGCATCATCTACATGTGATCACACAAACCACTTTTTAGCATATTTTCTGTGCGATCCATTCATTAATCAGTTGAATGGATTGATTGTCTGACCTTGCCTATAGAGAAAGAGAGTGTTATGGTCAAAAACTGCCAGGGGTCATTTTCTCCTCCTGTAAGTTCAACCTTGATTCTTAATGTAGGGAGATCATAGTAAATCATGGATGCCTGTGAAAGAACCATAGAGTCCGCCAGCCGAGTTTATTGGATAAGAAATGCAAGACTGCAAACTTGGTGGAAGTATTTATCAGGGGCACGCTAATGCACTGTGTTTAAGCCACATCCGATCTCAGTGAAATATTATACAGAGTTTTAATATCCAGAGGGTGTCGGGCTGGAGCGAGAGGCAGTCAGCTGCTTCAGTATAACCAAATGTTACAGTATAAAACAGCGTGTCGCGCTGCTATTTGACATGGTGGAATGAGATTAGATGGAATTCATTTCTAAGTGAGGGGAAATTACAAGCCTATCGGCACCCCCCAGCCCCCACCCTAACACACACACACACACACAAAAAAACATACACACACACCTACCATGACAGCAGCCTCTGCTCACCCCCACCAGTGGCCCAACAACAGAGGGTTAGTCGAGCATGAACAGTGACATGAACAGGGAATGACCCCACAAACCACATCCGTAGCCACCTTCAGTTCTGCAGGAGGAAGCTGTGTTGTTTTAAAGGTCAGATCAGTCTGAGGTCGTACAAGCATATGTCTGCTGCCCTGGATGCACAGCAACTGTCTACCTTAAGTAAATTGGAGTCATTTTTACATAGGAAAATAACATTGGCTTTGCTTGTACAAATAGAGGTGTGTTTGCTTAATGCACTGACACATAATAAATTGAGGACAATACAGGAATAAACAGTAAAATATTATCACTAAGATATTTTGTTTTATAAAACCTCTTCATTGAAAAACTCTTTAAACAATACAGATGCCTTCTGTTCAAGCCACTGGACTTTTCTGCTCATTGTTCCTCTAGTGCTGTGACCAGAGAGAGGCCCTTGACATTCTGATCCTTTAACACATGTCTCTGGGTTTCTAGCACATCAGGATGACACTTTGTGAAAGAGGAACTCCACCTTTGGCTTCTCCAGGAGAACAACACGTGTCAGCGGCCCCCCGTGGGCCCTGTCAGGGGGTGAAGAGGTTAGGCGCTCTGTGCGGCCGCACAGATCCCAGCCTTCTTGAAGACCACCATAATGACTGCTAATTACACTGCCATCTGTGGGGTAGGCTGTGTTATGTAGACACCTGTTCATTAAGTGGGAGAAAGAAACTTTTCTCTCAGCAGCATATTCTTTAATAAATGGTAGATTCTAGCTTTTCTGTCCTCAGTGATACAAATAGAGTATTTATTCTAAAGTAAAGATTATCAGGTTTCCACAAAAACCTCCTAGTTCTCCCAGCTCTACTTTAACCCACATAAAAACATTAATGAAACTTCCGAGCATGCAGAATTGAACTCTTTTGCATTGCTAATGATTGAGTGAACTTTCTGTGATACCTTTCCAGCTTCAGAAGGCATCACCAAGGTTAACCAGGCCATCGGGCAGCATTAGTAGGAGGGTGTTTGGAGGGGAAGCCAATAAAAAGCTCTCAGATATCTGCTGAGGGGGAGCACAGCCTGTCAATTCTGTGGCCCTAAGAGGTGATCTGCCATTACTGATTCTCAGAAGACTAATGAGAGCCATTCTGTTGCCAGCACCTTGAATAATATGTCAATACTCATTCAGGCTATGTTGAATGCTGCCTGTTTAACTTGATGTGATACAGATCCTGCTTTATTTCTAGAGCACATTTTTCAGTTGGCAAAACTACTGTCTGAGTATCTAATAAAGTGTTAATAATTAAAATTCCCTGTACTGTAGAAGCTCAATGCCAAACTCTGATACTCTGAAAGGACTTAAAGCCGTCTCCTCCTCCTTAAACATCCAGAGACACATTAATCTAATCCCTATCTTTCAGTGTAAGATTTATATCAACGGATGATTTCCAAGCATCGCATATTTCAACATTTTATCTGTTGAGCTTATGACTCCATTTAGCTTTAGATCCTCTGAGAGGGAGCCAGCACAGCAATCATAAAGTGAGCACCAATTAGGATGTTGACGGATTGATTTTGGAAGATAAATTTGGAATGTAAAAGGTTGACATAGCTGCTGTGTCTCTTTCACTGTGTGTGTGGCTCCCAATTAAGTGAGAAGAGGCAGTTTTTTTCTCTCCAGGATCAGAGTGTCTCCCTGACAGATGAGCCACTAATGAGAGCAAATCTCACTAAATCCTCAAGAAACATGATGAATTGAATCATGTTCGCCCTGTTCATTTGTCATGTTCACAGATGAGACAAAACACAACATTTATCTAGTCAACAAATAGCAAATGAGTAGAAGGGTCCATCATTGTTCATACGGTGTCTGGCTTTTTAATGTAATATTGGGCTGCATGAGTATGCTATGGCGCATATTTATACTGCTGCTGATACTGTATTTCCCATCCTCCCTCTATGGTTTGAAACATGGAGGTTGAAGGCAGACATATGTTGAGTCCTGAGGCCTCAATCTGCCTCCCTCCCTAATATTTATAAGACAAATTAAGGAGGCTATCTCTCTCATTATCACACTCTAAACCCTCACCATATGTATCCCTATTATTAGACAACCAGCAGAAGATGTCCTATTTTCAAATTTAAATTACCAAGTCTAACCTTAATTGGTTAGAAACGTTGTTTAGTGGATGATATCAAAGTCGGGCTTGGGAGAGAATCCGACAGATGGCTTAGTCTTATGACTTGTATTAACACCTTCGAAGTTTAATGAACTGTTAATTGCTTTTCTAATACATAATGGGACCATTGGAATACAAGCGGTAATGCAAACAGATTAGTTTGTAGACAACAGATAAACACCCGTCCTGTTCAATGTCACCTTTAAGTACCTTGAAAAACAAAAGCAAGCTGGAGGACGATAGGAGAAATAAAGAATATACCTTTTAGAGGTGATGGAAGTATTTTAAAGGCACAGTTTAATTTTTCACCATGACACATTTGAGGTATATTATTACATACATATTGAAGAGTTTGACTGATAAATAAAAATCGTATTTTCGTGTGTGTCTCGATTAATTTAGCTTTACAAACAATACTAATCTAGACAAACCTTTCACAGCATTAGACTAACTTTAATTTATTTGTTTGCTGCTGTTAGTCTAAAGACCTGCTACTCAACAAGGTATGTAAGCCTACATAACTCTTATTATGTGGCCATTATGGCAATTACGAGATAATGTTCACTGCTAAAATATAGTGCAACAGTAACACACATGGAGAAGAATAAAGAAATCAGATCATTTATGCAGCAATGTTACAAAGCAATGTGTATCTTAAGTGTAATAACATTAGCTAAAATTAGCAAAACCAACCAGACATAACAGAGCAGGTAAGGCTTTAGCAGCATCACGCCATCGTGTATTGAACTAAGAAAAGGTTGCTTTAGGCTATTTGTAAATCAAAATGGTATATAATTGTTTCCTTACTGGTTTAGTTTGTTTAATATATGTATTTGTCAGGGACTACGTACAAAAATAATCATCTTATGTACAGAGAAGAGATATATTGTACCATATTTTAGCAAGTAGCTTATTTCCGTCTTTAGTCCCTGGTTTCTAACAGACCAACAGTATAACAGACATCAACATCTAAGGTCCTCTCGTAATAAAATTAATAACACTTTGATTTCTTTTCATTCTGCTGGGATTGTATTTAATAGAATATTTCTGCTCAGCTGATAAAATTATTTTCTTCTTTATTCACTGCAGTAGTTCATCTATCTGTTTTAGCTATGCTTGTAATATGGTGTGTGCATAGTACTTTGGCAACCATAAATGCACTCCTACCTTCAGAGCTAGTACTTTATTAAATTAAGCTGTCTTTAAGGTCAATATACTTCTATAATGAGTTGTCTCTTTTGATCATCAGAGGTTAGATTGTACCTTGATCCTATCACTCCCTTTAATGACGTTGGCGTCACAGCCAAGCTAACACCAACGATGATGTTTTTCATATTTCAGCTTAAAGTCAGCACAAGTAATGCTTTGCATGCTTAAAATCCATTTCCATAACTAAGTGTAATTTCCCCTCAGTTTGTTCCTGTTTAATGAGGTGAAGTCTTGTTTGTATGCCTCCCAATGTCACCAGAAAAGTCATTCAAGCAGCTGTGTCAAAATTAAATCAAATTAGCATTACTACGCTGCCATTTCACATCAAACTGTTGGAGTAAAAACATTTTGCTCTTGTCAATTTTACATAAAATTTGCTTTTCATTTTCCATGTGACTCTGCTGTTTTATTCAAAATTCTTGAAGGGGTCTTAATGATGGAATGTGTAAATGATTCAGGGTGGGTGCGGTGAGGAGGGCAAACGATAGCGGGGGAGAGAAAATGACCAACATTGATTTATCCTAGCTGTTCTCTTGTCTGGTTGGTGCCGTCAGAACACCTCGCTGCATCCCATTCCCTCCCATTATCTCCCTGCGATCACCGCAGTCCAACAAGTTTCCTACAGGGTCATAAATACTTCCCCCAGACCCCATACTGCTTCCACATCATCCTCCAGACGCCGCCTAATGACAGCGAAAGACAGACAATGCATCCTTTTTCGTGACTTCCATGCTTCTCTCTGTTCATATACATTTTACAGTGGTTGAAGAACGTATATCTACACTATGAGAGGCCAGCAGCGGCATGTCCCCCAGACTTTCCATTTAAAATGGTACATTAAAGCAACATGTCTGAAAATATTGCACATGATTGATGTTGGTAATGACAGTGTTTTTCCAGTGTGAAAATCATATGTGTGCTCTTCTCAAAATTTAAGGTCCTCAAGAAAAGAAAACATCCAAGCCCTGGCACAAACAAAAGGAGAAAAAAAACAAAACAACAAATAGAAGGGAAGGAAATACTGTCAATCATGAGCTCATAGCAAAAATATGCATTGACTCAAATTACTTGATGGGAGGGAGACAAACTATCAGAGAGAATGAATCAAATTAATTATTTTGATGTGCTGGTCATCCGAATCAATTAGAGAGCAGAACACAATGAGCCACCAGCATAAACAAAGTCTTTTCCCCGCAAACATCTCCATCCAAAGCCCTATTAGAGAGAAAGCCACATTAATAAACCACTTACATATGAGCCTAAAAAAAAGTTAGACCCATCTGATTCGCTGCAGCTATGAAGCCAGGTCAAGCGGGCGGTCAATTGTGTCATTGTTCTTCTGATCAATTGTGTGTACAGTAAATAGCAAACAAGTTGCTTTTCATTTTCCCGTTTACAGAGGGAAGCAGCACAGACAAAATTAATGAACTCTGACTAAAAATTTGGCAAGACTTGGGACCTGAAAGACCCTCCACCAGTGGGAGGTTCTTCTGTGGTACACTGTATTTGAAGGAAGCCTTGGTGGTGCAGAAAAACAATCAAGAATAACAAATATGTGTAAGGAAGATAGCAATTTTCTATCCAAAAACTGGCTAAAAGTGGCATTTACTAAGAATCAGTGTTTAAAATATGCTTTTTTGTTTAGTACTTTAGTAAACATTGCAATTACCAAGAATACGTTTAAATTTTATGTGTTTTTCTGCCATGATAGCACACCCAGTTACCAGTTATTCATTCTCTTCTTCACTTGCCATCACCACAACTGAACCCATGAAAAAGAGATAGCTACCATTAGCTAGACTGGATGGTTTTCCACCCAGTTGGACAGTTTACGGTTGCATTGTGCAGAGAAAAATAGGTTTGAGTTGGTGGACAGAATTTTGGCTGGTTTTCCATGAGTTGGGTGTGTTTTTTAATTACATTACAAAACACTCCAAAATGCTACTAAAGTGAGCACATAGGTTCCTTTCTGCTCTCATGGATGTGCATGTGTCTAACATCGAACTGAGATGTCTGGTCCATTTCATCCACCTCGACAGCTGTTGGGAAAGTTTGACTCCTCCATGTATTAGCAGGTTCACCTTATGACGGTACATAGTTAAAGTGTTGCCAATTCACCAGGCCTATGTGACTGCGCAAAGTTCTGCACCAAGTTTGAAGTTCATTGTTAGACAAACCACTATGCTAAGTTGTGTTGCTTATCAATATTTATTTGGCTCTTTGATAGAATGGGATTACTTGTCTCTCTCTCACTTAAATTTGATTAATTAAGTGAAATTAACCTCAATTTGGAGCAAATTTGAGCACTTAGGCTGTAAAACATCAAACTAATCTGCTGAGCTGCTAATACCTAAGCAAGTGTTGAAATTTCATAAACATAAACTAACGTCTTGTGAGAATGATTTCTAACATTAGCTGGATAAACTGATCCACTTTTCAGGGGTCGAAACTAGTTAGCTTAACTTCCTGGGTTCCCCTTACAACAGGTCAGTTTAAATGCTAAATGTTTTAAAGAAAACAGATTCATTAAATGCACTTCCACAGTATATAAATGGGGGAAAAGATCTTCTATCAAGCTTTGGAAGCGAAACAGAGGTATGACGTGCCCTAGCCAGTAGCCAACTGGGAAATACCAACCTAGAGGCAGGAAGCTGTTTCTACATACATGTCCAAAAATGCTTTTTAGCCTCTTTAGAGAAACTGAAATAAATGCACAATAGCTGCAGTATCATTGTAGTTTATATTCACTAATTAATGAATCTATAGACGTGTAGTACTGAGGAGGAATGCTCTGAAACCTTTTACGATAGCTCTATGACGGAACTAAATATAAGTTGCACTGTCAGTTTATTCACACAACCCACACTGCGTTTGGCAGGCCATATTTAGGGACAGTCAGCTGGCAGAATGAATTGGCCACCCACAGATCCCTTGCATTGTAAAGCTGCCACATGCTCTATTAGTCCCCACTGTTTGAATGTATACATTAAAGATAGCAGAACAAAATCAGACAGCAAGGCCTACTCTGCGCCATGAAATCAGAACATCATCGTTCTTTGGGCCAAACATGAATATTCACGCCACGCTTCGGTTTACATCGTTAGAAACCATAGCATGTGTGCCAATCCGGGCTTTGATGTGATGCTATTGAGTGACTCTCCAGTGTCATGGAGACCAAGCACATAATGTAAACTGTAATATATGACCTCGCGTTGAGCATATTCTTTGTGGGGTCTCGCAGACAAGCCGTGCACTTGGGAGGGACACGAATGACTGAACATTGCTCTATTGAGTAAGCCTCCTAATAGAATGGCATGTTTAGGCCTGTCATTCAAAGCAGAGGAGCATCGTGTGATGAGAAGGCTTGGTAAATGAGTATTTTAGCAGGCATGGCTAATGTCTACAAACCTGCGGTGTTTAGTTTGCTGTTAAGGATGACATTAACAGAGACACAGACCCAGGGATGCTGATCAACCCTGAGGTCCTAACACATGGAATGGTGTTTCTGGCTCATTTCCTGCACCATAATCAAGGCTTATGTACCTTTGTGTGAAGTTAGATAGACGTGCATGTGCTTGTTTTTGTCTACAGAAGAGCTCAGCACTGGATGTCTGTTTTCTCTGCGTATGTTATTGTTCCTGTCTGTCTCTTTGTCTATCCGTCTATCTTTCATCCTCTCGCTCACCCTCTAATGGAAGCAGAGGGAATCAGCTAATTAAGGATGTAAATGGAACTGAGGAGTGACAAAGAGCCTGCTTGTAATTCGCATCTAAATTGTCTCTTACCTCAGCAGAAAATTTATCACAGGAGACAATGTCAACTTTTACATGGGGAGAGCCATTTGCATTTTTCGAATTCATTACAAGGGTGGCGCTGCAATCATAAGCCATGATAAAGACCCCTACCCTCCCTCCATTCTGCTGCACCCACCCTACCCATCGCTACTGGGTAGAGGATAATCTGATACAGTAGGTTCCTCTTCAGTGGTCACTCAGCAGTAGTGGAGATGCAGGGAGAAAAGAAGGACAGAAGAGGAGAGGAGAGGAGATGAGAGGAAAGGAGAAGAGAGGAGCTGGAGTAACAAAGAGAGAGAGGTGAAGAGAGTTTGTTGGATGTGGAGCATAAAGTGGCCCACCTGCTTGTTTATTTGTGTGTGTGTGTGTGTGTGTGTGTGTGTGTGTGTGTGTGTGTGTGTGTGTGTGTTTGTGAGGGTGCATGTGTGCAGCAAAGCCACACCACTCTCCCGAGCGACAGAAACCTTGTTGTGATTTATGCAGCCTGAGATATGAGTGCTGGTTACGCAGTAGCAAGACATCGATCTGACAAAGCAAACCAAACAATAAAGAGGCGAAGAAGATGATGTGCCCAGTGGAGTGGAGAAATGGAGAGTGTACCTATAAGAGCTAATTATCTGAGCACATAATTCTTCAGGTTAAGACAGGGGGAGCTGAGAGCCAGCCAAGCCGTAGCTGTCTGAGAAAAGGCTCAACTACACAATGGGCCTAAGGTCCCATACCCTGGTCAATAATATAAAAATGAATATCAGTGCAACTTGTCAATAAACCAGGTTTAGTTAAAGCGAGTAGGGCTTGGATTAATCTGTGTGCAGCAAACTGTCACATATGAAATGTTTGGTGAATTGCAAGGGCTAAAAATGTTAGTATTGTTTCGTAAATTACATTTTAGTCCATATTGTTTTGTACAGATATAATCTATCACATTTTCTATCAAATATTCTTGCCAAAATATTCTTTAAACTTGGTTTTATGTGTACTAGGGTTGGGGTTAGGGTTATTACAGTTTGTAAACTCTCACTTAGATTCTGTTAAAAGCGTGTTGGATGGGGGATGTAATTTGTTCATCTAATCTTTGTGCCTTGATAGTCAAGCAGTGTGTAAATGTGCAAATTCACAGCCTTATTCTTTTTCAGACGAGGAGATTATGAGGTGTTGGTCAGAGGTTGTGTAATAGCTAAGGCTGCTGGCCCTTACGGTTTTATCAGCAAACCCATTACAATCACTGAGCAAGTTCACAATTCGCTGTTCAAATATGGTCTTCCAACCTCATGTCATTTCTCCATAGGCCGTGAAAATAATAATGATAATATTTGCAATTATTATTTCCTATCTTGCAAACCCATTCTCTGCTTCTGTAAGCAGCAATCCTTTAATTAGACACAAGCACACATACACAAAGACTGGGGCGGTGGGTGCTCACTGCCATTAATAACACTATATAAAAGCAAAGCCAGACAGCCTCTGACACTTTTAGTAGTTTGGGAAACAAGATGTAATCTGCGTTCGGTGCCAGGAGCGGACCGGGGCTGGGAGAGAGAGAGAGAGCGAGAAAGAGAGAGAGAGAGACAGAGAGAGAGAGAGAGAGAGACAGAGAGAGAGACAGAGAGAGAGACATACAGAGAGAGAGAGAGAGAGAGAGAGAGAGAGAGAGAGAGAGAGAGGCTTGTAATTCAACGCAAACAGAGCACTGTGAGTACATCACTGATGAAGACATTATCTATGAGTTATATTCACATGGACAACAGGAGGGAGAAGTGTATAGAAACCATAAGACAGAAAAAGTGAGAGATGAAATGAGCATCTGCTGTTGCCAAAGCTAGTTACTGATGTGTACATTATTAGTCTTTCAAAACTGCTCAAATTAAAGATAAATGTCTCTCATAAGTAATATGAACTATTGTTGTTTGCACTGAGGTGAAGTGATACATTGTTTGGTATTCTCCATCCTGCTTGGGCACTTTGTGCTTTCATTCTGTGCATTGTGTTTTAAACAGCTTTGTGTTATATTGCAGCATTTTGTGTTGGGCATGAGAGGATAGAGCAGAGGATGAGGTTCCGTTTAGTGGCACCCTTGGCACCCATCTAACCTTGGCATACAGCTGGGCATGCTCCACTGGCCTTGAACATGCTGAGGTTTGAATCCAGAAATGCCTTTGTGCAGCGCAGGCCACCAGAGGAGAGGTGGGAGGCTCCATTAATAAACCCAACTGTATCGCATCAGTCAAGACTCCAAAGCTAAACCCATTGATCAGATTTCTGTTATAACAGCCATACCATGAGGAGCATATGCTTGAGAAATGACATTCATCTTCAAAAATAAATGGGCATAATATTAAAAGTCCATAACCAATTTGCATATATTACATTTTGACCTGTTTGGAGTTACAGTACGTTCAGTTCATGCAAGGTCAATTTGTGTCATTGTTTTCTTGTTTGTGTGTTTGTTTGTTTAATATAAACCATGAATTCTAATTCTGGCAGCACAGCCCGGCCACATTAACCAGGCATGGCAGTCTGGGACGAGGTCCAGCTGGAAACATGCATGGGATGCTGCTTTCCCCGACAAAACTGGCTTCACTGGCAAGAGCTAAGTAGTTTCTCATTTCCAAATGGTTGGAAAAAGGGAAGGGAAGGGGGTAGCAAAATCAAATATTTAATAGTAAATCTTTCGACTTATTCTTTTAACTTTTGGTTTCTACCCCCTCAATAGACATAATAACATAATGATTTGTAGATCAGCTTTCAAAGGTTTTATCTCATCTGTGACAGAAATCACTGATAGGAAAAAAAGGAGGTAATATGCTATATTCACATTGGAATGTACAAGACATGATAATTTCCAAACTTAATTTCACTATTCATCTTCTGCTTCCTCCTGTGTTGTTGTTTTTTTTTTTTTAGCCTGGCTGGCTGGTTAGTTTGTTGGATGGGTGTCTGGGCTTTAGTGTCTGCATGAGAAAATGTCTGGGTGAATGCTGAGTTCAGGAAAAGTGCATCAGAGGGTATTTGTGTGTGTGTATGTGTGTGTGTGTGTGTGTGTGTGTGTGTGTGTGTGTGTGTGTGTGTGTGTGTGTGTGTGTGTGTGTGTGTGTGTGTGTGTGTGTGTGTGTGTGTGTATGTGTGTGTATGTGGTGGTCCCCTGGTGACCATATCTTATTTTTTTACATGGCAGTCATCCAACTTTACCCCACCACGCTTATATGACAAAACTACACATAAACACACATAAAGAGACAGATGTGTTAGCCATGTACCATGATCATATGGTTCACACACACACACACACACACACACACACACACACACACACATGCAAGTGTGCACACTCACATACACACACACGCAAGTTTGAGCACAAACATGTGCCTCTCTTTTCACTGGAGGAAACATTTTGTTCAATAAATTCTTGAGAATGTGAATGAAGTTTTGAATGCATCTCATAAGCTCTCTGTTTGTGAGCCTTTTTTAGTCATAAACAGGGATCCAAAGTCAAATGAAAATAAAAACATGGGTGGCGATATTGCCACATGGCAGCATACTGTAGCTATTAAAGTCTCCTTTTCTCCTGCCATTCCCACCATGCTGCAGAAGTGCTGTACTAATCTTTGGTCCTCTTGCCCTCATTGGCCTTTACTGTGTACAGCCGCCTTTCTCTCACACTTTCATCAGAATCCCATTTCCCCCCACAGCCCGAAAGCCC